>NC_142710.1:27648321-27958599 GCF_055471065.1 Atractosteus spatula | reverse complement strand
TAATTTTATTTTAGATTTTAGTGGCTCTTATAGAAGGTGATTCTATAGTATACTATATAAATACATTTTTTTTTCTTCTTTTAATTATTCAGCACGTTGGTCTGTTTCTTCAAAGAAATCACTAGGTACTCTTAAATCAAATGTTATTGCATTTTTGCTGTTCTAAATGCTTTTTTTTTCAGAAAAACCCTGCTGCAAAATAGAATGACCTCTATCCTGTAAGAGGCATTTCCCATTCTTCACCTGTGTCCTCAGAGGAGAGCTGTGCTTGGGGTTCAGGCTCTTGGATGAGCTGTGGGGGGACAGCCTTCACTGGGGTGGTGGATTCGGGGGTCTCAAACGCTCCTTCAGAATCCGAGCTCCTGAAATAGACAGGCAGTTTGAGTTCACTCTGCAGCTCTCTTCCATCACAGCACTGGAGCTGTAAAAATGTTTTATTGGGGGCTGTAGATATTAACATGTACTGCGCTTTCTGGGAGAGGGTAAAAGTGCTGCATGTTGATTATCCAGCACTTTGCAACAAGTAATGAAAGAAACTGATTCATCAAGCAAGAATGGACGACTGTCACAGTCCCAGGATCACACGACATGCCTCCACCTTAAAAAAAGAAATCCTTTTAATATTTTATTCACAAACAGGCACTGTAATGTCCTCAACACATGAGCAACAATTGTAATTAATTGCAAGTGGACAAATAATTGACTACACATTAATATAGAGCTTTTAAATAATGCAGTTAAAAATGCTTCTGTGGATATAAGACAATAGAATTGTTATGTTATTACAAGTCCTGTGCCCATCATGAAAAAGCCTTATCTTTTCAGTTTTCAATTTGTGTTTCAGAAGGATTATTATAGAAAGAAACGGAAATGCTGATACTGCAATGTACAAAAACACAGAACCCAGCATGTTATTCATTACTATGCTACACTGAACTGCATTACAAGATTGACTTGCCTGAAGACTAATGCACAGTAATTCATAAGTACTATATTGCTCTTAAGAACACTGAATTGCTGTGCAGAAATGCCCATAATTCAGTATCTCTCACGGCACCCTTTAACACAGCACACTGATTTCAAACTCCCTCTGTCCTCTCACACCAAGCTCTGCTTCAGTGTCTGTAAAGCAGCTCTCTCTAAGCCCCAAAAGCATGCATTAAAATATAAATTGCTATTTGACTGAATTGGAGCAAACTGCCATCTAACACAGGTAATCAATGCATAGATTTTCCTCAATCAATACTGATTTAAAGTAAACCAATGTACTGTATAACCCGAAAAGTGCAGAGCTCAGCCCCATCTCACAGAGCATAGCCCATGCTCCCCAAGCCCGTTCTTGCCTTGTGATCCCTGTGAGCCTGTGCAGGAGTCTCCAGCTGTGGGGAGTGAGGGTGGCCCAGCCCCAGCGTGCCCACTGTAGGGGTGAGAGAGCCTGCCAGCTGCTGAGAGCCATGACTTTAGCTCAGGGACTCCACTGGCCTCTCTGTGTACTGCTGCTTGTCTGTTCAGTACACACACAGGCTCCAGTTCTGAGCAGTAACAGCTCTGCAGTCCCCAGCAGTGTACAGACACACACACTCCAAGAGGTTTTCCTCTGCTCTTCCTGGGCTGACCGGTCAGCAAGCTTTAGAGCCTCTGCGAAGAAACTGGACACCGACAGGCCTGGGAGCCCCAGCTCGGTGGCTGTGATGAGATGGAGCTGCTCTCTCCGCAATGAATCCTAATGAGGACTCGGCATGCGGCTCCACTGTCACTGCGCAGCGCCACCCACTCTTGAAGATCTCCACCCCCTCCCACAACTGTGCGCTACTTGCACTGACACCTGGGTGCAGAGCATAAATACATCTCTCATCTGTCTCAAAGCTCACCCACCAGGGGCAAAAACATCACTTAGTTACTGAAATAAACCAATGCAAGTAGTTACTGTATAATGGTTCGGATTTTTGGTATTCTCCTATATGCCTTTTCCATTTTTACAAATACAGCACAACTATAAAGTTATTTTTCTTTGTGCTTCTTATCTATTGCTGCTTTATAAATCATTTTTCCAATAATTAGGTAGGACTATGGATGTCATACAGTAAAGATAGCAAAGGTAGTTTGGATCAAAGCTATGTAGTAAAATATTGATTTGGTTTATACTGCAGATGTCAAAGGCAAAAAACCATAATTTCACAGGGCAGCAATAAAATGGTAAGGAAGAGCAGAATGAGGTACAGGTCTTTTGATTTACAAAACAACATAATCAGAAACGAGAAGAAGAAGGTGTTCTGGAGGGTGATCAGAGCTGGTGAACCTCTATGCTACAAGTCTCCTGGATACCGTCTGATACCAGAGAAGTAAGCGAGCTATAAATTATAGAAACGTCACTATCGATCAGAGCTGATAAAGACCTGCTATAAGTGGGTCACAAAATATTTGACCCACTTACTTTGTTTGTAGCTTTAATTTCCAAGGAGTTAGATAATGCCTGTCTTGGTGAAAATGAAAGTACCCTGGATCATTATCAGCACCCATCTGAGTCTCTGAATGGGTCCAAGACCAAGACAAACACTCATGTGCTGGCAATAAAAATCCAATCTATTCAAAGACAACAAAATCAGTTTAAGCATCAAGGCGTCTTGGGGCACTAAGTAACAGAGAGGGAGGAAAGGTCAAGCATCAATTTTGAGCCATCAGAAACAGGAAAAGGAGTGAAAGAAAGGATTTCTGAAAAGAGATCTGAACTGAAACTGGAGGTAAAGCAGGGAGTGGAGTCAAGTATGAATGATGTATGGGAAGATGGTGCTCACCCAGAGAACTATAAGAACTAAATTCCAATTTTGGACAACAGAAACAGAAGGATGCTGTCTGAGAATTCACATTCAGGTGACATGTCTGTTAAACAGCTACGCAGCCGACAGATACAGTACATGCTATGTTGGTACTTATGATGTGTCCTTCTGAAATTGAATGTAATTAGCAATATTGTCTCCAGCCAACAGAAAATAATAATTAGTTAACCTCAAGATACAGATAATTATAAAATATGGAAATAAAGCTGCACTTTATAAATAGTAAAGAGATTCTAATTATTATTCTAGATTAAACACTAGCAATATATAATTTTTCTTTTATTCTTTTGGTGATGTTTCCAGAGCCATTCCTGCAAGCAGGAATCAGCAGAAGTCCCACAGAAAGTCCCTGCTGCAAAGAACAATGATCAGTATATATAGTGGTTCATCTTATAAGGACTGTTCTAGCTGATGGCAGGCTGATGACAATGCTTCAGGGAAGCAGGAGGAAGAACTAATGCAGGGGCCATTTGTTACAGCAAGAGAAAATGGCTCAGTGAGAGAACGGCAGCTCAGAGATATATACTAAATCTTGCAGTGCTTCCGGGTGGTGAAAACTTACTGCAAGCTGCATCCCGACCGAGACATTATTTTCACACAAGTCAGGACATTTAATCAGAGATTGCTAGTTTATTTGTGGAGAACAGCTCTTTTTCAGTGCTATACCGATGAAAAGTTACAGAACGAAAACTGGTATCCTGAACCTCAAAGAGCAGAGCAATGGAAAAAGGCAGTGTCCTTCTTTTTCTTTATTTAGCCAAAATCCTCCACAGCCGTTTCCTCTGCAGTAGCAGCAGCGAGAGAGAGGTGAGCAGCAGTATTAAAATTAGGCATGAGATTAGCAGTATTCCCTGGGCACCATGCTCATCCAGACAATTGCTATGTTCATTTCCACGCCTGTCCTGTGACTCCTGGAGGTCTCCAGCGTCTCAGCTTGCCATATGAATTATGGTAGCAGGATTTCTGACAGACAGCAGGGTTTGTGTTACTAATCCACATCTCTAATTCCCTTCAACTTTACAGCACAATCCTGATCTACTATAAATGCCTCTCTTGGACATTCACAGGCTGGTATCAAATCCTATTGCTAATCATGAGCTTCATTTCCATAATACCTGACAGAAATGAAATCCAGTCTAAAAAATATATCTTTCTAATAAAAAAACAGGCTTTCTAATAAAAAATTAAAAAATGAGATTTCTGTGTTTTAAAGAAAATACATAAAAAATATATATCAACCACAATTATTATCATTAAAAAATAACCCCTACATCAAGAAACCATCTTTGTAAAATGCAAAAGCTTCCTTGTGCCTGTTGAACAGAAAATCTCCACTACTCTATACAAATAAAGCCTTTTCATCAACTTGACAGTTTAGTTTATGAAAATAAATGTATGCTTTCTCATTGAAAATAAACCAAACTAATATATATATTTCTTTGATAAGATTTGATGAGGGTAAAGCAAGGCTACAAACAAGTGTTGTGATTCCTAATCTTGTGTTTACTATTCCAGATTCATTGCTGGATTTTACCAAAACCAGCTGGACAGGTGCTTGATCAGTTAATAAGGCGGTGCAGTGGCTCTGTGGCTAAGGATCTGCGCCTGTGGCTGGAAGGTTGCCGGTTTATATCCTGCAGCTGGCAGAGGAATCCTACTCTGTTGGACCCCTAAGCAAGGCCCTTAACCCCAGCTGCTCCAGGGGTGTTGCATAAATGGCTGACCCTGTGCTCTGACCCCAAGCCACTCTCCCTGTCTGTGTGTCTCATGGAGAGCAAAGTTGGGGTATGTGAAAAAAGACAAATGCCTAATACAAGAAATTGTATATGGCCAATAAGGTGATCTTATCTTAATAATGATCTCAGCTGTTTAATTATGAAGCTAGAAAAACTTAAAAAATTGTGTTGGAATGCATTTGAAGGCCTGGTTTTGGATTTACTCTGACTAATATGTATATATTGAACCTTTGTCTGTTTTACAAGGACCTGACACAACTATGAATAGAAACAAAGGAGTCTCCAACTACATTAAATACTTTTAGGTTTTTAAGAACTGTGGTCTCTTATAAAATAAAGGACCTAGTTCTGGATAATTTAAGCTTTTAATATGATTAAAATTGGACAAGGCTGATGTATAAAAGTAATATAATATTAAAATATATGTCTTTTTTGATTGTTCAGGACAATTTGCAAAGAATCCACAGTTCATACAATTTAATGTTTATCAAAGTGCTATACAATGGAGGACATTCTATTTCCCGTGCCATTTGTTACAAACTACATCCTTCTCGAAAGTACCACTTTTTTATAAAAGGAAGGGATCTGAAAAGCATTAGGCAACATGTGTACTGAAACAGCACAGTAACTAGAGGGCCAATACTCTGCAGACTAATAAGGGATGATAATAAGAACAACTTTTTTTTGTTGATTCAATCATGGTATCATAATCTCAAGGCACGGAACAATAAAACAATCAAATCATGAACAGGTATGCTCAAATTAAAATAGTAAATACAATTAAAAGGAAGAGTATAAAGTGTATTTTAAGACAGGATTGAAAGTGATGATACTGAGTGCAGAAAGATCTGGTATGGCTTGGGCATTCCATGACCTTGGAAAAACAGAACAGAAACCATGGTTTCCCAGTGTTATTTTGAGATCTGAAAGAAGCCCAGAGTCTAAACAGCAAATGACATGTAGAGCTCTGAAACATGGAAGCAAAATGTCTATTGGTGGCATTAAGGGGGTTGGATTTTAATTGCATGTTTCAAAAAGACACCTTACCAGCTTTATCATCAGGGTGATCAAACATGAAGGAAGCTGCTTGTTCAAGATCAATGTTTCATCTGCTCTCGCAATATTCCTCATCTCCTCCTGCTTTAATTTGTTATCAGGTGATAAAGACGTTCCCTTTTTCACTTCGACACACAGCGTTATGTGTGGAAAGGTGCTGATGTGTCTCTCTGCTGTGTGAACAGCCAGTCTGGTGAGTTGAGATTCACCTGATGTCTGGTGGCAGCTTCTCTAGGGGGTTACAGCCAAGGACATAAACCCTCTACATAACTTCACACAATTGTTTATGTAGACAGCAGGAATAACAGAGATGCTTTTTGAGTATTAGTCCGCTGTTTTGTTTAGCGTTGTATTAATTGAACACTATCCTTACTAGACAACATCTGCAGGTTGCTTGGGCCCTGATCACAGAAAAGATTGGTTTCAAACACAAAACTGGTTTACAGCATAAGAGTGGATATAGATATCAGAATCATGAGCATCATATTAAAAGTTGGAAATGGGTCTGTCAAGGTAGACTTAGCTAAACTAAGGATCCTTATAAGAGTGTGCATGTGTGTACAGTTCTTCATTCATCTCAGGTCATAGGAGAAAGGCACCACTCTTCTCATAACCAGGTAATGAGGGGTGCCCAGTCCTCATATCAAATATGATTGATATCCTGCCCCTGGTGATACCAGCCTCATGTTCAAACAACCTAAGCTGCCCAGTCCTTTCTTTAGTAGCGCAGAAGCTTCAAAACCTATAAAACTTCCATACTGGGACACACTGGGCAATAGAGATCTGATGTGCCATACAAATACAATGGAGCAGGAACATAAAAGAGGGGCTATTGATTTCTTTTTAGAGAATTATTTTTGATCCAGCAAATGTGTAACACACTATTGCTTTATCAAAGGAAACTGCCCTGTGAATACAGTTTTCAGATCATTTGCCACAGATTTGTGATCACAACGATTTCCTGTCAATCCCTGAGTGCCTGCTCTTTATTCAGCGGCAGTGAGCAGGCAGGGGCTGCACAGCTGGATATCCTGCATAGCCTCTGGGACTCTGCACAGCTATTGAGAATAAAAGAACAGCCCTAACAGCCACTTAAATCCTAATGAGTGACAAATGAGCCTAGTTACTGTACACAGAAGTGTTGCACAAAGGCACAAAATTTCAGAAATGTAAATGTATTTTATAAAAACATATTTTTATGTCTCAATTACTTGTATGGAAATTATTTGCTGTCTGTAGAACATATTTCTACATGGCACATCAGAGTACATATAACACACACCTGTTTATCATAAGAAAGATTTAGAAGTTATGCAAAACATATCCTTGTCATTTATTCTGTGGTCTTTACAGAATGACAGCAATGAAATCACAGAGCCCACACAAAAGGAGAAGCAGAGCACTGTTCACTTAGTGAGGAACTACAGTATCAGGGAAAGAAGAACATCTGGAACTCCAAATTTATAATGAATGATACACAGCTGTCTCTGCACAAGATCTACAGTAACTCTACCCAACAGTTAATGCTGTATATAATAAATAACCAAATAAATATTGCTTCATTTACTGAACTAAGAACAACAAAAAAGCGTCAGACATCACCAGATTATTTTTAACAAAAAAATGATAACAGACTAATACACAGCAGAGAATATAACAAAGACATCCAGGGATTGGTGACTGTAAACTGTCATTTCTTATATTTTTCATGCATTTCAACTTCCCTCTTCACAGAGTGAAGTAACTGACTAGTAACAGTCCACATCTATGTACACGGTCTCCGAGGTGCGACTTCAGAGAGCAGGAGTACCCCTAGACAGTGTTACCAGTCCATGTTTTCTCTCCTCAGAACTCTACTTTGTGTTTGTCTGACAGACAGAAAGTTATTAGGATACAATGTGTTAGTAATAGAGCTACATTACAAAAAAAAACTGGGAATACCAAGACAGAAAAATCTTAACAAAGTCATGTTAAACATGCAAATACTAAAATATTCCATTACAGGATGAATTTGATACTTAACAATGCTTCTGTGAAAGCGGGAGGGTAATTGGTAAAGAGGATTCGTTTTTAATATAATTATTTAGCTATACTGTTGTTAAACTGGAGCAGCGTTTGGAGATTGAATTAGGCTGGGCAGGATATTGCTCTTGCGGGTCTTTTCCTAATACTAATGGAAATTGTATTGAATTCTGCTAGTTCCTTCAGGACTGGGGAGAGAATCATGTAAATTTGTTTTTCTGAATATTTAGATATAAGAATGCACTGCATGCTTTATCATTGCAGCTTTGTCGTTAAGAGGTAATACATTTCACATTTAAGTAACAGGGTTGAACAATGTAAACAATGTGATATCATGGCACCAAGCATGTGACTAGACTCGCAAAATTAATATCTGTCCAAATTAAAACAAACCCCAACAAGAGCCTTCATGGGAAATGCAGACATGGTGGTAAATAAACACACAGAGGTCACGGACATCTTTACGCCATCTCACAAAACGTAAAATAATAGCGCTGCTATCTGGTTCTACAATGATCTCATAAATGTGTCACAGGAAAACCTGATCAGGGCCTCACTCCAGTCCACAGCCTCTGCCTGAGCAACTGTCGCCCTGTTTTCTCCTCAGCAACCCAGAAAACAGCCTGCCAATCACCAGACTCCCCAAAACACCATTAACCACCAGAGCCCATGCTATATCCGAACCTGTGCTGCTGCTGCTACCTTGCAATCAGCACTGCAGAGAGAGCTGTTAACAAAACCCCTTACAAAAGCCTCATCTACATTATTCAAGTCCAGAGTCAAGTGCTCACATTACAACACAGTGCAGGGATGAAACGGTGCTGAGAGCTGAATACTCATTCTTGAGAAACAAAAGCCTGCGTTCCTTGATCTGGCTCTTCCACGGCAGCCCAGAGAGTCTGGAGCAGCCTGCCTCCAGCCGTGCACAGTCTGCAGCCCTGCACACGTACAGCAACGAAATGTCTAAGTGCACAACGGGCCTTGTCCTACAGGAAATGTAGGTTCAGACTCACATGGTTTCTGCGGGCTCTTGAGTCAGGCTGTTGGCCTGTCCTTGCTCCAGAGACTGCGTCCCTCCCATCCTCATCTACTGCCCTCCAGTCCCTGCCAGGGCCGACCTCCCCCTCCTCTCGGCTCGGTGCGCGGAGAAGCACTGCGAGAGCTTGCAATCCAGGCACTGCCTTACTGCACTGCAGATGGAAACAGCTGCTTGCATCAGTAGCAGCGGCGGCGGCAGCAATAGCAGCAGGGGTGGCAGCAGTGAATGCAGCCCCTCTCCCTTCTCTGAACTGCTGCCAAAAGCATCTCCTTCTCCTCTGTCTACATGGCAGGCACGAGCTGTGTCTGCAAGCACACTGTCTGTGGCTCCAGCAAACAGCACAGGCAGGCAAGCAGGCAAGGCCTCTCGTTGAAGCTGCTACCGGGAGCAGGATTGTGGCTGAGGGATGCAGAAATGAGAGAGGCAAGTGGATGATGCACAAAGCACCTCCCCATTCAGTGCTCTGCCTCACATCTCCCTGAAGACCATGTGTGGAGGTTGGCCTGGGCTGCTGCATTCTCCCATCTGAAAGGTGGGGAGACAATAGCTGACCCCCTGCAGGGCTGCCTGTCTGCTCCAAGGCCCTCTTGAGTGACACGGTCTGTATGCATGCTTCAAATTTCCATTTCTATAAAAAATGGGCTAAAAAAGCACCATTGCTAGCATGAGGGGATCCCCTCCCACTAATGGAACCTTCCAGCTCCGAAAACAAGCAATGCCAGAAGAGGAAAGGTAAACAAAGCCCTGTAGCAGACACCATACATTCTCACACAGAGAGCTCACCGTTCTCAAAGAGCTCAAAGGTCAAATAATAACCCTGCACATCAATAACATCACCATCATTTCACTGATTTCGACATTATGCCAAAATATGAGATTACTTGAATAAATAAGAGTAAAATGCTTTTTATGATTGAACAGTTTATTATTACATTTTTAGTTCACTGTTTTCCATAAAACATAGTTTCTGCGAAACCCTATTGTATGAGCGATCTTATTTAATTAATTGCGTGGTCCCGTCTAGCCTCAGGGTGCCAATTTTTTGTCGAAAACCTAATTTGCTGTCACTCACATCAAACAACTCTTACATATTTTAAGGGCTAAACGAGTCAGTCCCTTGACAACATAGAATAGAAATATGATGCCAATAATGGCGCTGCACAGGAAGGATTATAAATCTATTGTACATAGTTTGGAAAGAAAGACAAAGAGCTACTGTGTATGCTGCAACACCCCTCTACAGGATCCATGATGGACCCCCGAGCCTCTTAATTAAACCATTCAGTCTCACACCACTGGCAGTTGTTCAGAGAGATATTATAAGGGCTATTTCATTTACATTTATGTGTTTTATAATGTAAAGAACAGGCTGTTTGTAAAATATATGGGGATTTGTGCTCCTGTGTTTTAGCTGAGCAAGTGTTTCATTATGATATCAACGGGTAGCACAACAGTTCTTAAACCCCCCCACACATACCAAAAAAAAAAGAAAGCCGATTCTCGGTTGTCATAGAAACCCAGGCCTGCTCTAGTTCTGGCCTGGGGAGACATACGCATGGTTGTCCCCATTGGGGCCTAGCACAGTCCAGACTGGCCCTTGGCCACAAGTCCAAAGACAAGCTTTAGGAAGTAGTAGAGAACCTTTGCTCTGTGTGGGCTGGGCTGCCTCAGAACTGTTTCATCACCTGGACAGACACACAGATAGGCTAAGAGATGCAGGCTTGTGCAAGTGTGAGGTCCTTTGTGGGGTGGAACCAGGCACAGCCTGAGAGAGCCTTGGCCATAGGCTAATGTGTAATGAGCCACTCGATGTCTGACTTAGTGCTCAGAAACTGCTGCCTGAATTTTACAAATGTCTGTCTTAATGTCAAAATAATGAAGAAAACAACAGCCTCACAGAAGCAATCACATTTCACTTACAGCAATGACTTTTATAGCACCATTGAAGTGAAGGAAAGGGACAAGATAAGACAACCTGTTTTTTTTCCATGCTGTGATGTCTGCAGATTTCACATGTGCCTGCCTGTGCTTCCTGAATAAAGCTGGCTCAGCGGCTGTGACAGAGATAACAGCAGGCGGGATGAACAAGTGTTTTTTTCATGAGGGTATTTTGTTTTATGTTGCTGTAGATCAGCCTACGTCACTATAATGTCGCTATTTTATCTGCTTTGTCTCTCTAAATGTACAGGCAGAGCATACAATCTGACAATAATGTTTAATAGACGTATATGGCAAAATAATGAAGTAAGTCCTGTCGAATTTGGGTGAAATCATTATACTATCTGGTCCAATAATTCTGATGTTTTTAAGTACAGTTCAGAATTAATATGCCATTACACGCCATTTTAGCTCTTAACCCATTCCCAGTGGTTAGCTGGGTGAAGCTGTGGCAAATACACTGAGGTTTCAAGGTCAGTAGAGCCAGGGGAGCCTTCAAGAGCCCCCCTTTGCAGGGTCATCTCACCCCGCCTTGGCAGCTCCGAGAGCCGACTGCATCACTAACATTGTGCTGTCAGCCCCCTGCGAACTCCAGTCGCCGAGCACTGCACTTTGCACTTTGAGTAAGGGCAGCAGTCTGCACACAGACATGGCGTGTTCTGCCCTACCATCTGTTATGAAATGATAGCTCGCACCAACTGTATCAGCAGAACAAGGCGACAACGCTTTCAACTCATTACAAGAACACCAGCTCTGTGTTGATAGGAAAAAAATCTTTGTGTGGGATTCGTCATATTTTAATTTTATTTGTGTACCACAAGAATATAAAGGGGAAGGTCCGTCTCTTTCACTGCTGTACCCTGTCTTCTCTGATTCTGTGATAATGACACTGTTTTAGTCATGCCCCAAAGGCACAGAAAACATAGGTATAAAAATCGCAAAGCAATTTTCCATTAACAGCTGCCACCAGATAATATAATAATTCCTTGGAAATTATGACAGGGCTGGGAGATGGACTTAGCCCTGCAGCCCTGCAACCCAGTTTATCAGTACTGATGGTGAGAGGGCTTATAATGAGATGTGCTGGAGAAGCAGAGATAAAGAGGAGCACCTCATCCTTAAATGTTCATTAATTTTGTAAAATTGATGTAATTTAGGACAGACACTACATTGGAATTTAATGCCATCAAGCATTTTGAAAGACTTTTCTTCACAAGCAGTGACTGCGCATTCAACAAATTCAACAAAATATTCAAGAAATCATTGGCATTCAATTTAACATGGGAGTAACAGTAAGGTTACAAAGCCAAATGTGCAATTTCCACTGAAGTTCGGTGTGACACCCACTGAAAAGCCAGTAGTGTGGTCACACATTCTTCCTGTGAAATAGTTTTATAACCTTAGTCCTCAGACATCTCAGTGTCATTTTTACAGGTTGTGCCCATTATCTGGCGCAAGTACCTTCAAATGTTAGAACTAGACTTTTGGCAAAGGTACCAGAGGAATCTTTTCTTTCCTTATTAGAACAATTTTCTCTGTACACTCAGCCATACCCTAGGGATGGCCAACAAATTTCCATATTGATCCGTGAAGAAGACTGAGGTAGTGTGTTTTTAGAATCCCACAGATCAACCAATGTGCTCTGCCATGAACACTTCCCAACCCAACCTGTGGTAAAGGACAAGTCAGTAACAAAGCGTCTGTGGTTAAATTGGCAGTATATTAATGGGTTAACGTTTTAATATTCAGCATGTTAAAATAAGAGACAAGGGCTGATGAGATGCTGTATCCCTGGAGTACTGCTGAATACAGATCCCCATTTGTCATCCCTGTAGAAGTGGCAGTGGCACTAGGAGGACATCACTGCAGATTTGTCACACTCACTTAATCTCCCTGCAGGCTTCCAGTTTCTCACTGGCAGTAGCAGATCCAAAATAAGATTGAATCAGGAATTAATTCCTTACAAAGGTGTGATTGTGCGATTATTTAAAATTCTTTTACCACTTTAACTCTCTGTTTCACTGATATTTCACCATTAAATACAAGAAATGAACAAAGAACCACACTAGATTTAGTCAATGTGCACATGGGATCTAGTTCAAATTGTATACACAGCTGTTCAAACCTTAATCATTTTGCATACTCTACTGTTTCCACTCAGTGGTGTTCATTCCTTAAGCAGAAATTAATTTCTACAGTGATCTTCAATTGTATAGAGGAACAAATTATGTTAACCCCAAACTTCACCTGACTTCTGACATATGTCAATTTTATCTTATTAGTAAATAGATGGATTGATGGATAGTAAATATGAAGGATTAGTCACTACAGTGGTCAGATTCAGTTCTTATAATCAGATTTTTGAAGTTTCTGATCAATTTGAGTTAAAGATTGCTAAATGGCAAGCTTGTTTTATTTCTCCCTCAAACTAAGCTATAGTAAAAAAGTCAAAGTTCCTATATACAGGAGGTTACAAGTGGATAGTTCAGGAACAACTTAAAGGTTTATTCCATGCTGAAAAGAGAAGAAAGGAACACAACGTTTTGGCTGTGGAGCCTTCTTCGAGTGTGCTAGTTTATCCTAGTGGATAGTTCATGTTCATTACATCCATATATAACTCTGGATTGTTTGTAAGATAATATTCTAAATTTCAAATATTATTGTACAGCAGTGTATTTCTGTTAACACTGCTAAAACAACTGTTTGGCTGTCAATTGAGTCCTGAAATGAGTAACAAAGATGTATTAGTGTGTTGATGTAATGTCTTCTTGAAGTTACTCTCTGCATTACAATTTAAGCAACAAACCCAAAACCCAGGAACCATACAGCAAGGTAATGCAGGTCAAATATAGAGCTTAGACCCTGTGTATATCATCATTATATACAACAGGTACCAAAACCCAAGAACTATCGCAGCTTCTTGTTAATATTTCAGACTTTATTAAAACCCATCCTTCAGCACAGCATATTCACTCTCCATTTATAAAATGCAACATCTTTCCTTTATAGTTCAAAATAAATGCCTTAAGTATTAGATCTATCTTCATTCCTTTCAATCTCTACGCTGGGGAGTAGCTACTGAGAACTGGAGAACATTCACTCCCCCTGCTGTCTGCTCAAGGATTAGCACTACCAACACACAAGGGCCTTGATTTAAGAATGAGCACTCAATACAGTGCAATCTCACTGCTAATTATACATCATAGTTAATTTTAAATGCCTATGTTAATGATAAAATCAAAGTTTAATGTTTTAATATTCAGAATAAATATCAATACCTGGTATCAAATTATTTATTTTTATATGAAGAAAAGAATTATGAAGGCCTTAAAACACCTTTAGAACATAGGAACTTCATAATGAGTTACATTCTTGTTTATGAAGACAACACTAAAAGAGGTGAAAACTGTGCACTAAAACAATGTTTCTGACATCAGGGCCATTGGGACAGCAAACAACACAAACCTTCTTAAATCAACCTTTTAGATGCTGAAATCTGGATCTGTAATATTCAATTCAGCAAAAACACACACAGTAAAAAATATTTGAGAAACGAAAGCCTATGATATGCTCATAGAGGAATGTAAGGGACTAAAAATATAAAGGAAAAGAGAGTTACCTGACACAAGTGTCCTGCAGGGAGACAGAAGATGGGTCTGCAGAGCTCTCAACAGTGAAAGGAAGGAGGTAGAGGGGCAGCTCTTGGCTGGGTTCTGGTGTCAGAACTGGAGGGAAAGACCACTGCTCTGGACTAGGTTCTGGTGTCAAAACTGTGGGGACAGAGCACAGTTCTGGACTAGGTTCTGGTGTCAGAACTAAGGGGACAGAGCACAGTTCTGGCCTAGGTTCTGGTGTCAGAACTGGGGGGACAGAGCACAGTTCTGGATTGGGTTCTGGTGTCAGAACTGGAGGGACAGAGTACAGTTCTGGACTAGGTTCTGGTGTCAAAACTGTGGGGACAGAGCACAGTTCTGGACTAGGTTCTGGTGTCAGAACTGTGGGGACAGAGTTTAGTTCTGGACTAGGTTCTGGTGTCAAAACTGTGGGGACAGAGCACAGTTCTGGACTAGGTTCTGGTGTCAGAACTAAGGGGACAGAGCACAGTTCTGGCCTAGGTTCTGGTGTCAGAACTGGGGGGACAGAGCACAGTTCTGGACTGGGTTCTGGTGTCAGAACTGGAGGGACAGAGTACAGTTCTGGACTAGGTTCTGGTGTCAAAACTGTGGGGACAGAGCACAGTTCTGGACTAGGTTCTGGTGTCAGAACTGTGGGGACAGAGTTTAGTTCTGGACTAGGTTCTGGTGTCAAAACTGTGGGGACAGAGCACAGTTCTGGACTGGGTTCTGGTGTCTGAACTGGGGGGACAGAGTGTAGATCTGGACTAGGTTCTGGTGTCAGAACTGGAGGGACAGAGCACAGTTCTGTACTAGGTTCTGGTGTCAGAACTGTGGGGACAGAGTTTAGTTCTGGACTAGGTTCTGGTGTCAAAACTGTGGGGACAGAGCACAGTTCTGGACTAGGTTCTGGTGTCAGAACTGTGGGGACAGAGTTTAGTTCTGTACTAGGTTCTGGTGTCAGAACTGGGAGGACAGATTGTAGATCTGAACTATGTTCTGGTGTCAGAACTGTGGGGACAGAGCACGGTGCTGGCCTAGGTTCTGGTGTCAGAACTGGAGGAACAGAGCACAGTTCTGTACTAGGTTCTGGTGTCAGAACTGTGGGGACAGAGTTTAGTTCTGGACTAGGTTCTGGTGTCAGAACTGGGAGGACAGAGTTTAGTTCTGGACTAGGTTCTGGTGTCAGAACTGTGGGGACAGAGTTTAGTTCTGTACTAGGTTCTGGTGTCAGAACTGGGAGGACAGAGTTTAGTTCTGGACTAGGTTCTGGTGTCAGAACTGTGGGGACAGAGTTTAGTTCTGTACTAGGTTCTGGTGTCAGAACTGGGAGGACAGATTGTAGATCTGAACTATGTTCTGGTGTCAGAACTGTGGGGACAGAGCACGGTGCTGGCCTAGGTTCTGGTGTCAGAACTGGAGGAACAGAGCACAGTTCTGTACTAGGTTCTGGTGTCAGAACTGTGGGGACAGAGTTTAGTTCTGTACTAGGTTCTGGTGTCAGAACTGGGAGGACAGAGTTTAGTTCTGGACTAGGTTCTGGTGTCAGAACTGTGGGGACAGAGTTTAGTTCTGTACTAGGTTCTGGTGTCAGAACTGTGGGGACAGAGTTTAGTTCTGTACTAGGTTCTGGTGTCAGAACTGTGGGGACAGAGCACAGTTCTGGACTAGGTTCTGGTGTCAGAACTGGGAGGACAGAGTTTAGTTCTGGACTAGGTTCTGGTGTCAGAACTGTGGGGACAGAGTTTAGTTCTGGACTAGGTTCTGGTGTCAGAACTGTGGGGACAGAGTTTAGTTCTGGACTAGGTTCTGGTGTCAGAACTGTGGGGACAGAGCACAGTTCTGGACTAGGTTCTGGTGTCAGAACTGGGAGGACAGAGTTTAGTTCTGGACTAGGTTCTGGTGTCAGAACTGTGGGGACAGAGCACAGTTCTGGACTAGGTTCTGGTGTCAAAACTGTGGGGACAGAGCACAGTTCTGGACTAGGTTCTGGTGTCAGAACTGGGAGGAAAGAGTGTAGATCTGAACTATGTTCTGGTGTCAGAACTGGAGGGACAGAGCACAGTTCTGGACTAGGTTCTGGTGTCAGAACTGTGGGGACAGAGTGTAGATCTGAACTAGGTTCTGGTGTCAGAACTGTGGGGACAGAGCACGGTGCTGGCCTAGGTTCTGGTGTCAGAACTGGGGGGACAGAGCAGAGTGCTGGGCTAAGTTCTGGTGTCAGAACTGGGGGGACAGGGCATGGTTCTGGACTGGGTTCTAGTGTCTGAACTGAGGGGAGAGAGTGTAGTTCTGGACTAGGTTCTAGTGTCAGAACTTGTGATACAGAGCTTAGTTCTGTGCTGGGTTCTGATGTCTGAACTTGCGATACAGATTGCAGTTCTGGAAGGGGTTCTTGTGCTAGAACTGGAGGGACAGAATAGAGTTCTGAGGTGGATTCTGGTGTCAGAAATGGGGAGACAACAGGCAGTTCTGGCCTGGGTTCTAGTGTCAGTCCAGGAAGACAGGAAGACTGTTCTGTAAAATGCTCAGGAGGAGTTAAGGGTTTAGAGTAATCCTTCTGTGCAGGCAGAGAAGATGCAGGATGTTGTTTACTGTCATCTGTCTGGGGCAGAAGGGGGGAGGGGGTCTCCGTGCAGTTCTGCGCAGTTTGGGGAGGGAGCAGGGTGGGTTCTTCTGGAGGGCTAGGTACCAGCAGGGACGTCTCTCTCTCAGGAGACGTGGATGCCTCTTTGTTAAGGGCACACCTGTTGATGATGACATAACATTAATATCCTCATAGCTGCTCTGCCTGTAGACGATTTCTGAAATGTCTGTTTTGCTCACAAGGTCTCCTTATGATAAACCAATACTTTAACTACAGGAAGATAAAACTGAATCAGAAAAATAACAATATTAAATCATGTAACATATTTAGTTTTCCAGATATGGTCTCTCGTAAAAAATTGATTCTTAAATTTAAAGTTGCAGGAACCCTAGGTAATGTTGGCATAAGGGTCAAGAACTGGTCCACAATCAGGAAACACTATGACATTTTAAAGTGCATTAACCTCTAATTGACAGATGTAGACCATGGTTTAAGAGGAAGATATAGATCTCTTCCTAAGATTAAATTAAAAAATCAGTTTCTGATACAGCAAGCAAACTATTTAAATTTGCAAGTGACACAAAGTTGCAAGTGGGTGTGGTAAACACAGAAGACACAGCAAGAGAATTACTGTATATAATTTAACATTATTAAGTACAAAGTGATCAATACAGGTGGTAGCAAAATACATCTTACATCCAGTCTACATTGGAGAGGTGATTCTAAGGTGAAGTAAAATACCTGTGAAAAAGATCAGTTGCTGTAAATTCTTCTCTGTCCTTATCAAGATAGTGTGAGAAATACACACAGGAAGCAAACACACAGTTTAAACCAAGGGATGTTGTGCTCTGGTTAACAAAACAGTAAGACCTCATATAGAACCTTTTGAACAGTTTTTGGTCACCACAACAGTAAAAGGACATCATAGCCTTTAAGAGTTCCAAGAAGAGCAACAAGAATGATTTCTGTTCTCAGGGTATATAGTACATTGCCATAAACGGATAGATTAAAGGAGCTGTCAGGATCAAGTGAGATCTATCCCAAGTATATAAATTCCTAAGGGGTTATGTAGGGTTATAGGAAACATTTCTTTACACAAATGGTTGTGAATATGTGCAACAGGCGTCCTAGTCAGGTGGCTGAGGCCCAAATTGAGATACTTCAAAGTTCTAGATTAACTTAATATTAAACTGCAAAATGGATGGACCAAATTTGTATTTTTTATATTTCAGTGGCTGAAGCCACTGATGACGATGTTTAAATAGGGTAAATGAGCAGGAGAAAAAGTATTAGCAAAAATTGAAACCAATCTACTGTACCATTATACCTACACTGTGGGTGTACTGGTCAAATGGAAATAAGCAAGCCCCTGCATTCAATCACACAGAATACTAAAATAACAACCGTGATAAGAAGATGCAAAAAACAGGACTTGAGGAGAATCTGACATCAAAAAACCCTTTTTCAAAGATAATTATTTCAGGTTGATTTACAGCATTCATTATTTGTTCTGGAAACAGAATGTATCTGTTAACACCTTTAAATACAGTTTCCTCTTCCTTCATTGTGATTAAAGTAAAAGCTATGTTGAAAAGCAGGTTAATTGTTTATGAGTGACATATTTAAAGATTGTATCTCCTAATGCTTCACCTGATGGTTTTTTTTCCATTTCATTTTTATTGTTGTTGTTTCATAATATAATTCTCCTAAGCAGTAAAGCAGGGCTGGTTTTAGCCTTGGGCAATATCAGTAGAAAGCTGAGGCCTGCCCAAAGTGGGGAAGGAGAAATTCCTCATAAGTGAATTATGAAGTGTCAGTGGGCCAATCAGATGCTGCTCTTTGAGGAAATCTACACTGAAATAAATTTAAGCAAAGCTTCTACTTAGCTATACCCACAATGGGAAATGTCGCTCCAGTTGTCCTCTACTGAAAGCAATGTGTCCAGTTCAGTCACAGGAAAAGGCTCTCTACAATTCGACAGGCCACACTGTACTTTTGGTCTGCAGCTATGGCAACAGTCTGACAAAATCAGCCCAAGGCACATTAAGGGCTTAGCTCAGACACTGCACCTCTAATCTGTCAGGCAGCTGCATTAGGATTATTGTTTCATCTCGTGTTCTAAAAATACACTTTTTAGCACGTTCTGAAAACCAGCAAAACAAAAAGACAAGTCACAATGGACTGTTGTTGAGTCGGTGGCTCTTAATCAAAAGAAAAAAAATGTCTTGATTATAAAAATCATTTGGTAAGTATAAAGAGATCTGATGAGATTTGTCTCACTGTTTGCCAGGCTATAATGATTTCTTGAGTGCAAATTCTTGACATCAATCAGGAATCACAGGACATTACTATATTCAGTGCAAACATGCAATGTTGCCTGCAAAAGGCTTCATTATGTGATTAACAGAATAATTGATTCATTTAAATGATCTTTTTAAATAAGGTAATCACCCAATTACTACATACTGCTACAGGCAGATATACTTACAAAGTTAAAACAGTAGCAATGTACTTATATGTTTCATTGCACTTCTGCAGTGCAAGAATTTCAGAGAAATTATCCTCCACACACAGAACAGCAATATAACCGATTATACGAAACAAATTGTCCTGCAGACGGTTCTCAAACCCTGTACACATACTGAAAATAGCATTATGACATTGGTTATCTTGTTGCACTACATGTTGATGTGGGCCAGACGCCCGTGTGCATCTGTGTTTCAGTGGGTTAAACCTTCAGGATAGATGAGCACAGGGGAGCCAGAATCGAAACAACAGCTGCAATTTGGACAAATGGGAGGAGGGGAGAGAGACAAATGACGTAACCTTCGAGTTTGAGCCAGCATGCTATTCAGAGACATTTTTCCACATTCCTTGGCATCTCCCGTATACTTGTGTGGGAGATTCTACGCTTGTATGCTGTATATTATTATTATCATTATTATTTGTTTTCAGCAAACTGAATGCTGTCCTTACTGACCAAACTGTACTTGTGCTGTAACTGAGCCTTGTAGAAGGAGAGGAAGAGCACTGTGTAGATAATAGTGCATTATAAATACAATTCCCCTAACAGGAATAAATACATCTAATCTGTGACAAACAGCTTGATCTGTGTCCGTATTATTTTTAAACACTGTGTAAGAAAGGAAGATCACCCAGAACAGGAAAATGCTGTTTTTAGCAACACTAAAGATGCACTCACTTTCTATACTGCTGCCGGAGATGTACTTTTAGCTTCCTCATTATATGGAAGGGTGATAACTGTTATAAAGTTTTTTTGTAACTGCAACATAATTATATAACAACAGAGGGATTATCATGGACTGTTCAGAGTTCTGTATGTGTGGTTCAAGTGGGGAGAGGTGTAAATTAAAGCAAAACAACACCTAGAAGAATAGACATTTTCAAAAAAGATATATTATCCAGTGTGTAGTTCCACAGAGCAAACATCATATTTTGTTTTTTTTGTAATTTCCTGAATCTGATGCACTTCAGAATTTGAAGCATTAATTCCACTAATGTAAATATACAGGAGAGATTAGCTCAAACATTTTATCGTGACACCAATCTTTCTTCTTTCTGCATTAAATTTTTTGGGCTTAGGCATTGTTTAATCCATACATCATCCATAGCCAATTCATGCTATGGACGTTCTCAGAAAGCTGGAACCTAACCTGGTAGACACAAGGTGAAAGGTGGAATTAACTTCACTATGAAGGAGGCATCAGTACATCACAGGACACACAGGCATAACTTAGAAACTCCAATTAACATAACCTGAAAAGGTGGGAGGAAAAAATCTACAAGACAATGAAGGACCATGCAAACTCCATACTGCAGGTACCCCAGTCTGGATATCAGGTCCCAAGAGCTGTACGGCAGCAGTGCTAACTACCATATCCACAGTTCCAAATACTACCACAATTCTAAAAAGTTATTTGGACATGGAAAAACAAAAGCTTTCTGATAGAGCAAAAACATTTCCAGTTTAACTAAAAGTAACCCCTTAGGTCACATGTTCTAGGATGATATTTCTTTTAAGGTCATGTTTTTTTTCATATATTAACAGTAGTCTTTTAAATCAACGTAGCAATGGAAACTTTTCTGAGCAAAACTGCTGAAGTGCATTTAAGAGAAGATGTGGGTTTGCTCTCAAACATAATATCCTGCATCAAAGCGAGTTTCCCTAAAGTGCTTTCATCTCACTTCCATTCACAATGCCAGCTGTGCCAGGCTACTTTGGCAGCCAGTGCCAGAGTGCTCTTGAGGTGATGGAGCAGTCCCAGCTCCCTCCAGCTGTACCGAGATTCCCTTGTCTAACCCTAGCACGTGGACGAGCACAGCAACTGTCAGACTCCCATCTCATACACACAGCGTCTGATCATCCACCAAAGAGCACCTCAACACAAAGTACCGTCTTTCCTTAGTTCCTCACTGTTTACAACGTGTGCACTTCTCCATTGTCACAGCCAGAACACTGCTGGGAACAGCAGGCAGAAAGGACAGAATGCCAGCAAATTCCTCAGTGAAAGACCTCCCTTGTTCTTCTGCTCTTCTCACATTAATTCCAGTTTGCCCTGTCCTGCTTTAAGTGCAACAGCCTGACTGCACATAACTAATATTTGTAACTTATGAGAAAATTCAAAATACACAAAACAGGAAAAAACAGGTCGTACCCCGAGTCACTAACAGCATACAAAGATTTTTAGGAAAAGCCCGAAAACTTAAAAAAAACTTTAAACCACATTCAGCACCACGAACAGCTGATTTTCACACTTACCCCTGTGAGTCAGTATTTTATGCCATCAGTTACTAAAGGCTGATTTCATCAGGATGAAAGCAAATCACTTTAAATCCTCTTTGAATGTCAGTGATGCAGAAGGCACGCACAGTGCAACAACTTTTGAAACTCTTTGTCTTGCTTTTCCTGGCCCTGGAATGACTGCTCATTGAAAATCCTTGGGAAAAATTGACCCTTGTGAAGAATGAACGTCAGCCTAAGCAGTGTCCCGTGCGAAGGCAGCCGAGGGTGAGGGTCTGGCAGAGGGACAGGCCCCTTGGAGGGGGGCAAGCAGGCCCGGGAGAAACAGACTCTGAGCAGGCAGACTGCTGGGCCGGATCTCTCTCCCAGCCCCTCCCCGCAGCTCCTCCAGAGGGATAGGGCAGCTCCGGTGACTGACAGGCAGCAAGTGCTCCAAAGGCATCTGCTCTGGCTCCTGAGGCCTCCGCAGGCAGAGGGAGCAGGAGTGAGAGAGAATGGGCGAGAGAGAGCGAGTGGAAACTGAGAGAGAAAGTGCGAGTGAGAGGGGCAGGGAGAGGGGAGGGATAGTAAAGGGACAGGACACATGGCAAGATAGAAACAAGAAGGGAGAGGGGCTGACAGAGAAGACAAGGAGAGGAAGAGAGGGAGGCAGAGAGAGAACAGACGCACAACATTCTTATGGGCACAATGATACTCAAGCACACGGGCCCGCTAAGAGCAACAACCTCAGGACTTTGCATTGTTATCGAGCTGTTCCTTTAGAGACTAATTAAAAGACAGACACTGACAGACGTAGAGCTAAACACTGAGTTTTACAAGGAAGCTTCGAGAGAAGACATGTGATTTTCAAAACTGTAAATACTTGTGAAAGGTCTCGGCATCAGCTAAGAACAGCCCAGGGCCTGTGTCTCCACGGTCAAAACAATTTCAGGAACTTCCACTACACTTCTAAAAATTGATATTCCGATATGCAAAATATTGATTGAAATACACCCACGTGACCTGTCTAAGGTATTCTAAAACGTGCTTCCCTAAATAACAATCTCCACAAAGGAAAAGTCAAACACCAAAGCACAGCCATAATACTGTACATTCTGGGAAACCAGGAAAAGAAGCTTGAGGTAATGTCTCACCTAAACTACTGTCTAACCTTCTTACTGAATCTCACTCTTCCACCACAATGCTAAGCCATTGCGGGAGAGGGGGATCACTTGTCTTAAGGTAAGAGCACCCTCTAATGGTGAACCAACAAACACCACTTTACAATAACCTTTCCTGCCTCAGTTCAGGGTTTTAATTGAAAAAGAACCAATTATTACTTTAAAATCACTGCATTTAAAGCATTCATATGTTACATGAGAATAAGACACTCAACCTAAGAAAATAAGGGAAATATTCATTGGCCATCATGAAACAAACTATGCACATAAAACTATGCAATTTGTTAGCCCTTGGAAAACGCAGATTGATATCTGCTATCTGATTGATATCTGATATCTAGGTAATATGGGGCTGAACTCCATAGCCACCCTCATGAGTTAAAATCCAGTTTCATGCCATTTTATCTAGTTAGATTTTATTGCTCTGTACATGTGCCAATGTACAGTATGTTAATTTAATCCCGTAAGAAAACAAACCTCAGCTGGACAAAACTCAAAATAAACTTCAATAAACTTCAGGACCCAAGAAAGGATATTTTAAAGGAACTACCACAAGTATGAGCAATGACAATATCTGCAATCCTTGAAATTTCAATGTGGTGTTAGTTTCTGTGCTATTAAAGTGACAAAAATGGAAACTATTTTTCACATTCTTTCTGGATCTCCAAAGCCTGGACCTGTATTTACTTGTAATTATTTATTTGTCAGTGGTAATACACAATTTCCACATTCCTAACTAGTTTAGATACATTTTATATATAATTTAGATCCAATTTAATTAACATCAGCAGTCTCCTTGGAAATCCGTAAAGAGATGCAAGCAGCAATATGCATTTTACCACCTATAACTCACAATTTGCAATTAGTTTTATAATTTTCTCGTTCATTAACAGTCCTAGTGCTTTGCCTAAGTGTGTCATGTTTCACACGTTTACAAGAATTATTCAGCTTCCTGTCGATTCAGTGTCAAAAATATATACTGTATTTTTTGACAAGGCACCCTTGTATTCAACACCTACATGTATTTCCCACATGGAAACTAAAACTACACAGCACTGATGTAAAAACTCAGTCAAACAGATGTTAATATTTGTTTTTCTTTAAAGTGTAAATCAAACAACATTTTTAGAAGTTTTTAAACACTTATAGACTTTTTTTCACTTGCCGTGGGAAGTGCCTACAGTTAACCTTGCCAAGTGTTTACATGTTCCTCACTACAGTGAGTTCATAGGGTGCTGAAGACCTGTTGTCTGTGCCAACAGGCAGCAGTACCAACCTCAAAAACATGCCTGGACAGCATGTTCCAGGCTCCCAAAATCCACTGGGTATGTAACATTCCTGTACTTCATTGTGTTATTAAAATTTTAGGGAAAAAGTGAGTATTGAGTTTAGCATGGCTGTATAAATGCTGTGAATATTTTACGGAGCCTGCCTGTTTCTGTATCTGCTGTTTCAGACAGCCACACAATTTAGCCAGCTTGGCTGCAGGAGGACGAGCTATCCAAGAATATGGAGAACACTAAGCAGGGTAGTACTGGAGAAGTGGCCTTTACAAGTAACTTTACAAGTTTTGAATCCAGATTTCTAAAATGGTATACATTAATAAAACCTGATTCTCAGCTATAACAATTAAATGGCTAAAACAAAAAAAAAGGTTAATCAATTGGATACAGCACCTTTAACACACTGTTAAAATACTACAGTGACTTTTCCCAACACAACAAAATGTGTGTCTATGTGGAAAGCAGCAACAGCCTAAGGGGGAAACATTTTCTTGCCTTTTGTCAGTCCCTATTCATCCCACATCCCACGTCACACATGGTTCAATATGAATTAGTCTATTCTTGCCTAAAGAGCACAAGTTCATTTTATCTTGCAGAGACATAGTAAATATTTTAGACTTATTGTGTAATAGTGGCAATAAATCTTAATTAACCCCTAAGGAATAACAGAAGCCAGTGAAATATGGACTGCTAGTTTTTTGTATATGTATTAAACTGAATTTCTTTAATCAATAAAGTGATCGGCTGAGACGTTCAAAGCACCATTACCAGGCATTACTATAATGGGTGAAGAGGACTCCACCAGGAGAATCCCTTGCTTTTTCAGCTATCCAATAGCACCTTTTTCCTTTCATGATATCGCATGGGTTCACTTGTGTAGCTAATTGTAAAACAAATATTTTCAATCAAACAAAAATGTTTTCAGTGAATTGAATACATTTAACTCTTCCTGCAGGACAACGTTTAATATTAATTCTAAAAATGCTGCTAAATACATTTTGGAATAAAAATACTTAGTGAATGTCTTAGTCTTGTTCTCTTTCATAACTACCCTTTCTTTATATCACACAGTTTATGGGATGATGAGAACACAATGAAGGTGTACCTGAGTGCTGCACCATCCATCCTGTCCTGCAGCCCAGACAGAAATGTAGAGTGTCCATACTCTTGCGAGACATCTGGCGTAGATTCTTTACATGTCAGAGTCTGGTCGCTATTTCTGTTTGACATGAGTGGGCTCTCAGTGAGTTCATGTGGAGGTGCAACAGAAGGGGTCAGAGTTGTAACATTCTCCTGGGAGCCAGAGACGTACTCCATACAGTTTTGTTCCCTCTCCAGGTGTTTATCAGAGTGGCAGGATTCTTTGTGTGCTGCCTCTTCAACTCCATCTCCATGGAGCCCAAGAGGTGATAATTTACTGGCAGCAGAGAGGTTCTTCTCACCAGCAGGAAGGCCCAGAGACAATTGGGTTTCATCTTGGACCCGGGTCTCTATGACCCTTGGCAGGTCAGAGTTGTTTGATACATCAGAATTTAAAGGGACAGCTTCACTGTCTCCTGCAGAATCTGTGGGCTGCTTCTCTTGCTTGCTAATAATATGACTCTTGGAACTCTGTTCCAGGCCATCTTTTTCACTGGTAACATCCTGCTGTTTTTCAAGAATTGAGATACTATGTGAGACTCTCTCCGACAGTTGAAACACTTGATCCATTGTGTCCTGTGAGATGATAAGGTCTTGTGCATTAACTTCAGGGAATGGGGTCATACTGATCGCTGTGCAGGCCTTCTGCTTCTCGGTGTCCTTAGTGCTCACTGTTTTAAGTTGTGCATCTTCCTCACTGGACAGTTTGTCTTTGAACAAGCTAGTTTCAGATGCAGCCCCTGCCAGTTTGCTTTCAGGTGGCCGATGAGAGTCATCTTTCACCTCTGATTGACTGCTATCCTGACCCTCCAGACATGGAAACTCACTATTTTCAGGAGTAGATTGGATCAAGCTGGCGGCTTCATGATATGGAAAGCTGTGTTGTTCAGTATTATCAACTGTCTCTACAAGGAAAGGTGTAGCTTGACATATATGTGGGAAACTGTTCATAGAATGACTAGAGTCTTGAGTTTCTGCTGATGTTCCTGGAATAATGAGAGCCTCTGGAGGCGGCATCCTTCCCCCACCTTCATTCAAGCTTTCCTTACTTCCCTGAATTGTGGAGGTACTTTCCAGCAGACACTGCGGAATCACAAGACATTCCAAATCCACTTGCACTGGAGAAAGTGTGTGAGGAAATTCAGAAGAAAGCTGAACAGACTCACTGGCATTAAGCATTGCTGTAGATCTGATCTCCACATCTGTTTCCTCTTTGACAATTTCCTGTGCATCAACACAGATGCTCCCATTCCTTCCAGTTTGTGTTTGCACTAAGTCATTTGAACTGTATTGTGAGCTGTTACTGTTTTTAAAAAGGCCACTTGGGTCTTCAAGAGAACCAGTTTTCTGTATGTCTCCAGTATTGTCTAGAGTGTATTGTGTGTTGTCTATCACAGATATTTCATGAGTATACCCTAAACCCTGCTGCTTTTTATCACTGAAAACTGACAATGGTATTTTCTCACACTCTTGGTCTTGGTTTAATATGACAGGATCTGCAGTTTGAAGTTGGAACTCACAACTTTTCTCTTCAAGTTTGTAGACAAAGCTTCCAGCTTTCAGCTCCTCTTCTGAAGGATATGTCAGCAGAGCTGAAATATTGAAGTCTGAACTGAGTTTTATGTCCTCTGACACACTACTGTATCCTCCTGAAATAGCTTCTTTGGTAGCAGGGGAACCAATGTGAACACTCTCTTTAGTGTCATTATCAAAGCTTAAAGAAAGCATTTCCTTTCCTACTTGACTGGCCTGAACAGATTCAAGAACAGTGAATTGTACATTAACATTCTGCTGTGCGATCTGGATTTTACAGGATTCCAACTCTCTGCTACATTCATTTGATTCTGAGTCTGTTTGTTTAGCAACATATCCGAATTCCAATAAAGTCTCTTGTTCCTTTGAAACCTCCAGGCAGCCTTGCCTATCTTGTAAATTCAGCAGTACCACTGAGACGGAAATGTCACCTTGATTGTTGTCATCATGAACATCTTCTGACTCAATATGTTCACATAGGCTTTGACCACATTCATTCTCTTTTGTGTCATAATTTAATGCCAGAATCTTCTCTTGTAATTCCATGTTTTCAGTGAGAGGCTGGAGGTCAGATTGATTTTCCCTTGCCACTGAGCACAGATCCTTCTCCCGTTCAAGGCCACTGACATCAAACCATTGATCATTCCTAGATGATATAGGTTTTGCATACAGCATTATGGTGTCACTAGATTCCAAATTGTTATTTGATAGAGGAGATGACTCATCAGAGGCAATGGATTGCCTACTGAAAAAAGAAGCTGTTTCATTTTCGGCAGATGAACTGATGTTGTTCTGAAGCTGGTGTGAAATGATTTGGACTGGGGGATGACTGGTTTTGCTCTCAGCTGGGGTTTCTTCAGCACTGACTTTGATTGTTTCAGAAGCACCACTTTTAATAGTTGTGGCTGGTTGAGCTGATTCTGATTCAACATCAGGGGTTTGTAAATCAGTGTTTTCTCCTGAATTGTGAGTTTTATATGCCTCCAGCTGTCCATTGCTTGATATTTTGAGACTGATTGTGGGATAGGCAGGTTCACAGACACTTTTCAGATTCTCTGAAGGGACACCTTTAGAAAAATCAGGGAATTCCTTCTTATCATCTAAGCTGGGATGTGCCTCATATTTTGACAAAGCTGGAGAAGTGCTGTCCTTTTGCAATACATCCTCTTCATTACTCTGAGTTCTGGCCAGGGTTTCTGCATGCATTTCAGTAGTCTTAGCTGTAATCCGTATACTGCCACTCAATGGGATGGTGTCACTCCTAGAGTCTCCTTTAACAGCAACACAATGTTCTGTCTCGTCTGCAGTGATTTTGCCATCATCATTTAAAAAGGCCAGGACTTGCTGGCGTTGATCTTGACTACATTGAATATTTTGACAAGGAAGGGTTTCAGGCACACCATCATTTAAAATGGCATCATTTTCAGCAACAGCATTAAATGAGACTGGTGTTGAATTACTCATTTTATCACCTGTGCTTAACGACGCAAATAGTGATAAAAGGGGAGCAGAAGTGTGTAGACCAGAGGTGTCCTCCTGCATTTCCAATGATTTCTGCATCGAAGTGCTCTGGGTTCTGTTGTCATTCCCTGTTCCTGAAGATAGCTGTGTTGTGAAACTGCTCTCAATTCTGTCTAGGGTTTCACTTAAGCACGTGTCATATGCAGACAATTTGGGAGCCTCGGCAGCAGTTAAATATAACACAGAGAGTTCCGTTTCAGCCTTGGCCAAGTTTGGCTCACAGAAGTTTCCCAGCATTTCATGTGGACATGTTTCTTGCTGCCTATTACTGTCAACTAATCCCACTGAACTCTGCCTGATCAGATTTGATTCCATTTGTACCTCTGTAGAAAAGAGCTGTGTCCCATTCTGTGACTTATTCACATTCCTTTCACCGGTATTTATTTCTTTCTGCTTGACCATGCATGCTGTATTTACACCTCCCTGGGGCTCATTACTCATTTCAACAATTGTGTCTGAATGGTTTTTGTTAGTTCCTGTAGTGACCACTGGCAGAGTATCTACGTCATTCCCTTCTACCCTTTTACCAGGCTGAGATGGAGACATGGATTCAATCTTACCGTCTGGCAATTTCTCAGATGAAAGCTTTACTTGATTTCGGACCACTCCTGGCCTGGATAATGACATCCGTTCTGGTTCAGTCTTCGGTTCTTCTTTGTTAACATTTGAGCATAGTCCTTTTTGTTCAGTTTTTCTGTTAACCAATTTCTCTGCTGTTAGCAGTACTTTTTTATCACTATAAAGTTCGTGATAGTTAAAGCTGCTTTCACAGACTGGATGGTGCAAGTATTCATGGACAGTTAGAGGTGGTAATGAGGCACTACCTGGAATAGAAGAGGGGTCTTTGCTGTTTGTCGCAAGGCTTTCTGCATCAGTTGCAACAGTCCTTTTGAAAGAGTCATTTACACCACATTCCTGCATGTTTTCCTGATTTTTTGTGGAGTATTCTGTCTGAGAACTTGGTTCCAAAGACTTCTGTGTTTCAGGATCAGCAGTTTCAAAAGGGGTAGTCAGAAGCATGTGCTCCTGTTGTGGCAGTCCTAGATCTTCTCTTTCTCTCGGGCCTTCTGTGAGTTGGCGAGTTTCAAGATACTGAGGAAACTCAAGTCCATGTTTGTGGCTGTCTTCAGAAAAGCTTGTAGATGCCCTTTGATTTTCCACTATCTTGGAGGTTGACGCCAGTCCTGAGGAAATAATGTCTTGATTGAGACCTGTCTGAGCACTAACGCTAATGCTCATGTCTGCAGCAAGATGGATAGTCTGAGATCCCGTAGCAGCTGCTCTAGGAGCAGGAGGAGGCAGAAATTGGGCAGGCTCAGTGCTTGCGTTCTTTTCAAAGTGCTTTAATGGCTCTTTCTGTAATTTTTCCTCGGCATCGCAAGTATCATTTCCAAAACCTGGCACAAGAAGATTTGCTCGGAAAGGAGTCGAATCACAAGCATTCTGTGGGCGTACTGTGTCTGTGCAGCTCTGGGGATGCACAGCTCCTTTAACAGAGTCGCTTGACAAAGTGTCAAGATAATCTGATGGGACTGCATCGCCTGTAGGTGTGGAATCATTCTGTTCTCGGGTGAGGTCATCTACACGCTCTGCACTTTCTATTTCTGATATCACACTGTCAGCAGCTCCTAGGCCTTTGCAGAAACTCACATCTTCTCTGTCGTCTTTACTACCAGTTTTGTTCATTTCTCTTTTTTCTATAATATTTGCATTTGGATTTATAATGCCAAAACTTACATTTTGTGAATGTAACCCATGAAAAAATCCTTCTGTTTTTGATTCCATGCCTGAGGTGTACTCTGCAGCATATGTGCAAGCAGCAGTTCCCGAAGTGTTTATCTGTGCGCTATTTTCTTCTTCTTTAGCAGATGCTTGTTGTAGTTTTACACTATAACTCAGGTGCACGTCTGCTTCTGTTGTGGATGCTGAGAACACAGTTAGCTCCTCTGTAGCTGGAAGTGATCCAATTACTTCACAACTCAATAAAGCGTTTAAGGATTTAGCGGTAAACTCAGTGTTGAATTCAGATTTCCCTTGTGTGCCTTTACACTCTCTGTGCTCTGTTCCAGTTTCAGATGAATTGCCATTCTCATTTTCCAGGACCCAGGAGATTCCTCCTTCCTCCTTTTTAATTTCCAGAACTTCAGGGCTAGTTGCTGGTAACACCTCTTCAAATAAATTTGGTTCCACCAATCCTCTTTGACAAAGGCTATTTCCACTATCTGCGTTTTCACTGATAAAAGCCTGGTCATTCATGATCTGAGTCTTATCAACCAGGGCCTTGGTAGATGCCATGGTCACATATTTCCCATTTTCTGCACCCCCTGTTTCAGGGTGATTCAAGTTTAGGGTTTCACCTCCCAATATCGGGTTGCTCCAGCCATCTGTGCCTCTTGTTGCATCTGTCTGCTCGCTGTGCTGCAGAGTGGGCAGCACCAGGTCAGGTGCTCTCTCTTGAGCAGTAAGACGATCCCCATTCTCTGAAGCAGGAGGCGAGGAGCAGATGTTTGGCTGTCCCTTGCTGCTCAGCTGTTCATAGAAACCTAATGACTCTGTCAATGCTAGTGGCAAAGCTTCCTGAGCACAATCAGGGTCTTGGGAGTTGAACTCCGTCTGCCTCATGTTTTTATCAGCCTTTTCTTCTTCTTTTTTGCACTCCTGTCCATCTTCCTTAGCAGCTGTGATGCCTGTTAAATATTCTTTGAAACTGGAAAAATTGGTCTCTCCCTCTTCCCTGGCAGTTGCTTTCGCAAAGTCTTTCCCAGGGTCACCTTTATACAAATTTCCGTCTGCTGGAGGATGTGGAAAAACGCCGTCTTGACAGCCTGTTACAATCGTGATTTCCTCATCTGAGTCTTCAGGCAGTGGCACAGACATACATTTGTCTATCTCGTGCGAGAGTGTGGGATTAGGGGGACCAGGCATGAGGAGCAATCCCACTTGTGCTTCGCATTCCTGAAATGCCTCAGCCAGCTCTCTGTCCAGGAGAGCAGAGGGAGAGAGTGCGGGACTGCTGTTTGTGGAGGCAGGAGCTGGGCTTCTAGCGCTGTCTGTGATAGGGCTGCCAACAGTGGAAATGAATTTAAATGCATTAGAATGTGCCACGACTGCTGAATAATAACAATGGCCACTCTGCATTGCGTATCCATGCTGTGAGGAGCAAAAAATAGAAAACAGTGCACAGCATGCATCCTCTGCACAAAGCCACCTCCTTTCTAATCATATTCAAGCAGGAAAACCCAGTCTGGCTGACAACAGCACACACATACAGTACAGTACACTACAAAACAAAAAGCACAAACCAAATACACTAAAGCAAAAGAGACTGTATCTCTTCACTTGGCAAATTTGTACCCATGATTATTTCATCATTTGTGAGGAGAAGTGCTCCAGGAATATTGCTGGAATACAATTGCAGGAATCTTGCTCTATTTTATACCACATACAAGATTCTCGTTCATCAGATTATTATAAGCAGTTTCTGTGGAGCAAAAAATATTTGTATTTTAGATACAAAAACATAACTGTTCAAAGGAGTTTAGCTGCATCCTTTATTGGAGTATATTACTTAAAATATTTTTTATTAAAAACATTTAAGTCCAAATTAAATAAAGTCTCAGAGAATTAAACAAGAAATGAAAATGTGTTTATAATGGTCCTTGCATTTTACTAAACAAAAACAAAAAATACACCTAAACACCAGGGTTAGAAAGCACACTGCATGCTCTGGAACAGTTTACACTCACAGCACAAACTTTGCCCTCAGAGATACGTGAATATTATTAACTTTGCCAGTCTGCATACTTTGATAGAAGGCACACCCTTCAAAAAAGAACAAGATCTGAAGGTAATAAAATCTAGAGCTTTCTACAGACTGCCAGCCTTTCAACACATTCTGAGCTGAGCATGAATAACAAAACCACCCATAATACAGGCAAATCAAGGCATGTGATGCAAGTTACAACATGCGGCATCATTTATCTGAATACCTCACTTTCCTGAGATCAGATAATATATTAGAGAGGTGAAGCATCAAGAAACCATATCGTATTCTATATGTACAAAATGATTCATTGATAACCTAAATATTTTACCAGGAGGAAAACAATTCCCTTTTGCATTAAATATTCCTCTGTAGTTCCTGGTCTTCATTGTTTAAGTCACAAAAGACTTACAGAACATTGCTTTGTTTGTCATCAGAAGGCAGTCATTGAAACAGATCTAACAGATGCTTTTTATAAAATAAGCTGTGAAGCTCATGGGTTGAATGCAGCATTATGGAGTGCCCTCCCATTCTCAGACTCCCAATGATCTCTTTTCCTCTTTTCATAGAGAACAACTCAATATTTACACAGATTCCACTTTCTGTCAGGAAAGATTAATCTGTTTCAATCACAACTTCTATCTTGAAGGGTCCAGACACTGGCTGGTGACTTTGCACTCATCAAAGGACTATTTTTTTTGTTTTGCCATACCTTGACCAAGCTCCAGTCCCATGGATTACTTTTAATTTATAATCAAATAAGTTCACTTAATGTACGATGAGAAAATGCAGGTGACGTACTGAGCGAAGACTGATGTCTTTAACGCATTGTTTTTCTGTTTTATATTACATGTGGATGATGCAAGGCTTTGAAAGACAGAGAGACTTATCACCAACAGCCATATCACCCTGCAACTCACAACTGGCAATCCACTAAAGCTCAGCAAGTGTGAGCCTGGCCAGTACCTGGATGGGAGACCACCTGGAAAAGCTAAAGTGTTGGAAGAGGTGTTAGATGGGCCGGTAGGGGGTGCTCACCCTGCAGTCTGTATGGGTCATTATACCCCACTATAGTGACGGGTTGGGGACACTATAATATAAAAACGTGTCCTTTGGATGAGACATAAAACTGTCCTGAGTCCTGTGGTCATTAAAAATCCCAAGGTGTTTCTCAAAAAGAGCAGGTTACAACCCTGGTGTCCTGGCCAAATTTCCCACTGGCCTTTACCAATCATGGACCCTTAATAATCCCCATCTATGAACTGGCTTCATCACTCTGTTTTCCTCCCCACTGATAGCTGATGTGTAGTGAGTGTACTGGTGAACTATGGCTGCCATCACATCATCCAGGTGGGGCTGCACATTGGTGGTGGTGGAGGGGAGTCCCCATTACTTGTAAAGCACTTTGAGTGGAGTGTCCATAAAAGCATTATATAAGTGAAAGAAATTATTAAGTTATAAAATTAGTAAGAATTAATCATTGTCACATGCTGCACAAGCACACAGCAGACAAACTACCTCATAAAAGACAAGACAAACAGGTCGCGTTCTCACAGATGCTCACAATGAATCAATGAAACAGGACACATGGGCTCTGGAGATGAGAGGCCTCAGAAAACAACTCAAGCAAACAAACTTAAAACCACAAGCAAAAAGCTCTGAAGGAATATCCACTGCTGAGAATGCCCCATTCCTTTTTTCTGGTCTGATGATTTGGGACTACAGTTACAGCCGTCATGGTCTCTGAATGAGCTACATAAAAACAATGCATATTTGGGAAAAGTGCTTAAGTGGATGAATCAAGTTGTGCTGCACATGCATCAGAGACACACTGCAAACCATCTGCCCATACTCAGACACATACACTGGGCACTCTCCCGCACTGCAGTACCTCTGTTGTAACCCCAGCACAGGAGGGCGCAAGTCCTCATGTTGCTGAAGCCCAGCCAGCAGGGGGTTAGCAGCACTGAGTGTGCCAGCTGTCACTGGCTCATTCTTCATCCCCCTACTGTCCACTGACCCTGTCTCTGCTGCGGCACTGTCACACACACATAAATGTTACTCACAAAGTGACCTCAGCTCAGTAACACTACACACTTCTGTAGCCTAATGTGTCTTTACTTCTGTTTCATTTTATTACTTCGTTTTCAGTCTGTACTTCTGTTTTGTTCATAAAAAGCTTGAAGTTTGAAATGAGATGGGGCAAACAATAAAATGAAAATATAAAGATCTGTGAAATGCTTGGCTATGCAACAGCAACAACTAGTTTCTTGTAAAGTGAATAAAATAAGATAAGATCACTTTATTGGCCATATACATTTTCTTGTATTAGGGATTTATCTCTTCGAATACCCCTACTTTGCTCTCCATGAGACACACAGACGGGGAGAGAAGCTTGGGGTCAGAGCACAGCGCCCCTGGAGCAGTTGGTGTTAAGGGCCTTGCTCAGGGGCCCAATGGAATAGGATTCCTCTGTTGGCCACAGGATACAAACCAGCAACCTTCCAGCCACAGGTGCAGATCCTTAGCCACAGAGCCACCCCGCCACCCAGTGGAACAGAATGTCTTAATGTTCAATAGATCAGTAAGAGCAAGACCTAGAGCAGTGTTAATGTAAAGAGATGGGCTATGCTGTGTCTTAGCATTGTGTGGCAGCTGAGCTGAGTTCAAATCTCTGCACATCAAGAGAAAAGCCAGGGCAGGACAGAGAGTTCAAACACAGACATATTCCAATCCCTCAGCGACATCAGGTCAGGGATCAACTGGAAAAAAACCTAAACCGAGCTGTCTTAGTGCAGAAGTAAATTCAAAGACGTCAACTGTTTTGTTTCCCCAAGTGCAACCCTCATACCAATCCACTGAGAGTATGAGAAAGTCCCTGTCTGACATCAGTGTCCCATGAAGGCAGGCTTGGCCTTAATGCCAGAAGTTTAAACTTCCCCCCTCTCTCCCCCCTCAAAAAAAATGGGAAAGTTCCTTGGGGATAAACTGATTAGATTCCTAATCAACGTCTCTTCATGGGAAAAGATTAAGGACTGGTCTTTATTACTGAAATTTCAATTTGAATGTGGTATGAACAACAATCTTTTACTTTAGGTTTCAGCAAAATTCTGGCCTCATTGTTTGAGTTCTTACTTGACTGAATTACAGAAGAGACAGAAATACAGAAGAGTCAGTAAAGTCATCAGGCTTTTTCTTAATGAGATAAATTGTTTCTGTGCAGAATGTACTTCAGACACCTGGCTATGCAGTACTGAGATGAGGAGTAATGAAAGAAAGAAAAAGTTCAGTGCTTGTTGATGAAGTAAACAGGAGACATGAAAGGACATTTTTTGCAACCAAAGGTTTTGTCTACATTGTCAGCAAACAATGGCAAGTTGAATTCATCTTGTCGATTAAAGCACTTTCTTTTTCCTTTTAAGAAAGCTGGTCATGAAAGACTGTCTTCCTCGCCACTCCCCCTCATGTGACCAGTGCAGTAGGTCTCAACTCCAGGGCTGTAGTCAGTTAGTGAGAGCTCCTCAATATCACACTTTATTATCAGGCTCAGGTGTGTGGTTAGCTTACTACAGTGCCAAAATGGGGCTATCATTATTTTTTTTCTATTTCTGTTGCTTCATGATATTGCTAGTGTTATTAATTTTTCTACAGTGTTCAAACTGCTGAGAGCCTGCACAAAGCTCCATCTCAGGAGAATTGTTCTACCATAATACTACTGCTGCACTTCCTGGGACAGACAGCATTTCAGGGACTAGTCCTCTGAGAACATTCAGCTTTACAATTTGTTAATACATTAGTGATATCTGAAAGCTGCCAAATAAATATAATTCTTGCCAGCCTGAAGGTAAAGAGTGGCTTAGCTCTATTGGATTTTACTGAAAGGTAAAGGTAAACCAGTGCTTCAGCGCTCAACGGGCCAGACCTTGTCCTGGTTTCTGTAATAGCGGTTTCTACAGAGCATGTGATCCTTCCTGGATGGGACGCCAGCCCATCAGAGGGATTAGCCCCCAGCAGTCCTAGTCCTCATTTATACACCTGGTAGGACTCGAGCAAGTCTCTCAATGGTACAGAAGTGTCTGCAGCAGGGACTTAAACCCACAACTCCTCAGTTATGAATGAAAAGCCTTACCCACCCACTATTTAATCACAATCTAAAATGTAAATGAAATACATTATTTCTTTTGCAAAATTTGAAGTCTTTGGGAAACCTACATGAAAGGGCACTATGTTTTAGTGGATCTCTCATTCTTAACATGATATTATTAAATCCTTTTTCTCTTATGCAGAAACTATCTTGCTTTCCTAATACATTAGGTAAGTAGATCTTATTCCTCTCCTATAGTGAACTAAACCCATCTGTGATTCATGACTGCTGATGTAGTTCACAGTCCTGTAGTACAGCCTGCTGAATAACCATGTATATGAACTGCAGCAAAAGGTAATTCAACATGTGATTTGATTATAAGTAAAAATGTAACAGGCAAGCTTACTTAACACAGTTAATCTAAAAATGTGTTTATAAAGCAAATGAATTATGACTCCACTTAAAATAATATTTAGAGACCATCGCAGATCAGGAAACTAAGAAATCAAGTGAAATTCATATATAATTCTGGAAAATGCTCATAAATGAGTAATGAAACACACTCAGCATAAAACCAAACAGGCAGAAGGAGTCCTGGGAGAAATTACAGACTAGTGTCCTACCTCACAGGCTGTGTGCTGTCCCAGGGGTAGAGTTCAGTGCACTGCTCTGTCGTAAGGAGGAGTGAGTCTGCCGAAACCGGGGTCCTCTGCGCCTCGCTGAACTGTGGGATATCCTGTGCCTCGTGTCCCAGCTGTGTGGGGGGAGATCCAACTTGGCTCCCCCTGTTGTCTTCTGTCCCACTCTGCTCTATAGCACTATCACTCCCACTCTGGACATGAGGGTTGGGGGTGGCCTGAGCAATGAGAAAGCACAAGCATTGCAGTCAGAGGGTGGTCTACATCCAGTGATCCAGTCTGTAGCTGGACTGTTAGTAAATATCTGGAATTTAAATTTTATTTCCAAGATATGGCAAACTTCCGTGTTCAAGACAGACTATCAGCACAGAGCAATTAAAGAGTAATATTAATCCCACTAAGTTGGCACCTTTGGGGACTGCAGTACCAAGGTACTTCAATATGCCAGAGTCCATCAGTCTTTCATATCATTTTCCTCCAGATAGCAACATAATGACCTGCAGGACTAAAGCTCATATTGATGAAACCTAGTGCTTTTCAAATGAATTGCACCATTCATGTTTCCGAATCTATCACTGACTGAGCGACAGAGATCTGGTCTGTCCCTGTTTAAAACCTGAAAACAAAGTCTTGCAAATGAATGGACAGACTTTACTGTTTCATCTCAGATTACAACTGAATGACATCAGCGCACTAAGGGTGTCCCAGTGCCATTAAGCATTTGCCATGAAACATTGGATACTCTGTCAACACTGCAGGGCAGTGACATAAAATCATAAATAAAATTGACACTTATTTTAAAGCCTAAATACAGGCTGACAATACAAAACCATGCCTGGATGCATACAAAACAAACAGGGTACTAAGTTATAACTATGCAGATACATTATGGCAGAACAAACAAAACACAGAGTCTGTATTCCTCCATTAAACAGGCTGTGGTGTTACGTTTCATCTAAGCTGTCAGAAAATAGGCCACTGTTAAAACTGTCTCTCTGTGTTCTGCCTATGTGAGTCATGAAAGCTTGTGCTTCTGGTTTAGCTGTCAGTGTTGCAGTCCTGTAGAGAAGGGAATGAGGGGAACATCCACCGATACATGATACAAACCCACCTTATCTTGGAAGTAAGTGTGCAAAGCTCTCTTGGGGATTACTTAAAATGAACTGAAAGGTGAACGAAGAAGAGGAATCTATATTCAACATTACATGTTATTCAGACCTGTGGTTGAATCCTCAACCTTCTTGGTACAGTACATGTCTTGGAATAATACCCTTGTGGTTATATTATCTTTGTCTGAACTACTCCGGCTCTACATTCTGACAATCAATGCAAGCTGACTGTCACAGAATAGGTGCTAGTGTGTCTGACTTAAAATAGACATTTTCACTCCCCCTTGGCCTGTTATACACTAAGACTCTGTTGGCTACCTGTCAATTCCAGAAAACCTCTGTCAAAGGCTACTGAATTATTTCAAGATCCATCACTTCCATCTGCTTTCTAAAAATATTGCCGATAACTACCCTGGATTAGAATAAAAAGATCAACAGACGCATTATAAAATGTCACCACAGCAGATTCCGTCCTGCTTTTAAAGTCTCATAACCACTATACTGTATTTGCAGGCTTCCTAGAAAGCAAAGACATGACTGCATTTGAAGTTTTTGAACTAATGAGAAAAGGCAACATGACCACCCAGAGAAATCCAGGCCTGAAGTGATTTACTTCATTGGAAAATAAATAAATTAAATATGTCATTACAGGAGATGAAATTATGATAAGAACCTTCACGTAAAAACAGGGTTTAAAAAGTCTCTCACAGTAGGTGAATACTTCAGATTAATATCAGAAAAAAGACATGGTTATACAAAATCCAAAGTATACCATGAAATCAACAGTGAAAGCTTCCTATTTGCATGCATTATAATTACTGTCACCTCACCGTCTCCTACCAGTCATCTCCTCTAAACATACAGCTAATTAAGCAGACTCCCCATACCCTTTACAGTCAGACCTAAACTATTCTGTCTGCTTACAGCTGTCCATCCCTAGCTACAGCAGTCACTGTGTTAGGATACAGCGAGAAAGGCAGCTGTTACCCACTCTGTGGAAAACTCTAGCTGGCCAGGACAAGGAGTCTGTGCTGGTGAAAAAAACTTTGCAGACTTACCTAGGTTTAGTTAAAGGATCCTGAAAAAATAAGACCTTCCAAAAACAATCAGTAGCTCCACAACCTACCCAGAAAGAAATCAGCGCTGCAGCAGATTGAGTTAGGTCATTTTAACTGGCAGTTAAAACATGCCCTAGCATATTCTGTTACTTTCCTGGAATATTCATACAGCCCCCATACTTTCATTTCAGAGATGAAATATTTGTGTAGATGGAATTGAAGCCTGGGCTCAGGCTTAGCCTTTTGAAATGGCCTTACCTTCACTGCCAAGTGAGTGAGCCAGCGAATACGGTACTGTAACTTCTCCGCAAATTCTTCAGAGAGTTGCTTGTCTCTCTTTCCCTCTCTCACTGCCACACTCTGGAGCTCAGCCACTTCCTGCACCAAGAAACGGCTACACTACAATCCCATTGCAGGTGAATTCTGGGAATTAGGCCAAAGGTCATCCCCATAGCGTCTAGGGATCAGGTTTCAGACGGGATTGCCAACCTGGTCAAACACAGCTGAGCGTGGAGGTCTGCATTTTCATGACACAGAGACGCTGCTTGCCTCACACACACACACCAACTCTATGCAGCCCTATAACCCAGCTCCCTGCCGCACACAGTAAGATATGACTTTAAAAGCGATCCCTCCCTATCCTCTCTCATTTGCTTCTCAGTTAGTCAGGAACAACATAGAGATATCCACAGAGTTAACATCAATACACAGAAAAACAAAATACAGTAATCAAAACTTAGCCTATTTAGAAGATAAAGACTTGTTTGGTTCAACATTATTAACTATTTTACAATATTGTGAATGTGTAGAAGGCATGTGTGTAAACCAAGAATTTCCTGGCAGCATCTGCATTTTTCAGGACACTCCTCCTTTCCAGAGCACGTATAGAGAAAATAAGCATTGGCTTGGAGGGGATGGATCAGGGAGATGGGAATATCTTCTTCACCCTCGTCCCAACCCACAATGCACTGCAACTGTACGTACTACTAGCCATCTGAGGTTTTTAATTTACGTAAATCCTAACATTTAAGCAAGCAACAACACCCTCTTTAACATTTCTCTGGGCTGAGGTGTGACCTTTGTAAATAAGGCAGCAAGGCCAGCTAAAATAAAGGTTGTTCCCAAGAAGATGATTCTAACAAAAGTCATGTGATCAAAGGGTAGGTGCCAAAGATGATGGAAATAACCCAAACCCCCAGCCACAACCCAGCACACTGCATGCCACTATCTGTGTAGCAAAAGAGGGAAAATACAGGGCTGAGTTCCACAAAACAGAGGGAGAGGGAACCCTGCTAGAACTCTTTGACAGCTGGACAAAGAGAGGTGTTTTTATATTACACATCAAACATGAACAAAGAGACAAAGCCTCAAATGATTTTTCTAATCTCTCAGCTTGTTCTTCCAGTGAATAGAAAGTTTCTAATTAGTTCAAGGGTCTTTAAGGTCTTTAAAGTCTGTACGATAGGCTGTATCAGCAAAGAAAATGGGTCAAACCCCAGCTTCAGAAACTTTAAATAAGTTTTATAATGTACTTAACGATGCCCTAGAATGTTTTAGTATGTTGGCAGCATATACAGTACATGACATCGTGAAAACAGATTTTCAGAACGTCCAGGAATGCCAAACACAACCAGCACAGCATTTGAGTGAAAATAATTAGAAACAAAGAAGGGACTTGATGGAGACGTCAGCCTCAAATTAAACTCCTTGTGGGTTAACAGAAAGCCAGGTTCCACAGTTCCTAGCCATGCACAAAGCCACAGCCTCACAATAGCTGTACAATACCTTTCCCTCCAAGTCCTCATTAGGGGGAAATAACACCACTGTTTCTGTGTTCGCACCTTCCGACTAAAAGAAAAGGCACAAATTAACACGACGGAATGGGACTATAGAAGAATGCAGTGGTAAAAATGCTGTGACAAATACTCAACATTTACATTTTTTGTAACATTAAAAACAGCTAAGTATAAAAAAAAATCTGATTAAAATAGTTCAGGATTGTATGTTGCAGAACAACTGCCAGAGGAGGAAAGGAATTCATTACTCAGGCAGCTGGTGACTTCCATGGAATTTCTTCCTATTTTTTTCCGCTTGATCAGCTGCTCACCTGAAAAATACCTAAAGACACAGATCTGCCCACAAATTACCCACTTAACTCCCTCCTTTCCTATGTTCACAGAACAAGAAAACTGATATTCCATGGTTTAAATGTGAAGATACTTTGGAATGTACAGTATAAGGAGGTTTAATTGTCTTTACAGATGACTATGTCACAAAAAATAAAACTATAGGAAAACAATGGAAAAAATTAAACTTATAAAAATACAGTCAATGGAGGAGGCATTTTTACTTTGTACCATGGAAATGGAAAATGGTTCTTTATGCAATGCAAGCAATGGTTGTGACGACAGCCAAGTAAAATAAATATTTGTAAAAAAGAAACAAAACTGAACATTTTGAAGCATTGTCAGATTCTTATCTGATCCATAACAAAATCTCCACTTTTAACAACGGGACTGTTTGTAGAATGTACAGTATCAACACTACTTTTTACTTACCTATTTCAACCTGTAATATGTTCAAGGTTGGATAAAGATCGAGGTTCAGTGTTTCACAATCTTTAAATATCGTATATTCTAATCCAGACTCCCATAGCCAGCAATGCATAAACACTGAAGAGTTTGTTTTAAATAGTATCAAACATCTTCTTAGCCCTTCAAGACTGAGATCAGGTTTTCCTGTAGTTTATTAGATTATGCAGCTGTTAGTAGTCTCATGCATGTTGTGCTTCTGTTAGCAGCGCTGAGTTAACTGAGCTAAAGTGACCTGTTTAAAGGGTCACCTACAGTATCTGCAAGCTCATGCACTCCTTGATTGCGAAGGGAGATTCCAGGAGACACCTACCCGCCTCTCCTCTGCGCTGCTCTCATTCCCCATCCTGTCGGGGCTGGAGCCCAGTGACACGCACAACCAGTCAACTTATACCACAAGACTGTAAGAAATGATCACGTTTAACAAGTAGAACTGGGAAGACAAAATTACAAGTGGTTTTAAAAATAATAGCGAAGTGCTCAGAAAACGCATAGATTTTAAATACATACAGAAGGTGGAACAGTTCAGAGCAGTTGTCATGAGTTCACATTGAGGTTGCAGAACGTAACAGTTTTTCCAATGCTCTCTGTTTGACTGTGCTCCCCAGGCAGAGCAGAAAGATGTTTCCCAATAAGGAATTGGTCTCAGTGCAGGAGACAGGCTCCCTCTCCCTTGCCAGCTCTGAACAACACAGCTTTTCTGCAACCAACAGTACAAGCCACAAGAGGTTCTGCTAAAACTTCCCTAGACAGACCACTTCTAGACAACTGTGTACAGTTCTAGTGTCCAAAACCAAAAACCAAGACACACGGAGTTCATAAACATAGCTCAGAAAATAGCAACAAAACTTACCTCAACTACTCTAGAGATGAATATGAAACTACAGTAATGGCTGCATAATAGTACTGCAGTGGAATCAATTGGGAAGGGGTAGGTTGCTTAGCTCTTGGCTATGGATTCAAGGTGCAGCCTTTTATGTGCCTTTCACTCAGGAAGACTATTAAATACTATTAAAACAGCAGTGTTTGGAGGGGCCGTTGGACAAAGGATTAATACTGTACTCCAGCAGCCTGGGAGAGGAGGTAGAGTGTATCAGATACATCAAATTTCAGGCCAGCCCTCAGCCTCATTCCAGGCGTGATTGTCAGCGTGTCCCCTGGGTTCAGCACGTATGTAGCAGCCTGGAATCCTTTCCCTCATGTGAAAAAGCAGCCTCTCTTTTGATGCTAAACAGACCAGCTTTGAACTCTGTCAGGAGCTTCAAAAAATAATCCCAGCGTATTTTATGACAACTCAAAATGAGCAACACATGAAGAAGAGAAGGTAAACTAAAAGATTAAAACGCAACAGCTGTGTGTTCACAAATTTTAAATGACTTGGGGTTCCACTTCAATAAAATTGCAGACCTAGCCTGCCAAAATAAAGTCATCATGATAATTAAATGAGTGCATTTTCAAACCACATGGTTTAAGTAAAGTCTAAAGCTCCCATAATGAAATATTTTATTGCTCATTTTCATCTTTACAAGCCACTGGTTTGAAACATTTATGCAGTTACATGTGTATAAATGGTCATTTGCAGCAAAACCATTTTTGTTATTCAGCTGAGAAAATATTATATAAAGGGATGGGATAAAGTTTGAATATTCAATGGAGAAGCATCCCTTTTTGTAAATATTATATAGATGTATCTGTGTACAGTGTTATTAACCACCCAATTATCGCTTGGGCCCAGATTGCTTGTAGGTTTCTGGACCAGTCATAAAAAGGGTCAAATTAGGACACGACTTTAACATAAGTCATAGAGGAACATGTTCCGCCTACATTTATACAGAAGGCTCCTTAGGAGGATACTCTAAAATTCATTTATATAATATAGCTAAAATATTACCGATGAGATCTTTGATTTATTTTTGTATTTAAAGTGCTTTTTATTTATTACACTAACTCCATACTCTTTTTTTTGTTTAGTTCTATCACATTTTTATGTTCTGTGTTTATTTTTCCTTTTGTTAAATAATGTTATTTGAGGCAGTGCTACATGAAACTCTGATAAACAGCGCTAATATATTTAACTGTATTTGGCAGCCGACTGAGCAACTGTGTGCAGTGTGGTGGGAAAGAGGAAGTTTGTCTTCTTTTGGTTGCCATAAACACAAGAACTCCTTTGCAGGAGAATTTTTCTCAGTGTCATTTTACAGTATGGTCAAAATGTTTGGCAGATGAAATCTCTCTCTTGAGAAATTAGAAAAACCACAGTCGTAAACTGAGATGCAGAGGAGGGAGGACGAGACGTTTCTACACATGCTGGTCAGATTGGGTGTGAGTGAAAAGTGACTGGGGGAGTTTATTAGCTCCATGAAACTTAGAACTTCCTGATCTATAAGACAGACCTCAAACCCCTAGCTAGCTCCTATCTATATGCTTTAGAGAAACAGCACAAAATCAGAATATTGGGAAACACCTGATATACAGTAGGTACATTATCTACAATGTAAGTACAGTGTAGTTACATTACAACAATTGTGCATGAAGCAAGGTTATTATATTTAGCTACAGATATATTTCTATTTGGAACATGTACTGTAACTGCAATACAAAACTATTTATTGTTAACTACATGTATTTTTGTTAAGTACATGTAATTGTCTTTTTAAAAATTAAATGTATGATTAAATATAAATATATAAAATACCCAACATGTTGAATATTCAATATATCTTTAAATCCTACTTAAATATGCACAGTAACTAAGACTGACTTTCTACACTATTCTGCTGTTTTATCTATTTACTTTTATCTATTTATCAGCTATTAGGCAGATAAGGTACTGAAATGAAAATATTTAACTTGGTGAGATCCACACTGATGACTGCTCTGACCTATTTGTGTCAAAACAGATAAAACCTGTCATACCTTTGTGTGAACCTGTTGTGAAGTGAAACACACCTGGTAACTGGTGTGTGGACTACATTCCCTAGAAAACTGTACCTGGACTTCATTTCCCAGAAGTCTGTTGGAGAACAATGCTGTTATCCTGCTGTTGTTATGTTAACCTGCTGTTATCTCACCATTGGTAGATTGACTAGCACAGCTCTGGTTGCTGACAGACATGAGAACTATTATAGATCTCAGTCTATATTTGCAAAGACATGCTCCTTCTTTCTCAAACTTCACTGCAGTTTACATGAAGAGACCCTGAAAAGGGGACACCAATTCCTATCATGACACTCTATTCTTGCCAGTATCCTCAGCCTCTAGATAATGCTGGATTAATTCTTTAGCTCCTAAGGGGGCTAAGAAGTCTGCTTTTTGTGTGAGGATGACTGTACTCCAGCCGACAGGCCTTCAGAAGGCCTAATCAGATTGACTGGACTGACAGATTGCAGTGGCTAGAGTGTCACAGGGTCTGTCTGGCACTATTTATATTGAGCTGATCAGATTACTGACAATGTAAACAAGCCTCAGCTACAGTGTTTCTATCTCTCATTAATACTCCACTGGCATGAATGGTACAACCCTGCTGTGTAGACACATCTTTTGGTCATGGAAACATGCCAGGGCATCATGCTGTGGAGAAGACTGACTGACGAAGTTAATTTTATTTTATTTATTTGGATTGGATGGGTAACAAAGAGCCCTAATTGCGTGATTGACCCTGTTCTGTATGATGTGTGCAGTAATACCATTTTGTTATTGCTAACTGACATTGAACTTCGGCCTATAAATTAAACATTGTTGTCTTTATGTAAAGTGCCACAGTACCTTTAAAATTACTTTTAAAAATGTAACTTATGATTATATATAAATATACATAAAATACCCAACAAATGTTGAATATTCAATATATCTTTAAATTCTACTTCAATATGCCCTGTAACTAAGGCTGACTTTTCTGCTATTTCTGCTATTTTATCTACAGTCTTTGATTACTGAGAGCACAGTGAAGGTGACAAAGAGGGAAACTGTGGTGTAATATGCAAACATGAAGACAGTCCTCTCGGTGTGAATGAAAGCTAGTTACATTGTCATACAGCTTCTTCGATTATATTACATTAGAATATAGATCATGAATGTCTTGTAAAGTATTAATTATTACCAATAAGATAATCCAAGACTTGGTTCTTTTTTGAGACATTATAATTACAGTCCAATGTTTTGTGCACTTCACTTTGTGTTTTCTGAGGTGTGCACATGTAAATGATTGTTGTGAGCATCCCTATTTGTTTAATGAAAAAAACTATTTCATTGGACAGGAGGGAGAACTGAAATTCCAAATGAAAAATGGACAGGGAATTAGATATACAGTATACTGTACATGAGTGGACGTAGAATTGACTTATTTGATTGAAAAAAACTGAAATTGAAGAATCTGGAACTGCACTTGAACGAACATGTACAGTGAACATGTTGGTTGGAGTGGCATTGCTCCATAGGGCATTCTTCCTAGAATGCCATTAAAAGCTTTTAGAGAGACCTCTTTAATGGCAGTGGTTTGGCACATTGTTCAGACTGTCAGTACAATCCTCCAGGGATTTCTCTCTCACCACCAACCGTGGGTTCAGGCAGAGCTGTTATGTTGTTCACAGGTCTTTGAAATCAATGCAAGGGAACTAACAAAATGGAAATAAATGTTGGTGATTTCTAAAGGCTTCCATCACTGCTGTCTTACCCATTAAACAGGCTAGAAATAAAGACCTTTTGATGGCGTGTTTATTTTTCATGTGACAGCATTGGCTGGTGACATATTGGTTTAAGTATGTAACAGTGAGATAGATCCACTGACCTCAATATGAAATGTTTAAAAATAGATTTCCAATTCATCACTGCAGCACCAGTTGCGATGTCAGACCTTACTTAGTCACTTGTATGATGTTTTCGTTTGGAAAATAAGGCATTCATGTAATATTGCTACATATTTATATTTACTTTTTATATAAATATATTTGATAGTTTTTACTGTATGTATTACATACTATTATGAATAGTGTATAATAATATGAATATTATCAATTATAGTATTATATCAACTATCAATACTGTTTTGAACTTAAAATCCAAAACTGTTTACTCTAACTTATCAATATTTTTTAAAATAGAGAAGTTTAAATGTTAAATGTTAAAAACTTAATCAGAACTGCTGTTAAATTCCTTCGGAGAATGAGATGTGCCAGTCTCTGGTAACTTCCATATCAGAAGTATTTAAAGTACTGATCATTGAGCTGAATCTTGAGTGAGCGGTACCTCAGCTCCCTGTCCTAACATAAAATGACAAAAAACACAACAAAATGAAATGCACAAAACATTGGACGGTAGATTATAATGTCTCCCTGTCCTAGGTTGGACAACAGCTCGGATGTCAACTAGACTGCCTGTGTGGAGGGTTTACAATGGAATGACCTTCAAATGCACTATACAGTAACTACAGTATAAACTGAATCAATAAAATAATTCAATATACTTGAACACGAGTGAAGTGAATGAGCTACTTTGACCAAAATACTTACCTCAGACTGCTTCAGGAACATGCACAGCAGTATAAATGGGTACCAATATAAACTGTTTTGAATACTAATATTTTCAAGTCCATTCCCGACAGCAAGAAGTGGGATCTGAATCCCTGTTGATTTCAAAAACTGGAATTCTTTCTTCTCTTTCTGTATCACTGCTTAGACTTTGGAAGTCTATCCGAGCCACTCTTAAACCTCTTAGGGAATCAGGTACAGTTAGACACGGCTCCATGTCAACTGCACCTGCCACACTAAAGGATGGGCACACGGGGATTTAAAACACCTGTACCTCACCAGGGTTTGCTGACCACTACTGGGACACTGGGCCCCTGTGTGGCTTCTAACAGAATATCACTGCAGTCACAGGAAAGGTCTCCTTTGATTAAAATGTTACGAGGCAAACCACAATCGAAATAACCACCCAAAATCATGTGTATTTCAAGGATTCGACCAGTTTAAGCTAGATTAAAATGCTCAACGGCTACATAATGACTCACCAAAAGGTATCCACTCACCTATTGCTGATGCACATCGCACCAGTAGAGAAAAGTTAGCTCTCCCTGCTTCCAGAACTTCTCTTCAGGGTACAGCTGTCCAGTTAATACTCCTGCTTGTGTGATTACAATTATGATGTTTATTCTGGGTGCTGTCCTTTTCCTCTGAGGATAGCGCGAAGGAAAGGTGTTCTATAAATGTGCAGCAGCCTCTGCGAGGGGCTGCGAGGGGCAGGGAACTCAAGTCGGGGGCGCCATGGTGGATGGCGTCAAACTGTGTGGGAATACTTCCTTGGCAGATCAGAATAGCTGGGAGTCAGCTGGAGCTGACAGGCTCTAGGTAACCCTGTAAACAAACTGGCAGGGCCAGGAAAACAGGCCTGCTGCAGCAAAGGGCACAGCAGCCCCACTGCCCCACTGCAGTGTTAGTAGATTACCTTAACTTATTCATTTCTGATTTTCCTTTTTCTTGTAATTCAGGTGCAGTAATTGGCTGTTGCAAAACTGGCATGAGCCTGGTCTACAATCTGATGAAACCTGGAGAGCCAAATCAACCAATACAAGACGTTCACTAAGCAGTACAGCAAAGAAGAATGCCAAAGCCAACCACATCAGCAAACCAAATGTTTCACAAAGGTGTAAGGAAAATGCAGATAACATGGCTTCTTTTATCGAAAGGTTATGTGGCAAACCTGTGCTGCATGATGGCCTCAGATCAATTTGTCACCAGCAACCAAATGAGCTAGATGGGCCGAAAGGCCTCCTCTCATTCCTCAGCACATGCTGCTGGTCTGGCGCCTTAACCACAGCCCTAAGCAGCACCCATACAGAGGCTTCTCATGAGCCTCAGGACCACGGAAACAGCACAGCAACGCCCACACTGGGCTTCCCTTCTGACTCCAAACCCCCTTGCATAGCACAAACGTGGAATGAAAATGAAAACAAACCTTCAGTGCCACACAACTAGTTAAATAGAAGCCATGAACTTTAACAGATATATAATACAGATAGTAATTAATATAGATAGCAAACTGCAGCAGACAGCAGACTTGCCAGGTAAATATTCATATTCTCAAAGAACCAGTGAGTGTCAGAGGCAACAAAAACAGTCAGCGATGTTTGTTATCTGATGACACAGCGCAGGCTCTTTTATACAGTAGCTTAAAAGAAACATGCAGAATTCTCCGGCAGTATCTATTTGCCAACTCTATCCAGTAAACCTTGATTTACTTTCTCACTGATTAAGGAAACTATTTGACACGCCCGCCATGTTCATATTTCCTTGAAATAGTATGATTTTTATTGCTTACTCAAAGACTCTGAGCAATTTAGTGCCTTCATAAAAATCTTCGCCAGCTCTTTTACCATCAAATATGGGTATTGCAGACCCAATTTTCAATTTCACATGCCTGGTACTGTGAACTTTTTCACAAATTCCAGCCCCTGCAGCTCTCACAGCCTGTGACAACAACGGAAATTAGACATAGTGGAAGTACCGAAAGACAAGATGCCCCATGCAGTTCTTTACCTGGTTATAAACAACAGCACAGCTGGTTTGTTTAACATGCTCCATCCTTCTTCCTTAGATGTAACCAAACGATATTTGGGAATATTCTGTACCACATGCAGCATTACAAATCTACCATAATATCACAGATGGGTGACTAATAGCTTGTCACTACTGCAACACAGCACCAGTTACATATATGAGCACTGTATCCCACTTACTGCCTCTAACATACTTGTTGAAATGCTGTTATATAAGACTGAACTACAATGAAAAAGAAAGGCTCTTCCCCGCATGACTGCACTTCCATACGACACGGCTGAGTGAAGCACCTCATGATGAGATAAGACTGATGTGAGGCCATTATTATGAGCCAGTAATCACAAAGACAATTTATGTGCACACAGCATCTACAGGCACAATTGCACTTGTTTACCAGATATCATTCTTCTGATGAAAAAGACTCAACCAGTTAAAATAATATCAGGGTATACATGCATATGTGAAATGAAAAAAGAACAGAACAAGTCTTGTTAATTTAAATGTCTATTAAACTGTATTACTGAATCGCCCTGAGAAGTTATTGTCATGTCAACAGCCTCTCCAGAACACTCCTGCAACAAAATGCTGCTGCTTAACCAGCATGTTCTGGAAATAACACACTGTAAAGAATGTAACAGGTTTAAAATGGGAATGTACTGCAAAAAACGGCAAATCCCATCCACCTTCATGTGTGTTTTAAATGCTGACTGCTCAATTACAAACACAAACTCCAAAAGAATAAAATAGGATTACAGGCAGTGATCAGAAGTCAGCGTCTTTAAAATTCTGCAACGTTAAGCAGATGTGGACTAATGCTAGGACTAAAGTCCAAGCATGAGGACTACAAACATTTCTCTTCTCTATTTCTCAGCCTTTTAAGAAAAAAACACTGCTTAGTCTCAGACTGCCTCCCTCTGTGCTAAAAGCTAAATAAAGACATTATTAGGTGTCTCAGTCCTCATCTGTTCAACACATTGTATTTTCTATACAAAACAGCCCATTCTCTTACATGTTAACAGTGTTACTGTATGTTTTTCTCCCATACAGGTCAGTAAAACACTGATATCATTTGATCAGAGTAAAAAGAATACAGAAGAAAGAAAAGCATTGGCAAAGAAAGGCAAAACTATTATAGAAAAGTAAAAAAAAACATGGCATCAATTTGAAACTATGATAAATGACAATCTGCATATCCCGCACAGAGCAACCTACTGACCTGAAGACAGCTGCTCCGGCTCCTGTCCTAAGGCAGTGCAGTCACCATGGTCTAGACTGACTGAGAGATGATGACAATCCCTGAGGGAGCGTCATGTGTCACACAGATAAAATGAGAGGCCTCTTAATCCCAGATTGTGTTATCTGTCTGCATATGGCCTTCTTTCAACCCCACAATCCACAAAATACTGCGCAAGAAAACGTGATTTTAAAAAGTCTCGTGCGGTCAACCTATTTTAAAATTGTACAATTGGTACTGGGAGGAATTGGCTACTGAATTGCTTTTATTACTGTGTCAAACCTAATCTCTCAAACTATTTCTCATTTTCCCTTGTTCAAGTATTGTTCCACAATGTCTCCTTGAGAAATTGAAGAAACATGACATTTTGTTAAATTATGCATCCATGCAATATTAAAACATCACTCCTTCTTTCATTAAAATGTTATTTTAATCATCCCTTGAAAATCTAAATGACTTTTTAAACCTCCAAAGACATTTTTATTGTGTTTATTTTCTGTATAATAAGCCCTAAACACTGTCTCAAGGTTAAAGGGAAACTCCATAATGCATGCAAAACAGACAAGCTATAGAATCAGATACAGGAGCTTGGGATTTGACTTACTTCTGGCAGGTGAGTTTGTCAAAAATAACAATTCCTTTCACACTCATTCCCAAATAGGTAGAAGTTCCTGACAACAGTAAACCTATTAACATCCTGCTGTCTAATATAGGTGGCACGTCTGTTGCTTTAAAAAAATAGTTTACTTCTTACCTTATCCTCCGATGTACAATGGCGAGTGTGAAGTGGGACGAGGAAGAGAAGATCTAAATACAAGGTCATTTGTCTCTCCTGGAAAAGAGCAGGTGAGATGGAGAGAGCTATTGCCCTGCCCTTAGTGGCTTGTGAATTTGTATAGTATTTGCTGTTCAAGCAGCTCTGAAATTTATGAAGTTGTGGACCAACATCTGAGGTGCAGACAAAGTTCTACGTTTACAACACAATTTGTATTTCCATTCTCATCTATGGTCATGGGCTCCGGGTAATGACTGAAAGGGAGAAACTGAAGGCAAGAGACTACAATTACATTTTATTTACAAAATTTTAAAATTACATTTTTCCATTGGATTGATGGGCTCACCTCTGCAGGACACACTAAAGAGTTCACTGGGGAGAACCTTAGTGTTAAACTGCTCAACGGAACTGAGATAACTGTTGAAAGAAACAAACTGAGATAATTCAGGTCCTTGGTAATGATACCCCCAGGACAATTTACAACACACAGAAGAGGGATTATATCTCTTATCTGATCTGAGAATACCTGGCATAAATAAGCTGTAACTCTCTGATGAGGAAAGGGATATTTGGTTTAACTCACTCAACACTGTGCCACTGTAACACCTTTTTGACTAACACTACCTCTATTCGAACTACGAGTTTGAGGAAAGCACTACTGCCCTTTTCACATCTTTTGATTGACAAGAAACACAACAAAGTGTGTTCAAAGCTAGTGATATCAAACTCCAACGCAACTGCAAAACTAATAAATGTAAATTAAAATAGACTATGAGAAAAATATTTTCAATGATTGCCAGTTAATGTCTTTACAAAAACTTAAGAACCCTGTTTTTGCATTACTAAATTAAGTGGTTTTCTGTCTTTTCTCATAGAACTTTTTCTCTTTTCCAAGGTAATACTTTCTCTAGATGGTGAATGGATAAAAAGGCACCTATCACAATGTATCATTCATGTAAAAGGCAACTCCATCATCAACACTCATGAGACACTAAAATTAATGTAATACTAAATTAAAAGCAATCTTATCTAAGATATCAGGTGAAGGATCTTGACATGACAAACATTAACAGGAAGGGCTGAGTACTGAGTCTTGAGGGGCCTCAAATGCAATGAGTCAAGATTAAAAAGAAAAATGAATACGCATTGTAAATATATAATCAAATATTTAATCAAAATGTACAAATGGAAAACAAAACTCTTTACAAATCTGGATGAATAAAATACAAGAAAAATATATTTAAAAAAATGTAAAGTTATCGGAGACATCACTTATTACGAGGCACTTTAATACATAAAACAAATCTATAAAAATGAATTAAAATCTGTGGCTCTGTGTCATCTGTGCACAGGGGCACGTGAACATCAGGTATTAACCAGATGAAGAATGAAAATGTAAAACAGTACAATTATACAACATTTTACCACCTCACCCTCTATGCTGAGTCAGCTGACAGATCAATTAAATCAAAATAAAACATGCTAAATGTCCTTTTCTCATGTAGGCTCTTGTTCAGTGTCATCATGCTGACAGAGCTGCTGAACCAGCCCTTTACTTAAACAGTACTGTGTTTGTCTCTTAACTAATCAAGAGAATACCAACTACTAACATACATGTTAACATTAAGTGGGGATATTCTGGAGTTAAAATAACTGTGTTAGACCATGACCCACATTTCCATGTCACGTTATGCAAACAAATAATGGGTTGTGAAATAAATATAAGCTTAATACCCCTGGTGCAAGGCTTTGCACTGTAGGGTCTTGAGTACGAGTCACACAACCGTCTGAAGACAATAAGTAAAGCTATGAAACACGGTCACCATCCTCAGCACATGCTCAGCAGATGTGTGCTTAGGTTAATTAAGATAAAGACAGCTGTTTAAAGATTTTTTACACTTTTCATTACAAAGTCACTCGAAAATATTTTAAGAAATGCTTATCCAATTAGGTTTGAGGATAAGCGACAAACATTTGCTCTTTGGTGGTGCAAAAGTTGAAGCATAAAGTATTTAAAAAACAAACTTGTCAAAGGCATTCTGGGCATAAAGTATGGTCAGCCTTTAATTTCTAGGATTCTTCTGGTCTCTTCTTATCAAGACTCAGCTTCTTTAGCTGTTGGCGGGGGTGTAATTAAGGCTTGTTTAATTTCAAAAGTCTCAATTATTTCCTAAAAAACAGCAAAAACAAAACTCAGTTAGTAGCAGGTAAGACTCCTGTAGCATGACATTTTTAATTGCAAGATTTATTAGTTCCAGGATTTCTTGCACAAACTTTATAGTTAGTCAGTATTATATTTCACATTACTTTGACTTCAAACTATATACATTCTAGTTTATTAAAAACAACACTCCTATCTTGAAATATCAAGTGCTTGCTGAGGGCTGACATCGGATAATGCAGATTAATCTCAAAACATCTAGGAGGTTGTACATCTTGTACAGTAGATGCTGAAATGGATCAAAATGCTGTGCAGCCAGAATTTATCTGCCTCCCTAGTAAAAGAGAGGGCCAGGAAAAGAGATGTGCTTCATGGACTTCAAACTCAGTTCCTGAGAGTCCTCACTGTCCTTTGAAATCCTTTTCACCTGTTCAGTGGAGCAGAGGCCAGGGAAAGGCAGAGACAGGAGAGGAGGGCAGGTAAAGGCAGAGACAGGAGAGGAGCAGAGGTCAGGGAAAGGCAGAGACGGGAGAGGAGCAGAGGTCAGGGAAAGGCAGAGACGGGAGAGGAGCAGAGGTCAGGGAAAGGCAGAGACGGGAGAGGAGCAGAGGTCAGGGAAAGGCAGAGACGGGAGAGGAGCAGAGGTCAGGGAAAGGCAGAGACGGGAGAGGAGCAGAGGTCAGGGAAAGGCAGAGACGGGAGAGGAGCAGAGGTCAGGGAAAGGCAGAGATGGGAGCGGAACAGAGGTCAGGGAAAGGCAGAGACGGGAGAGGAGCAGAGGTCAGGGAAAGGCAGAGACGGGAGAGGAGCAGAGGTCAGGGAAAGGCAGAGATGGGAGCGGAACAGAGGTCAGGGAAAGGCAGAGACGGGAGAGGAAGAGAGGGCGGGTAAAGGCAGAGACGTGAGAGGAGGGCAGGTAAAGGCAGAGATGGGAGAGGAGCAGAGGGCGGGTAAAGACCGAGACAGGAGAGGAGCAGAGGGTGGGTAAAGGCAGAGACGGGAGAGGAGCAGAGAGCGGGTAAAGGCAGAGACGGGAGAGGAGCAGAGGGCGGGTAAAGACAGAGACGGGAGAGGAGCAGAGGGCGGGTAAAGACAGAGACGGGAGAGGAGCAGAGGGCGGGTAAAGACAGAGACGGGAGAGGAGCAGAGAGCGGGTAAAGGCAGGAACAGAATAGCAGAGTGCAAGTAAGGTAAACAGTTCAGACAGCTCACCTTCCAGCTGCGAGGACTGATGGGGATGACACACTGCTGCCGCCCTGGCCCACTGCCCGCATCCTCCTCAGCCTTTACTGGAGCTGCAAGAACAGAACCACTTTGATCACTTTGCACAAAGGGTCACTGACTCGTCACAGATGTACATGAATGAACATACACTATACCCTATCTAACACAACAAAGAAAACTCACCAATCGCAGAAAATCCAAACACAATGCAGCACAACTCCCAAATGGTTTACCTTACAATCAACATCTCATTAATTAGATACATTCGTTCATATTTGCTGTGTGCCAGTCTGTAAAAATGAATTCTGTACTTTTAGCTTTAAGAGTCTACTGGTGCAAAACTAGCAACAAGCTATTCATCATCTAAAATATAATACTGGTTAAGGCCCTGGATTGCAAGTTGAACTGACAGACACTGCTTCAGGGACTTTAGTAAAATATAGCACACAGTGTAAAAAAGAAACCCAAAGAATAAAAACAAGGCAATTTGCCAATTATTTGATTAACTTAGCTAAAATTTTTATCTTTTTTTGAATGACAATTTTGTGAACTTGCTTCAGCTACTCCGAGTTAATTAGTCTAGTTACAGCTACAAGTCCATTCATCTAACCAGAGACTCAAGAACTGTGATGCAGTAGTGCGGTCCACCTCAACATTGGCTCACTGACCATCTGACTCCTGGATATTTTGTGTTCAAAGGTTCTCACCAATAATAGGGAGCCTGAACTGGTCCAGCTCGATCTTGGCCAGGCCATCCTGAAGGGGAGAAGAACATTTCCTTCAGCAGTGGAGCTCCCAGCTTCATCTTACACACTAGAGAAACCAGTTTACATCTTCTGACAATAAGAAGGACAGCACTTACCCTGACCAGAAAAGACACATGGAAGATGTTTTCCACAGTGCGAGAAAAGGATTTGGGATCAATCACAAACTCAAAGTAAGAAATGGGATCTGTGGCTGAAAAATTAAATAAAACATGGACCATTTTAAGATGGAATAAAAAAAAACTTACTTTGCACAAAAGAAAGTCATAATTGCATATAAAACAGTAGCCAGACATTTTTAACACTTATGATAAATACTGAACCCTGTGAAATTTATTTTATGCATTTTTTAAATTACTACAAGATAAAAAGGTGATTAAAAATAAGTACTCAAGAAATATTTCTTTCCAACTTTGCAGACTCTAATCCTTGACATTAAAATAAAAGGGAGCTAGATCAGTAGACAAAAAAGAAACTAATAAGTTTATAATTCTAAGTGTATTTAACTGATGTTTATAATCAAAGTAACTTATATTTGGTCAGCATATCATCCTACTGAAGGAAGCTGAGTTTTTAAACTTGCAACCTTCCATTTACAAATACAGATCTCTGACCACTGCTCCACAGTGCTGCCTTAACAACCCGACCTGTGAAATATACTGACAATCCTACAGCAGATATAAAATTTGTACTACAAAATATTCACTATGTCCTTTTCACGTTATACACAAGATGTTCCATTTTCAAATGGGTCCAAGCGCTGTTGTCCTAGATCCCTCAGGTTCCCATTAAGAGCAAACATCTGTAAGTTCAGGTGCTTACGATCCTTGTCATGGTAGATCTGTAGAAAACCAAGGATTCTCTCCACCTCTTTTTCTGTAGCTTCCTGGTAGGATTCTTCCATTTTTTTCAGCTAAAATAAAAGCAAAAAATCCAGAACTCAATGGCTGAGCATTCGACAAAAAAAGGAATTTACAGAGTAAATCTATAATTCTGGAAAATGAAGGTTTGCTTCATAATTTAAACTTAAAAACACATATTTTGTACTTTACTTTCACCCCCCACCTTTTCAGGGCAGTAACACAGCATTGAAATTATTTATATTAATTGAACCATCACAGAGTTGGAGATGATTCATTAATGCCCAACTCTTTGAAACCTGATGTAATTCACTTTAGTGCAGTACATGTGATGACAATGTGGGTAAAATGGCACTTTTTCCCATTGAATGCATATTTGTCAGACACTACACAAGCACCCTTCAGATAAAAAAATGCTCTTTGTGATGAGTCACTAATTTATAAAAGCACATCTACAGTAGCTTTGAAAAACAAAACCAACAAGTTGTTTTAACTCCATCCCACTGTTAAATGTAATGCAAAATTATTTTTGGATTAGAAGGATAGAACACTAAGTCAGGAAAGAAAGGATTCTAAGTAAATCTGTGATATAATTTATTGTCTAATTACAGTTTTTATCTGTCATTTGTCAGTTTTAGAAGGATACTATGCTGTGTGCTGCAATTGTTTTATATTGATATAATTCAGTAGTGGAGCCGTGGAAGCTCAGACAGCAAGGGCGCCTAGCTCTTGACTGGAAGGTCCCAGGTTCAATCCCAGGTAGGGGCAAGCCATGTAGCTTGTTCTAATTCCTTCCAGGTCCACCCAGCCTGCTTCCCAAATGAGTACCGGGGGTTAATCTTTCTGGGGTAATAGACCGGCCGGAGTGTGATGCTGACCACATCACCTCCACCTCCAGTGTCAGATGGTTGAGGAAAATGGGGGCCCCTTCCCCCATGGCCCTTTATGGCCTGAGGAGGGGACATAACCTACCTACCTATAATTCAGCAGTGAAATTGCAAAGGTTGAGAAACACCAGATTTCTTCACTGTTTCAATCCAAATTTCAAACCTGTTTAGTTCTTCCTCATCTACACATTTTAGCTACTGGTTTCTGCTTATGTGTGAAACTGTAAAAAATAATTTCCATATTTATTTTTTTTTAGGATTAATGACCATGAATAAAAACTACGGGGTGATTACCCAGAAAGCACAAGTGTCACATGGTCATTTCCTCCATCAGCAACCTTCTCCTTTTATCTTTCACGTTGCTTTCAGTTTTCTTGTTTTGTCCTCCCTCTGACAAAATTGTTTAAAGAAGCACACTTAAAAAGCATGAAAACAAGGCAGTTGTTTTCCTGGCAGACCTGTGTGGGCATAATCCTGCGCACATCCTTGGTGGGAGCTCTTCTCTGTCTTTCTACTCGCTGTCGAGGAGGAGGGGGCTCTGGAAGGAAGGAGCCAAACCTGCCAAAGACACAAAGACACGACTCACCTCGCAACCCTCAACACCCAGACGAGCAGCCCTCATCTCTTTACACTGCTGACTGCTGGCCATGGATTTCAGCCTTATATCACAGTATGTAACAAAGCACTTTGTGCTCAACGCCATTATAATTATTCACTTTACAACAAACATTTAAAGAGTTAACCCACACATTACTCCTTCTGTCTTCAGGGCTGTTTCTACACTCAGTACAGATGTGCATGTTTGTATGATCAAAACGACACATGGGTGTGTTTTTTAAAACAGTGATCTGCACTTTGTTCTGAGGACATCTTCTGTGACTCTCGGTGCACATATTAGCTCTAGGCCAATAAAAAAAAAACCCGCAGCCCAGTGTCCAAAGGTCCAGTCGCACAGCAGCACACTACTAAACCCAGTATACTTTCTAAAATGAATGGCAGTTAAGAAACAAGGAGTCCCTTACATGAAATGGAAAGAAGGAGATGTTCTGAAGCATTTCTCTGCTTCCCTGCCCAGCTGGTGCCAGGCGTCTTGGGGAAGGAAGCCTCCAGCAACCCCCTCCTCATCACTGTCATCCTCCTCCTCCTCTAGCCGGTTCAGGCCCATGAAGGACAACTGGACAGACACACAAAACACCTCAACTTGGCACATTACAGAAGGGAATCAGAACTCCTTGCACCACACAACCTGGTTTTGAGGACCAGGTCAATACAGCAACTTGGAGCGAGTTGAGTTGTATACTAAAATCTATTCCAATTTAGCTTACAGAAGATTTCCTGCCTTTAATCCTACAATAACTTCATAAGACACAAATTAAAGTTCCTTTTGGGAATCTGAAGCTAAAGGCTATGCAATAACAGCATTTTCATACTCTCCATGTTTTGACAAGTACAAAGCCAATCTGAGATCAGCTGTGCTAAGTAGTAAAACCCAAGGCAAGTCTTTGTGCTCACCAGGTGCTCTGCGAAGGCAGAAGGGTCGAAGATGGTGCCCTCGGCGTGCAGCTGGCTGGCCTTCTCCTTGCCCAGGTCAGTGGCCAACACCAGAAACTGTGCGTCCAGGGCAGCCTCGCGTGCCTGGCGGACTGGGGACACAAAATGACAGGACAGGTTGGTACTGGGTGAAGCAGGGCTGGATGGAACGGGACACTGGCTGTGTAGGGCAAAGAACCGGGAGATTAGACAGCTGTTAAGGAGTAATGACCACAGCAGCAGCCTTCACACCCCTGCAGCCAGTTTCAGTGTAACAGGAGTATCATATTCTTACACTAAAAAGATGTACAGTACATGTCCGCTCCTAAAGAAATAAAAATTGATTCTTATTATCAATGTAATTAAGCAAAAGCAACTTTTTAATTCTAAATTAGCTTATATGAGACTCTGAATCTAAGTATTTAAGGTACCAAATCCACCAAATCCGGGAACCTTACCATTTACAAAGAGCTTATTGGCCTCCTCTAAAGCTTCAGTAAGCTTGTTGTTGTTGGGACTCAGCATATCTTCTCGGTTCTCTGGAAGAAACAGCAACAATTTACAAACTCCATTAATAAGAAACAAATATAAAAAGTTACCCCTCAAAATGTTCCCCTCGGAATTATATATAAACCCATCTATTTTTGTCTGCTTTATCCAATACCGGGCTGCAGCAGGGAAGCCGGAGGACAAGCAAACAAAGGGCACAAGGCAGGGTACACCCTGGGCGGGACAGCAGTTCACCATAGGGCACATAGTCACAAACATGAACACACTCACACCAGGACCAATTTTTCACAGAAGCAAAATAACCTACCAGTGTATCTTTGGAATATGGGAGGAAACTGGAGCAGCTGGAGGAAACCCGAGCAGCTGGAGGAAACCCACACAAACACGGGGAAAAGCAACAAACTCCACAAAGATAGCACCCCAAGAACAGAACCCAGGGCTCTAAAGCTACAAGGTAGCAATGCTGATCACTGTGCCACTGTACTGCCCTATATACATATATAACTTAAAAATACTTGAACGTTAAACATCTAATGTTCACAATATTACCACTACTAACAAATAAGCACATGCACCAATAGCATGTAATGCCTATAGTACATGTGTTATTTAAGAGCTTTTCTCAGAGATATGAAAGAATTCTACATGTTTCAATCTGAAAATAAAAATGAATCTGACTAACTAGTAATAGACTCACAAGGATTACACATATACTACTGTCATACAGGCAAGAGAAAAAACACCTCCCAGCCCTTTTCAGGTGTCCCAAAATTAAAAGGTAAACTTGCAAAATAACAATTTTCCCAATGTCCTACAGTACACGCCTACGACAATCTGTATGTCAGACTCATCAAGCCCCATGTTCAAATATTGACGTGGTTGTGCGTGCTCCACTCTGGGTTTGATGGCTAGGAGATAGCTGTGTCCTGACTGTATCGGACTTTGTCATATTAAAACACCTGTAATAACACAGGAAGGTCACAAAGACAGCCCCTGCTCTTTCTTGACTTTTCCGCCCCACAACACTCACGCTGCACGTTGTTGATGAGCTCCCTGTACTGGTGCCTGATGAGGCGGCGAGTGGCTGGGTCATCCTCCTCGTGAATGTTGGAGCCCCCTGGCCGAGAGCCCCCCTCCTCATTGCTGTCCTCCTCAGCCCGCCTCTGAACCCCAACGCCATTTTGCGGTGGCGCAGGGGCCTCCTGTGACCGGCTCGCTCTTCTTGCTTCAGACATCTCTGTCGGCTCCTGCGGGGCACCTCAATAGCCACAACCCGCCTCAAGGCTACAGAGATGAGCCTGGTCGCGCAAAAAAAAAAGTCATCTTTTAGCTTGTGCAAGACGGAGAATAAAGAGAATAAAGCACGGAGCAGTCTGGACTATGGAAAAACAAAACCACTTTGCCTTATCCAGTGTCTCCTCCTGTTCGTTTGCCTCTGTGAAATCTGTTTTGGACAGGCTCAATGGGCTGTGTTCACACTACCCCTCGCAATTATTGTCCTGCCATGGTGGTGTGTAGACTGACAATATTGCATGTATTTCAAACTCTCTATGAGTGCAACATAAATCATCCAAGTCCTACTACTATGGATGAAATGAAAAACTTCCATTCCAAAGCAGTCTGAGCCCTGTCAGATTTTAAGCCCTCTTGCTCTTTCTATTACAAGCCATCCTCTTACACAGGATATTTCTCTCATTGTAAGTCGTATCTTATTAGGAATATATTTGCATAGACATTTAGAGTTAAACTATATGGAGTTACTTAAAAATAATCAGTTTCCCCCCCCAGCAGTTTGTTGTGCATGAAAGCCTTAAACTAGCCCATAAACTATATATAAAAAAATCAAACAACTGTGGACATCTGCCTTCTATCCTTACTTATTATTAAAACCGTGACTCTTCACGGTTTAGTTTCAACTCAATTTGAAATACTATTTTATTTACCCTGCGATTTTATCTAATTTCACGCTGTCCATCTTCAAAACGTGCACAACACAAACCGGCGTGGGGTTTTTGCTTCAATACATGAAGGGACGTTATAAGGCTAGAGGACATTCAGCGCCTGCATATATCTAGTTAATACCTATTATTTACACTTGGATAAATGTTGTTGGAACAGGAACGACATCATTAACCAATTAAATATATTTTACACAAATCCCAGCTTTTTAGTGATTAGTCAAAACATTTTAACGATCTGATCACAATCGAAATATGAAATCAAAACAGATCTAGATTGTCGCTTGCTCTCTTAGGTAAATTACAACCTGGTATCACCTTTCAAAATGTGGTACAAAAAACGCCATAGTGAGAATATCAACTATTTTTACATAAATATTACATTACAGTATAATGTTAAGTGTTGAAGATCTGTCATACGTGACTACAGGTAACCAACACAATGCGCAACCACAGGGCCTGACACACAGCCCAAGTCACTGCTTCTTTCACACAACACAGTACATCTCTATGATTTAACAGTCACCTTCACCTATCCGGATTCTCAATGAGATTAAACTTACTTTTTTAAACTTTCGGTTTGTTTTATTCTTGTGCACCAGCCGCCAATGTTTTCAAGTAGACGTCGATGCGCTCAACCGGAAGTAAAACTCGATCGTGTTATCGTCCGGAACAACCCCTGTGGTTCTCTGTGAAGGGTTCCTGCTTGTGCATGATACGGTTTCACAGACTAGCATGTATCATTTTGTTTTTATCTTTTTCAAATGTTTATTGTTGTGATTCCATGTAATAACACTGCTATTTTACGACAGCAGTTGGTCTTTATCTCAGAAACAGTAATACATATTTTATATGACTTCCCCAAAATCGTTTCACAAAATGTAAATAAAAACGCCGTTTTCTAAAAAAAACATGTAAAACAGAATGCGTTATTAAACGTAAAATCATTCCACATTAAAATACTGTTTTATCTATATATTTCAACTGCCGTTAAATTAATTGTCTAGCATGCAAATAACTCGAACCCCTTTTCACGTAAACGAAGTAAGTGAAACTCGTCTTTAATCTCTTCCAAGCAGGAAAAATGAACACGTTCAGTGAGGTTCCTAAATTAAAACCTTAAGAAATGTTACAAGAGCAAGAGGGCATCCATCCATCACACCCGTTGGGTAGTTAGTAGGTAATTGATTCCAGATCTCAAGTGGACGTTTTTTGTCTTGGTCACTTGTTCGTCTTCAACGGCCATATCTTAAGAATTGCCGTGTTATCAGTTTTAAATACACTTCATCATAATTGCTACTTCTGTCCACAAAGGACTCTGGAAAACTACTAGTAATTTATCGATAGAAAATACATAATTTAAACCAATACTACAATTCCCTGTTTATTTTCAGTTTTCGTAACGCATTTCATTATATTATAGTTCAACCAGGGAGGCTTCTTGCAGATACTGTAGTTGATTGCCCCCATGTGACTGCTTCTTGACACGAGTTTACTTGGGAAACTACAAGACTGTGTCGCAAGAGCGTGGCTCAGCTATGGGCTACGGGCGCGTCGGGGAAGCTCGCCAGCGGGACGGTCAGTCTGGGCGGCGGGCGGCTGCGGGAATGTGCTCAATCATAGAGAGCAGAGGAGTGAGGGATGGTTACAGCTGTGGCTACTGCGGCTCCAGCGAGGGCAAGGTCTCTTTTAGTAAGTACAGACGAACTGTGATGTGCAGTACGTGTGGTTGCAGCCGAGTACAGTGGAAAACAATACACCAAACACCGTTGTTTGATAACTCGTGGCTATTTAACAGTCCCGTTACAATACATCTAATTTATGTTTAGTTATTTCTTTGAACTCGATCACTCATTTCTTATGGGGCTGCTTTTGATAAAGGTGTGTGTTCTATTAAAAAAGGGACCTGACTGTTCCAGTAAACCTGTTGTATATTCACCGAATTGTGCGATACAAATACTAGTAGGTGTACTGTACCATAAAATGACTGAACGTTTTTTATATTGTCTATAATTATGCTAAATTCCAGTCATGCAAAAATAAACATGGCGAGACAATAACTCTTCAACTACCTGTATATTCTGTAAGTCAAAGAATCAGCTGATCAAGCGCCGGTTCCTCTCCGAAGTCCGAAGAAGCTATAGCTTCCGCTGGAGCTTTGTCTCCACCTGGCGACAGACAGGCGGAATTACAAGTCTTTATCAGCTGTCGCGTCTCACCATCTCGTAGGAATAAAATGCAGGGCAAATTCGGTCTCCCTGAATATTCAAAAACGTCCCATAAAGCTCATGAGAAATGTGAATATTATTAGAGTTATTATGATCAAATGCTGAACTTGGCCTACCCCAGTATCTGTACACTTTATGTTCCAGTTCAGCCAGCAGTAATCTTAGTGAGAACTTAGTGGTTCTCTTTTTGTTTTCAACTCTCCAGCCTCGGGAGGATTTATATGAGTAACTGCGAGTTATATCAGAATGAAGACCCGAAGATGCAGAAAGGCAGCGCTCCAGGGCTGGACAGCTTTAGACGGGGGTCTAAACTAGATCGTTCAGCTCATTCATGCACAAGCCTTTGGTACAATCAGTACCGTAATTATGCTATTGAAATTTACTATTAATTCAAACACAAGAGCTGGTCCTGTCAGATATTTAAAAAGATTAGATGGATTAGATGTGTTGGGTCACACTCCTGTGTACGGTTCCTGTAGAACTTCATATTCTGATGTTTGAATAATAAAAAAGACCTCATTAATAGTCATAATTGCTGCATTTTGGTCTTTGCTGAAAATTGCTACGAAAGGGTTGGTTCAATGTATGTAGTTTCTGTCAATGCAGAGACCTTCAATATTTGTGGATAAATTCAGGAGCATCTGGCTGTGTGTCTGGATAACTGGCTCCTCATTGCATTGTCACGCAATTTTAGATCAGACTGAAACAAATTATATTTTTTAAAGTGACACTGACATTGTCTCTGCAAATGCACTGCGAAAGTTGAATTCCAAAAGCCACACAGATTTTTTAGGTTTTATAGGCAGCTGTGCAGCCTTTAAATCGTTACATCAAGGAATTTTGTGCTAAACCGTCCAATGCACTATTAAGATCTCAGTTAGAAAACTGTACCAACACCACGATACAAGTCAAATATTGCTGCCCTGGAATCGGTTCAGAAAAGAGCCATCAGATGTATTCCAGGTTTCAAAGGAATGTCATACACGGACTAAAATTATTTCACCTTTTTGTTCTTGAACAGTGAAGGCTGTGAGGTGACCTGACTCAGGCATTCACAATTTCACCAGGGAAATCCAATCCAATTGACCCCTTAAGATCAATGGCAGAACACGAAACAGGACACAAAAGGATGCTATGTGGAAGTGCACTTGAAACTGAGAACACAGAGGGCATTTCTGTAACACAGAGGGTCGTGGGAATATGGAGCGAGCTGTCCAGCCATGCTGTCGAAGCTGATACTTGGTTCAGTTCGCTACTGAAAACAAAACGGAAACATGGGCTGTAGGAGCTTCTCTAGTTTAAAACCAGTCTTGACGTTTTAAGGTTTTCCCAGGTCGCAGCAGTCTTTACGCGGAGGGAACGGAAGATGGCGCTACAGAAAATATGAAGGAGTCAAATAGGAAAATTTTCGGTTTGGTGTCTGTGGTATTTGTAGGTAAGTGAGCATTACGCATAAGGAAGTTCGCAGGGTTGTCAGAATCGGCTAACAATCGGCTAAAATGGCAGCGGGTAGTTCTTACACCATAGTCGAGTATTTCGGAGGGGACGATGGCTACCGGTGCGGCTACTGCAAGAACGAGAATGGAAACTTCTCCCATGGTAAGGCAGCTTTGCCGGCCCTCTTAACTTTCTCTTCTGTTCAGTTCTGTAGATTCTCTACCCGGGCAGAAAGAGATGTGCACATAGGAGAAATTTATTTATGCAGTTTATTATGGTCCTGATGATAGCTGCGCCCGACCCGCTCCGTTGTGATTTAAGTGAAAGATTACATGCAGGACTTCAGTGCATTGCCATAAAGCTTACTGTGCATTTTAGGATATTTTTTTAGTGTTTTCATTGTAGAGTATAGGACGTGCACGTTGCAGCTCGTTACCATTTTCTCGCCCCTAAGGAGTTGTTTAGTGCCGGTTAGTTGAGATGCTGTGCTAGAGCAAACGGACGTGTTGATGGTTCTAGTATTTTAAGATATATTGTCTTTATGTGTTTATGTTTATATAAACATCACCGCAATGACTGGTCATTGTAGCCGGGTTGCTGTTCTCCGCAGTACAACAGATAAAGTTATTACCACACCAGAGAGAGAAAGTAAAAGTTGTTCTTGAAAAGTTATTTTGAATCTCAGCCTGAGCCGTGGAATCCCGCTCTCATGAAGAAGTTCACTCTGTTGTTGTCAGTATTACGATTGGGGTTCCAGTCCTTTATCAAGATAGTGATTAGATCTATGCCCTATGAACTGTATTAATGCTTTTTTACCTTGTTTTAATCTCTGACAGGATTTCCACTTTAAATTTCGGACTAGCTTTTAAATGATCCCTTAATTTATCCCTTTGATTTCCTCTAGCAGTAAAAAAAAACATACGTGCTGTCATGTCATATATTAGTTCAGGTGGGTAGCTGCGTCAGCATGCGTAGGCTGCAAAGGAACAAGTAATTGGTTTATTCCATGCTGAAAAAAAGAAGAAAGAGAACACAACGTTTCGGCCGTGGAGCCTTCTTCAGTTGTGAAGAAGGCTCCACGGCCGAAACGTTGTGTTCTTTCTTCTTTTTTTCAGCATGGAATAAACTTATTACTTGTTCCTTTGCATATCATATATTAGTACTGATTGTGTTTTGTGAATCTACCGTACATGCACAGTCTACACTGCATGACGTCTGTTTTCTTCCTCTTGGTTTGTCTTGCTGCGGAACAGAATACTCAAATTTGCTCCACTAGATGAATTGTTTCCCTTTTTCCCCTAACTGTACTGCTCATGTAGCAGCGAACTGTGTGACCAGTTCTGGATAAGGACTGAATATTTTGGCTGCAGTGCTGACGGCTAGAGAGGCATGTGTTTTCTCCCCTGGTGCTTTATCACCCAGTATACTGTTTCAGAACTGCGCTGTGGTGTTGAAAGTGTAGTGGTCTGGGAGCTAATGGCTAGGGCACAGCAATAGTGCCTACTCGGCACAGTGTTATAATTAGTCCTGTCCTGTTAGCAGTTTATTAAAAGCAAAAATATCTACTTTAGGTTTTCTTTAACTTAGTGTCTTGCATCAGAATCACCCAGAGTAATGCCAAAAAGAGAGTAAATGTAGTATTTTATTTCTTTGTTTCATTGATGACAGGTGTGAGATGTGCCTTCAATCAAGTAGTTGACTTTGAAGTTTTTGCTATACCATTTTAGGATTTATCATCATTCATTAATGATGAGATATTGTTTATTGGTGGTGTGGAAAATGCATAGGTTGAAAGTAAAGAAAAGAGGGGAAAAATCACACCACACGCTTTATGAATTTAAGTTACCAGTTAGTTGCCGGTCTTGATGCTCTTTTTGGGGGTGTTTGGTGAAAAGCAGAGGGACACAGTATATGTTAGCTAAGTGGTTTACAATATGGAAAGAGCCCATGAATAGAAGACCAGCTGCTCCACTGGTTTCTTTGAAAAGGAGCCTAACAGATCTCCGATCTCAGCTAATGACTGGCTAACTGCCTCGCACTGTTGTTCTTCGGCTGTGCGTGGTCTGTATTGAGCAGGTGTGCCAGAAGGTCTGGCTTTCTTCAGAGGGGATTACAGAACCTGCAGTCAGACAGGTGTGTGCCACGGTGCTTGCAGTTCTGTATATTGCTGATGAAGTGATATCTGCAGCTCCCTTCCTTTTAGAGCATGGGCAGAGGATAAATGAAACATGTAGGTTGACTGACAAAAGACAGATCCCTGTAGGCCATGTTAGTAAAACATTTACTGAAAACAAGTTAAAGTTTTGGCATCGTAAAAAGAGATGTGTGTGAAGGATAAGTTTGGGGTCACAGGAAGTTCTTTAGGAATTTTAATATTAGTTGGTTCAATATTAAACGGTTCAGACCGCTTTGAACTTTGCGTGATGTGGGGAGGGAGGTGAGTGGAATGAATATATGGCACTGCATTTCTCATGCCTATAGTAAGTGAGTCTAGAGCTCAGTACCTGACATTTAAAAGGAAACTTGTCTGGGTGGTAGGCGTGGATTGAAGGAAGTGATTGTAGTCTGATGGCTTCAAAAGTGACACATAATACATTATGACCTAACAGTAAAAAGCTGCATAATAAAAAAAAAAGCACAATCAGGTTTCATATATTTGCTATATTTAAATGTTGTCAACAGTTTTAAGATTATATGTTGTTTTTCATAAGAATGTCAATTATGCTATACTTGAAATCATTAATAAACCACATCTGCAAAAAATAGCTGTACAATTTAGAGGACAAGCCTGTTTTTTGAGGCCTGTACAGTATACCATCTTCATTGGCTAGAAACAGTGATTTGGTTTTCCATCTTATTAGAGACAATCTGTGTAGATGCAGTTCCTAATCTTAAGTGATTCCTGCCTGGTAAATCCCTGTGTGTCCGGCATTACTTCATTATTTAATTATGAAGCCTAGTGTGAGGAACAGGCGAACTGAAGTCCAAACATGCACTCAGTAGTGCATTAAGGCAATGAAATGTGGATCGAAACCGACCCTGCCCTCCCTGCTGGCTCAGTTCTCGGCAGTTTCTCCTCTCTGTACTGTCTTTTCTTCCATTCTGGACTTGTCCCTCCGTTCTTCTTCTCGTCTTCTCCTTTCATCCCCTCGTACATTTTTCTGACCGTCTCCATTCTAGTCTATGATCCTAATGGGCTACCCTCTGCGTACAATCCATTTGACAGTTCTCTACACTTTCCTCTCTTCTCTTCATGGGGGGGACTTTTCTGCCTCTGTTACAGTATATCACAAAATCTTTATCACTGTCTGCCCACCAACCTAACCACTCTTTCACATATTATTCCTTTAATGGAATGTCCCCATTACTTCCCAAACACTTAGACAAAAGGTGATCAATCTATGTATGTGCACCATCCTGTGAGGGAAATGAAGGTGGACCATATGTAACTCAAGATCTTAGATTTATCAGTTATTTTTCTAAATTTCTGTCATTTAGCAGTTAACTTGAAACTTATTATGTTGAAACACATAACTTCTTAAACGTCAGTCTGTAGGCACTTTTACAGCATTTAAAAATCACAGCTTCCATGGGAGGTCATGATACATTTTTGAAAATCCCAACTCCTTCCTGAAAAAGGTTACAAGGGCCAGAATTGTTGGTTGATTGTTTCTCTGAATGTCTTAAACGGTTGAGATGATCTGATAAAGTGAGTCAAATGGGAATGGTCAGCAGACTCATAATATGTCGTTAGAGGTGCTTGCTGTTTCTTTTCCAGTCACACTGTGGCACCTTCACACACAGTGGCTGGTAAGCTGCTGCACAATGTGGTTGTGCGCAGTGTGGGCTTGAGGTCTGGTATCCTGCTGGTGGCGAGGGGCTGGGGTTGAACTTGCGGCCTGAGTTAATGTCGCCTCTCTGACTGTGGGAACAGGAAGACATTTGGTCAGACTCTCTCTGCTACACAGAGATTTCTGTGCCTCTTATGAGCATCAAAGACAGGAGCCAGTCTGAAATGTTTAACTGTCAGGGCAGATTATACCTGTATCTCACCTGTATCTCATTCCCCTCATTCTCTGATGAGTAGGTATTCGGGATTGATATCTGTTACCCTTTCACGCTCAGCACTACCTTCTTCTCTTTGAGCAACAGTTTTATTTTTTATTAGCTAAATCCCTTGAGCAAACAGTTCCAAGGAATGCAGTGGCTTTTACATCAGCAGCAGAATTTAAGATCAAAGTTCAAAGCAAATGTCAAGAGCAAAGCTTTTGTTCTGGTTTGTGTTTCCCTGTTTTTTCTGTTTTATTAATTTGAAGTTTTAGTTGGGATTGTGCTTTGGAAACGGAAAGGATGGAGCAAATTTTGTACAAGAAGAAAACTTAACCATATCCGAATATCAGTCTGATAATCCATACTAAAACTGGAATAAATAATTATTATATTTAGATAGAGCTTTTCACCTGAAAGGATCCTCAAATGCTTTGCATATACAGTAGGAGGGAAACCACTTCATTCACTACTGGAAGGGGAACTGCAGTCCCAGCTCCTCAGACCAGTTATTAAATCTTGGTAACAAAATAAATGAATAGACGGGATCACAAAAGTTGACAAATTCCAAATTAAACACAATCGTGAACTTTGTGAAAGTACTGGATAGTCACCATGTTGCTGCAAAGGCCCTGGTCTCGCCACGGGCGAGAACAAGAGTTCATGAGAATTGCAATATGGTGCGGCCCTTCCTGCTCACTAGTCACTGTTATGACTAATGTAATGTGATGTGTGAGTAAGTAAGTGCAGGTTGTGCAGCAGATATTTCACTGCAGAAAAGTTTCAACATGATCTGCATGCAGAGTTAACAAGTAAGTAGTGTTTGTTGCCAAAACTGTCTTGAAGTGGAGAGTAGTGTTTGCATTGGATTAAAAGAGATGTGTAGACAAGCCTGCTTGTTTACAGTGTAATAGGGCCGCATCACCTCACTGGAAGTTTTGTTGCCTCATTCTGAATATCGGGCAGTGATGGCAGTATGGCGCTGTGCCTACCTGGAAATCTTGTCTATTTTGTGATGGAAATTGGAGGTTTTGCACGTTACTGTGTACATTTTACTTTCTTTGTGGATTGAAATTCACTCATCAATGCCGATTCTTTCTAATCCCGAAATATAAAAGGAGCGTTGAAGTTCCCCTTGAAGTGCAGCACCTAACTGGGTGACGCAGGGCTGCATTTTTTAACACTGGGGTTAACATCCATACTCTTACTTGTGAATAGGGATCCTCTCAGGAGCTGTCAGTGAGGTAACACTTTGTTCCTCACTGCCCTTCGGTCACTACTCAAGGTTTCCTTTTAGAAATTCCCTGGCTCTTTAATATTGAAAACTTTGTAATTGTACCCTCTAGTGGTGTTATTTTTTATTGCGGCAGAACTAAACAATAAAATAGTGGTACAGTGCAGAAAGAGGCTTTGGGAAATCTGAACTTCTATTCATAAGTGTTTCAATATGTCTGAAAAGTGTCCGTTATTTTGTTTTATTTTTAGTAGTGTGAAGTATTAACGTATTGTTCTATTCTTTGACATATCTTTCCAGGCTAGATGACATGAACGGCCTCCTCTTATTTGTTGTAACTGTTCTGATGTGCCTTGTGCTTGTGCTTTGTTTCAGGAATGTGGTCTCACACAATGACTGTACAGGACTACCAGGACCTGATTGACAGAGGCTGGAGAAGGTATAGCACTGTGCCCTGCACGGCATCCATTTTGCTCAGACAGACACCTGGCAGAAGGCGTCTACGTTTTTCCCTTTTCAGTAGGACCTGCTTATAGCATTCCGTGGTTTTATGTGGGCTCAAAGAAAATGCCCTGGTGATATTTAAAATGCACATTAGTTATACATAGTTTCTATTTTTATTATTTTGTAACTGTTATATAGATTGCTTGCTTTTTCCATCCCTAATATAAAATATGAATGATGTACAGAAGCGATGCTTAAGTGAGGAAAAATCCATTCTTTTTTCACACCAAAGCTGTGTCTTATCTGACTTTTTTACACTTGAGACCACATTCCCGAACATGGCGCATAAACACATTAATACTTCACAGTGCCAATGTATTTCACTCTCCTGCATCTGTCATCTGGGTTCCACACTTACATTTCTTCTTCTCTCCACAGGAGTGGGAAGTATGTTTACAAACCTATAATGAATAAGACCTGCTGTCCTCAATATACTATAAGGTAATGTTTCTACATACAGTTTAGATAAACGTTGTAGACCTAACTTAGTTTTTCTGAGAACCAGAATTATTTGAGTAAAGCCATTATCTCTGTTTTTGTTAAAGGTGCCATGCCCTAAATTTTCAGCCTTCCAAAACCCACAAGAAGATCTTGAAGAAAATGAATAAATTCCTGTCCAAAGGTGAAATGCCTTCAAGAGAGTGCGATGGTGAGAGGAGGGAATGAGCAGTTTAGCTCTGCATATTCAACATGCTTTCATTCTTATAAAATTTGAAAGTTATAAATCTACAACTGTATGTAACTGGAGAAATTCATGCTGGATATCAGGTTTATTTTTGTAGTAGGTAGTTTGCCTGTTCATACCAAGAGGCACTCGAATACCAGTTTGATCGTGAGTGAATAGTAAAGCAGCTTCTCTTTTGTGTTTCTTTTAGCCAGTCTTTCTGACAGTCATTCTGCACTGGAGATACTATAAAAACTATTTCCAGTGCAGCCATTGTGTGCGCATACCAGAAAAACTAGTAAAGTATTGGAAAAAAAAAACAATATTTAGTGCATGGATTTAATTATAAAGTCAGTTCTTCTGTGCTCATTTGAGATGAGAGAGAGATATCACTTTATTAGCCCTATACAATTTCTTGCATTAGGAATTTGTCTTTTTCGCATACCCCAGCTTGCTCTCCATGAGACACACAGACAAACAGATAGGGAGAGAGAAGCCTGGGGTCAGAGCTCAGGGTCAGCCATTGTACATCGCCCCTGGAGCAGTTGGGGTTAAGGGCCTTGCTCAGGGGCCGAACAGAGTAGGATTCCTCTGCCGGCTGCGGGATTTGAACCGGCAACCTTCCAGCCACAGGCGCAGATCCTTAGCCACAGAGCTAATGCTCTTCCCTTTTTTTTTAGATGAGATTTGCTACAATCTTTCCAGATGCAACTTTGAATAACTTATTGGACAGGAGCTGAGAGGGACTTGATGTGGTAAAATGTCATGTTGCTGCTCTTCAGGTGAGCCAATGGAATCGCTCTGTGATGAGGAGGGGTCCCGAGAGACCCCAGTGGCCTGCCTGGGAGAGGTCAGCGCTTCTGTCCAGGAACCGCTGGTGGTTGACCAAGAGACGCCATCATCGGAGGGCACCTCAAAAGTGTCCAAGTCTGAGCCGCTGCAAGCAGGTGGCTCCTGCGAGCGGCCTCGGGAGAGGTCAGAGCAGCCGGCCCCAGTGCCGGCACCCAGCTCCACCAGAGCAGGCCCCAAGCCAGGTGACACCTGCTAATGTCGGTTATTATCACTGAGCCTGAATGTCCGATTTAATCGTGTCAGGTGTTGATGGTACAGCATCAAAAACCTGTGGAGAAGGAGTGTCCAACCCTGGTCTTGGAGATTCACTGTCCAGCATGTCTTATAGGTCACCCTTAATATCCGTTTGTAAAGATGTAGGACAAGTGAGGATTGATCAGTTTAGAAAGTTAATTTGTTCATTTAAGTCAGGAATGGTCAACCGTGGTCATTGAGAGCTACTACATTTTCAGTCACTTAACTGACCAGATCACCAGATTCTGTGGTCAAGAGTTGTTCCAAGTGTTAAGGGATTGATTATTTAAGGGTGAGCCGTAAAACATGCTGAATGGTTTCTCTCCTGTACCAGGGTTGGCTATCCCTGCTGTGCAAAGCTGTCTTACACCATTCTGAGGATGCAGATGAAGTTTACAAACCACAACTTAAATTTAAATGTAAAATATCAACTTGTATATATGCCGATTACTGGTGTGGTTCAGCCAGAATAGAGTTATTATTTTCCGTCCATCCATTGTCTAACTGCTTCATCCAGTTGGGGGTCCAACATTTTAACTGCGTATTAAGTGGCTGATTAAGCCTGATAATTGAATGTGTCCCCTGGCTTTGAAGGGCCAGAGCTGGCCACCTGAGCTCTGAAGCCTTAAAAAGGCTGGCTGGCTTCAGGAACCCACCCTTGTAGCCATGTGCCATTGCAGATCCCAGGGTAGACAGCAGGTGTCAGCAGAGGGCTGCTGTGTGCTGCCTGCAGAGAGGGCTGTTGATGCTGAGAGGGCATCAGTGTCAGGGAGTTGGGGGGAAAGACACTCTGCCTCTCCCCCTCATCACTGACAGTGTACTGTCTGTACACAGCTACAGGGACACTGTTACGTCCACATATAGCAACTCCCTGAAACACAGGAAGTAATTGAAACACTGTGGAAACTAAGTGTGTCGGTGTTTGACAGAGCTGGCTTAACACCATAGATCAGATAGGCATTTAAGAGTTTCTTTTCCTACCTTTCCTTTTCCTCTCGGATCCAGGGACGTAATTTCTACGTATGGTGAAGCAAAACTGGGTGTGAAGACAAATTCTTATTTTCTGGCAAGTCAGCTTTCAGTAGAGATTTAGAGTAAGTTAGAAGTGCCCCCTTAGTTGATCTTTTTCTTCATGTACCTATTTGTATTGTTTGTTTGTCCTTCTTCTTACAGTATCCGAAATAATGAAAGACATCCTAAAAAAGGTTCTTAACAGACTTCTTGGATGTCTGCATCCACTGCTAGATAAATCATCTTTAAATCCTTAACTATCTAAAACCAATAAGAACCAATAGGTAACAGAAGGATTTTCTGAGCCATGGACATTGATTAGAAAAAGAGGCCCCTATAGCACTGACCTCAAGATACTGTAAGTCTGTTGAAGTTTGTGGGAATAAGTCATCTCCTAATGTATGAAGAAACAGAAAGTGTCAGTGCAGTTTCTGAAAGAAAACAAGAAAACCTAATTTAACACGGTCTTCAACTGTCGCATCTTATCTGATGAAACACCTGGAGTTGTTTTTAACTAAGGGCATGTTTCAACTTTAAACCAATTCGTCTCAATGAGGAATTCCCTGAGATAATTTAGCAAATCAGAACTTTTGTGCTGGAGCATTGAGAACTGTGTATTACCTTATGTATGAGGGTATTAAATATGAGGGTGAATATTTGTACTCCTTAACGTACAATTAACAGAGCCAAACTATACCTGCTGTTTCCTGGAGGTAATTGAGAAAGACAGAAAAAAAGAAGGTTGAAGCCAGAGGCAGAAATCTTTTTTTTTTGTGGGGAGATTAGTATTTCACTTGTGCAATTTCCTGCAGTTCAAGGATGTTTTCAACAGAACTGAAGCACCCACAGCTACTCGGACGGTTTCTTTCCTAGTATGTGTCGAGATCATCGTGCAGATTTTATTGAAGAGGCTGTTGATTGCCAGAATGCATGCTTCCCCTTCTCGACAATGCCTGCAGGGATTTCTCTCTCTGTGGACAAGTAGAACAATCTTGAACCTTTGTGGTTTTGGTTTACCATTTTAATGCATGACATTATTTCTTTAAGATAAGAAACAACTGACAAATTGCTATCTTAGGACCTTCTTTAGTTTCTTTCAATTTATTGGTTCCTGAAGATAAAAGGTTTTGTATTTTGGATCACAGTTGGATAGGTGACCCATGTAATGGATGTGTTTTTCACTGTTTCCGTGCCCTTTTGAAAGGGCATTCTTAGCTGCATCCCTGTCTTTACTTTCTCACTAGAGGAAAGTGCTCTCTGGGAGACAGTATATTCAGAAGATTTTGTCCCAAAGCGGAGAGTTACAGTATGTCTGATCTTGCACAGACATGCTGAAATATACTTCTGTCTGCACAGTAAAAAGGTGTGCAGAAAGTGTTTAGCCTGGAAGCTATAGTAATGCAGACCAGTGTCTTTGATTTATGCCTTTGGAAAAACCTTTAAAGTGAAGGATCGTAACACAATGTTGGCAGCCTCCTAGGAGATGCAGTCCCTCTTTCCACTTTGCGAGCCCTTTGGTGGTGCATTGTGGTTTAACTCCTCAGTCTGGCTCCTGCCATGGTTGTTAATTGTTTGTTTAATGATTCCAGGCGTTACATTGAAATAGAAAGGTGGCATCCCTCTCCTGAGTGTAAGTAAACACAGGGTTCTCAGACCTTTGAAAAGTAGTCACAAAGGAAATCAAATCTTACCATTATTTGTTTTATTTTCAGTGCTCGTGTTCTGCCCTTTTTGCATTTTAGAGTTTTACAAAGAGATGGATTTTTCTGTCCACTGACAGTGTTTGTGCATCACAGGTGCAAATTAATTTCCCTAGAAGACTTTGATTCTCTGACTTCAGGACAGAGATGTCCTTTTCTGGTGGGATGAGAAGTTATTGTCTACCTTAACCCACACAAAGGGTTAACACTCTATGAACAGTGCATACATTTTGTGGACAAAGATAGAGCAAGTTCTGACAGATTGTGTTATAAAACTGATGTGACAATATGTAATACATTGTTTCAGTGGAAGCAATGTGGTTCTTGTATAAACAAGTGCATTAGAGAGCAATAAAGTTGTGCAAATGTTAACAAGATTACTGTTCTTTAAGCACAGGATGAGCTTATGCCTGAATGAAGTCATTTTTAAGTATTGCATGCGAACATTAAAAACAGTGAAAAAGAAAAAAAAAATTTTTTGTTGTCTGTTTTTTCAGCATAAACATAAGAGCCATTTTAAGCTGTGTCATCAAAAATGGGTTTTAAGAAGGAAAAGAGAACGAAAGATTAAACAATCCAACATTTTAAAGAGACTAGTTATTTTTCGGAAGTTGTTTTGTAGTGGTGATTTGAGAGATGTTTGTTATTGTACTGAGAAGTCCACTTTCCCAGCCATGGTTTTGTTGCTCAATGCAGTGAGATTCCTGACTAATGAGTCCTGGTTACCTGTTTATAATGTTTCACAATGCAGAGACCCAGACTGCCCCCTGATCCACACTGACAGGCATAGTGCTTTCTGTGAGGCTATGAATGCACACTGAAGTTGAGCTTGCATGTGAGTTGCTTACAAAGTCAGTTTTAATAATGATAGCTGTGTGCAAAGCAGTTTCAGAAAACTTTTCTGATGTGACTCAGCCTGTATATCTGGGCAGCTTTTTGTCCATCCAATCTGTTCTTTCAGATTTTTTTTTAATGCCTAGAACCTTGTTTCTTTCATTGATAAATAAGATCATGAAAATGTTGGTTGCACTAAAGTACTGGAGTGGATTGTAAGAAGGGTATGTTGAGTAGCAGTGCTGTTAATTACAACACAATGATGCCCATGCATTTCTGACTGCTCTCTCTGTGAATGTGGTTGTACTTTGAGATCTATGGAGTTTTCAGTAGATGTAGGTTGCTGGAATCTTGGAGGAAACCGTGTCACTCTGTACTATTGGCATCTGTAGATCTCTATGTTATGTATTTGACACAAATATATCTTATTTACATCTCAGCCTGATCTCACTGCACAAATGGATCTTCCCCAAGCTCTCTGTACCTCTCTGCTGTTTTCTGTTGCTCTCCATCCAGCTGTACAGTCCAAGCACTCAGGTCACACATAATAGCCTGTTAGTGGTGCTGTCAGGAAGAAATGCAGGAAATAGCAGCCTTTTCCTTATTGCACCAAACAGGATGTAACCGTGTAAACTATTGACATTGGATGCCAGCACTTTGGGCCTGGAATGGGGCCAGCTCTGTGAAAGGGAGGAAATGTCTTTCTATATCTGGACTAAGGAATGTTAACTATAGTGTTCTGGCTATGCAAGCTGCCTTTTCTAGGCCAATATGCTACAGGGATGCAGGCAGGAGCTGGACATTGATGGGCTTGCCCTGCTCTCTGGCTACAAAACACAGGCAATCCCAAAATGAATCTGGGAAATCTAAACTGGTTATTCATTCAGTATGTGTAGCCAGAACTGTTGAATATTCCTAAAGGCTGTAGAATTGGCTTTCTAATTGTTGATCATGAATTACAGCATTCTGTCGACACAACTAAAATAGTTTTGTAGAAATGGTTACGTTCCTCAACTGTGCTTCTATCCATTGCCTTTGACATCTCTTCTTTTTGTGTAGGTATTCATGTCACATGAAACCTAAAGCATGTGGTGTGTTTTATGATAAAGTGTTGTTGTAAACAGCAGTTTTGGTTCGGGTTAAAGTACCTGAATAGCAGTCTGTTATTGTGATGCGGATTTCGGTTCCTTATGATTTCATGATCATTTATGTTATTATGTAGTGTATGTTAGGCATTATTATGTTTTGTCGTTGCCTTTACAGAACTATGGAAAAAAAGTAATTGCTATTTGTAACCACAAGAATGTTCCTGGTCCAAATTATGGACTGGTGGTTGGAAAATATTATATTTTAGTGGTGTTCAATAGCAGCCCCTGTCAGAGATGGTTAAATGCCAGAATCTCTCAGGGAGCAACCCTCTTTGGACAGACTTGTACAGGCTCCCCATCACTGGATTTGTTCAGATCAGTGTACAGATTGGTTCCTTTTTCTCTGGAAAAGCATTTGTTTTTGTTTCTAAGAATATGTGCTTGTGGTGGAAAGAAGAGCTTCCTTTTTTTAATACTTTGCTGTGGAGATGTTTCCACTGTGGTTGATGTACAGAAAGCAGATATGTGGGTATAGGATTATATACCAAGGTCCTTTTGATCCACGTTTTAAACCATATCCGCATGCAATTAAAGAGGCAGTTGAAACATAAGCTCGAAACACATCCTCTGTGTTTGACTGTAAAATGATTTATTTAGAACGGCACAGCTGTACATTGTCAATTACCTAAAGTATATACTGAGTTTTGGAATATATTTACATTGTGCACGTCCAGGGCTTGCAGTGCAAGACTGTTGGCCTTTGTAAGTGAGTGCTCTTGTTGATGAGAGCAGGCAGTCAGTAACAGACAGATCCTGTGTGCTTCAGCAGGGGGCTGCTCACCACAACCCCTTCTGTTGGGTTTGTTTGGAAGACAAGGTCATTAGCACACAATAGAATTTTTCAAAAAATGACTATAGAACCTTAATTTCTTTAAACAGGACTCTGTAGACAGAATTGAGAAGTGACTCATCCTTTCAAAATATTGGAAAACAAATGCCATTACATTCTGTTCTCCAAACAACCCAAGAGCCAAGGGTATTTAGCTCTCCTTACAGACTCCAGTCCAGAGGGAGAGCAGGAATTATAGTGGTACATTAAATAAACCGGTCCTTCAGACTGTGACCTCCTATTGCTCTTTATTGAAATAGCTTGTGTTCCTTATTGTTTTTCTTTCCTTGGATACTTGTTATAATAAATATGACATACTCTTGTATTTTAAACTCCCGAAAAAGACATGCAGGGCGATCTGTGCACCAGATAAAAAATACTTACAGTTTTAACAAAAGGGAGTGGAAAAGTGGAAAATCTAGTCTGTGGCAAGATGGGGAAAAGAGAAATGTTTTTTTTTCTCTTAAAATGAGGTATGAAATATTCACTGAAGTTTATTTGGAGTTGGGGAAAGCAGAGTGAGTTCTACACTTGTGCAGTGTTCATACCACTGGTCAAGTAGCGTTATTTTGGGGGTCGCTGCCATAATTGAACAGCTTGTGGTGCTCGTCTCTCTCAGGGCTGGGAGTGGACCCCAGCAGGCCTCCCTGCCGCAAGGCGAAGGAGCTGCGCAAGGAGCGGAGGCTGCAGAAGGAGCTGCAGAGACAGCAGGGGGGGTGTCCTGTGGACCGCGGTCAGCATCTGCCACAGTCCCGGCAAAACAGCCAGCCCCGCACCCTGGAGGAACTCGTCACCGACTCCTTGCCCACAGATGCCACTCATCAGGTGGAGGTAAACCTGCCTGTCTCTCTCCGTGTCAGTTGGCTCACAAACACACACCCCATGTTGCTCCCTGTATTCTACAGTAGGTCTTGCCCAGGCATGGAGGAACCCTGGGAAGACATTTTGAAGATCAGTTTCAAAGATATGGTGAAATAATCTCAAGCACACATTTGAAATGTGTAATGTGTAACAAAAATATGTTTGTCTTTTTCAGCATATGATTGTTAGCTCTTGTTTACAACAAAGCACGAAAATGTGGCTTGGTCATGTCCCTGCAGTGTGCACAGAGGGTCTGCAGAGGGCAGTGTGGGCACAGAGACAGCCTCAGTATGAGAGCAACATTATAAGTATAGCTCCCCACAATGCAGATTAATGTTTTACCTTTTCAAAGGAATATACATTTCTTCCGGTTTCCATTATTAAATTATGACTTGTTTTCTGCACAGTTTAAATCAGGGAAAACTCTGGTTTAGAGTAAAAGCAATCCAGCAAGTACAGCATTCATAACATGCAGCCCACATTAACTATGAAATCAGTGTATTTAGATAAAACTAGATCTATTGTTTTCTCTTGTTTTTGGAATCAAGCAAAAGGCCTGTACTGGCCCTTTAACTTTGCAAATGTATTTTCTTGAAAACTGGCTTCACTTTGAAGCATTAATTGCATTTAACAAGTCACAACTTCATAGACTGAATAATAAACTCTGCATTAACATTAATAGGAAGAAAGAACACGACTTTTGTTTTGCACATATGAAAGAAATATTAATGTAATATGAATCCACAGCTTTATTCTACAGATAAAATAAGTAATAAGTAGTAAAATAATAATTAATAGTTTCTTGACTGAATTTCTGCTTTAATAATATTAACATCACAATGTTCATTTGTAGTGGTGAATCTCTTCCAAGTACAGTAGGCGAACTTGATCAGAAATTCCAGCTTTGAAATTAAGCACCCGAATCTGGGCAATGGGATCCTCGAAACATGTTTATATCTAAAATTGACTGGAATTTCCCATTTTCTGTCACCCAGGCCAAATTCTGTGACGGAAGATTGCTCCTACTCCCATTCCCAAGAAAATATTTATTTTATCTGTTGCCCATCAATACTGCTGGAATTGCTCAAACCAAGCTGGGCCTCTACATTTCTTGTTTTTTAAAACCACATCTTGGTGTTAATTGATCATCTTTAAAATTGACCTGAAACTTGTATCCAATGTTGCCATGAGAGATTTAAAGAGGGGCCCAGTGGCAGTGGAAATCTGAAGTTCAGTCAAAAGTTTGCACCTTTTTTTTTTTGGAATGGATAAGTGTTTTCACATTGCATAGCGCTGACGGTAACAACCAGGTCTTTGTGTTAACTTCCCCTGAAGGTGAGGCTAGTGCGGTCCAACCCTCCCAGCTCCCAGTTCAAATCCACTTTCCAAGAGTCTTACCAAGTCTATAAACGCTACCAGATGGCCATCCACAAGGACCCACCTGACAAGCCATCTGAAAGCCAGGTCAGCCTGCTGTTATCGTAGCGGGATGGGGGGGGAGGTGGAGTGATTAGGCCAGGGCTGACAGAGGAGGGGAGGGCTTGCAGTCCCTTCCCACTGTCTAATGACAAGCAGGTGAGTAATGCTATCTACTCCACCTCACTCCTCCCTGCTTGTGAGGTTTATGAGGAAAATGGGGGAGCTCATTTACAGAGAGGCTAGAGTGGAGAGTGAGTGGTTTAATTAAAGCCAATAAAGCAGACATTCTGCAGGTGCAAAGCAGACTGGAATGACTTACAGCAGGTGCCACAGTCTGGCACATGATTTTTGGAGGTGTGTTTTCCTTTTCCATCCTGCACTCGCCCCAGAGGGGGCCTGCATTGGTGCCGTTTCCGCTAAAAGGTTTGTGTACTGTTATCTCATTTCTACTGCACTCTCCTGCAGAACAGTGCATTCATCCCCATTCCGTTGTACGGAGGAGTGATCTCGCTCCTCGAGCCTGAACTCCAGGTAAATTCTCCGAGTCATTTACTGGAAAATTTTACTTAAAGACACCAGATCTGGCCACATTGACATGACTGTGGAAAAGAGTAGGTAATCACCTGCCAAATCTAAAAAGAATAACAGTCTACATAGTGCTGTAGAGTTGTTTGCTTTAGCATCGTCTCTACACTTGTGCTTGGCACTCATCCTGAAATGAGTAACAGCTTAAATCCCATATTTCATTATTTACTTATGGGAATGAAGTAACTCTGTTGATTGGAAAAGGCCTGTTTCATTGTGAGAACCAGGAATGCTCACCTGAGTCACCTGGGATGAAAGACAAAAATTCTTGTAGCCTGGAAATCTGAGGACTTTAAATCGAGGAATCTGTGCGCACGGTCAGAAGTGTTCTGTGGCGCTCCGACTGTAGAAAGTGCATAGATGTGTGGGGTGGAGAGACCTGCTGTAACTCAGTCCCTGTTAGGGCTATGTCCTGGAGAGGACGAGGGAGACCGAGCACTGGCTTCACCTCAGCGTGTAGCAGTTGGTTTGTGTGGATTGTTGTCTAAACCTCTTCAATATTGTTGACTCCCCCGCTGTCCTGAAGGTGAAGCTAGTGCCGGTCTGCTTTGATGACCCCGAGTTCACTGCGTCCTACAGCCAGTCTGCGGCCTTGTACGCCAGGTATCAGATGGCAGTGCACAAGGACGCACCCTCTGAATGTTCTGAGTCTGAGGTACAGTTCATTGCATGCATCATTAATCATCATTGTTTTTCTTACAAATAGCTTCAGTGCTTCTATTATTAATTTTAATTGTTTTTCTTCAGTTGATCTTTCTCTTATCATGTGTTCAAGGGATTCTTCATGTGTACGGTGTATTTGGCACTACCTGCTCACCTCCGCACTCACCTGTGGTCTATCCCACATAGTGAAAAACTGACAGTTGAAATGCTGCACCTTCTTATCCATCCCAGTGCATGATTCTGCAAGTGAAAGGTGCTTAGCCTTGTACTTGAAATAACATTGAGCTAATGAAGAAATCAAAGGACTAGTTAAGTCTGAAACCCTGCTGTGGAATAGATAGGTATGGTGTTTAACTCCTACTGTTTATAAAGTGACTTAATCAGAGCTGACATCACTGTGTTAGCTCCCTCCCAGAGTCTAAGATGAAGATTCCCTTCATAGCTGCAGTATGCACAATAGTGATTAGGGCTAAAATCTGTAGATGTCCTGTGCCTGCCTCCAGTAAGCAAGTGAAATGCAATCCAATCGTGCAAAGTTCACTATTGGAATTCAGTCTCCTGTTTACAAAAAGTCCGGAGTCTGTTCCTCTTTACCTGTGAGTAAATAACAAAGACTGGGTGACCTGAGAGACTTGGCAGGAGCTTTTACTTTTTGTTTCTGGTTGTGTGATCTCCAAACCCTTTAACTCTTTTCATAAGCTATGAAAACAATTAAAATACAGAGCTACAGACTCACTGGTACTCTGAAATTGTGAACCTGTCAAGTATTACGACAGTACCCTAGGGTGTCAACAGCGATGTAACAAGTTTTGGGTATGTTTGCGTGTGCTCTTATTTTGGTGATTTGGCTAACCATTATGCCCACCTGCAGAGCGACTTGTCCTTGACCATTCTTGAAGCACTATCATGTCTTACAGGAGACCAGTTCCATTCCTGCCCTGCTGGCACGCTCAATTGTGAGAACATATGAATGCTTACAAATAAGAGGAGGCCGTTCAGCCCATCTAGCCCGTTTGGTAGTTAGTAGCTAATTCATGCGAGGTTCTCATTCAGTTATTTCTTGAAAGGAGCCAGGGAATCATCTTCAGCAGCATGGCAGGGTAGCTTGTTCCATATTCCCACAACCCTTTTGGCTAAAGAAGTGCCTCCTGTTCTTAGTTTTGAATGTGCTCCTGCATAGTTTCTACTTGTGTTCTCTGGTTTGTGTCTCAGTGCTAATTATGAAGTATACCACAGGGGTGATGTGTTAATGCCTTTTAGGATTATGAATACCTGAATTATGTCCCCATCATAGTCTTTTTGTTTAGGCTAAAAGAACTGAATGTTTTAAGTCTTATCCATGTAGGTCATTGCTTTGAACCATTTTTTTTGTAACAGTGATTAGACAGTGTCCTAATTAAGGTCTTAATACTGCTACGTTTGTTACCATGTTACAATGGCACATTGACCGTGGTGTTATCTGTGTGGAGTTTGTACGTTCTCCCCACAAAGGGTGCAAACAAATATTGTGTGTGCCCTGTGATGGGTAGTACATTGTACAATTGCAACATAACACAAACTTTATTTAGATTATGCACTTTTAACTATATAGACTAACTTTCCGTTTTCCTTTTTTATTGCTTCCCCACATTGCCTGAAAGATGAAAATGATGTGTCTGTATAAACATCTAAGTCTTTTTCATAAGTAGCCTCTTCAAGCATTTCCTATTTCAGCCTTTCCTATTATATATTTATAATTTATATTTTTTCTGCTTGCAACATCCTCTAGTTGTCTATGTTAACTATCATCTCCAGATCTTGGCTCTGTTCTGAATTTAGTCTAAATCTTTTTCAATTTTTTTTCTGCTTATACAGTGTTTACTACGCTTGCTAAAATAAAGATCATCGATGTAAGTAAGGATGACCGGTGGTCCTAATACAGATCTAAGAGGTACCCCCACTAATTATATCACCCCAACTGGAGCATTTACCCTTGACTGTAACCTGTTTTTTGTCAGTTATCCAGTGTTCTTTGTATATCAATTAGCTTAAATGCCTACCACCTGAAATTTGAGAATAAATCTTTTCTGCAAAACAAATCTCGAGGGACCGATGGTTATCTTAAATCTTAAGTGCTTCTAGTGCCTACAAACTGCTTCTTCTGTGCAAACATTATTGAATATGAAACTTTCTTTCCACAGCCTGTGGCATGCTGTTAGTTCCCTCTTTGTTAAATATCTGAGTGAAATATAAATACGTTGACCCTGCTGTCATGTTGAAGTTTTCTGACACACCTTCAGTTTTTACTGTTCTTTAGCTATTATAACGCTAAAAAATATAGTTTTCATCACGATATTCCTACCCCATCTCACACTCTTGGCCTTTGTAGTATCCCTTTTCACCTTTGCTTGCATTCTATTATACTTTTTATACCTTTTTAAATGTATTTTGTTGTTTTTTTGAAGGCTTATATAGTGCTTTCTTTCTCTTTATATTCTTCTTGATTTATTTAGCATTTTGGACCACTGCTTGCCTGAATTATTTGTGGCATAATTCTGTTCTGTGCTTCAAAACGTATAGCCTTAAGCTGCTGCCATCCATGTTTTACTGATTCCATATCTATCATAGTCTGCTTTTCTAAAACATGGAAACTTTGTTATGGACTCCACCTGTATGGTTTCAAAGTATTCTTCATTACTATCATATTCTAAGGATTTAAAGTTCCCCAGAGGTTCTCTGCACTGTTTCCCCATTCTATTGGTAGTATAAAATGACAAATCAGCAGAGGTATGTGGTGAAAAAATGTATTATCTGCCACTGTTTAAGGAATCTCACTCATGGTTAGCTAGTGATGTGGCCAAACCTCGAACTGGAGACATCAAGTCATCTGTTTTGAACAGGTGTAAAATCTGTGTCAAGGCTTTTTACTTTAGCGTGATAAGACTCTGTCCAATGGAGTTGCCCTAGTTTGATGAAATGTCAGAAGGCTGGGGATCACAGGAGAGCACTGTGTAGTCTCAGCCTTGCCTCTGTGCCAGTGACCAGTCATAGGGCAGAAGGGTCACCTCAGAGGTCAGGATTAGGCTCTCTTGCTGAGAACTAGTGACAGTGGGGGAAGGGTTTTCTTGGTGTGATCGTTTCAGTGTACCCATATCTGTTTACCTCTCTGGGAGTTTTATTGCTTGGAGTTTAGGGGGTGAAGGAATGCAGAGGTCTCTACCTTGACCCTGTGTTTTTGCTCAAAGCAATATTTAACAAAACACTGCTTTGAGTTTCCTGAAAAGCACTCATAAATGAAATTGTATTATTATTGTAATATGAAATTGAATTGTTATATTTTAAAATTATAGAAACATTAATGTCTTTGTAAAGGAAATGTTCCTTAAACAGCCAACCAGGACATACTTTATAATGTCGTACGTATTTTGAGTATGAGTACTGTATGTGTTTGACTGCATCTGATTGATAACTGGGGAGGACTCTTGCAAGTTTGCCATCAGTTTGTCTTTACAGCTCGTGAACTTCTGAAGCCAGCAAAGAGTTTGCAGATGAGACTTGCTATGTGCCTCTACTACAGGCAGACTAATCAGACCAGTAACTCTGCCAAACCCGATTACCAGACATTTGTTGCTTATTAATCATCTTGGAGAATAATGGGGAGTTTATGGGGGTAAAGTTTACTGGATTTTATGGTTCCAGAGTGAAAAGTAAAAGCACGTTGTAACTCTTGTTTGTTTCTTTTAAGGGTAGAAACGGTTTTGTTTTTGCATATTGCGAACAGACTTGCTTTCCGTTTAAAAAAGCTGTCCTTTTTCACAAGCCAACTGAGCAGGGGCTCAGATATCAGGATTTCAAACTAATTTCTTTCTCCCAGTAAGGGGCCGAAGGCTGCTTGTGGACAGAATGGCACCAGGACTTTGTGTGAGCGAGAGACCGCAGACAGGCTGAATGCCTTTGCCCGTCTCTTCTTACCTTAAGAACAATTTTATTTCTTTTCTTAATAGTAGGGATCGTGGTTTAACAGAATTACATTAAAGAGTGGCCATATTTACGGTCTGTTCATTTTTAAATGTGAGTCTGTGCCTTATGTGAGGCAGCCCATTTTTCTCTTGTCCTTTTTCCAGAATAAAGCTTGGTAACTACCCAGGCAGTTTGTACTCTGCTGATGCAGTTCCAGCTCTGGAAACTGACGAGCTCTCTTCTTGCGTTTGTTGGTGTCCTAAGCACCCATCTAGGTGTGCTTCCTAGACTGACGTCTGCCAGTTATTCCACTTCTACAGCAAAAGTGATACCTTTGCCTGCATTATAAGGACTTAAATAAGCATCAAATTATGTGATTTAAATACATTATTGGAGAGACAAGTATTTTTCTCAATCTCTGTAATTTATAGACAACTTTTATAGACAACTGTTCATCTGCTGTTCATGCCAGAATACATTTTCTGTGGGATTTGTCTGTGCTATTTTTGTTTTCACACCCTGTTACTTAAAAAAAAATTGGCAATTTGGGTGTCGTAAATTACATGGGAAATACTTTGATATATATTTTAAAATATTTGTTGATTTCTTATTTCAGTAAGAGTTTAAATGGTACTGCATTTGTTTCTCTCCTGTACTCAAGTGGCAAGATTTCATGTCTCATTGGAGCAGGAGAAAAACTTTAGCAAAACTGCGGCTCCTGACTGTTCCCAGTAAATGTGTAATCCTTTGTCCTCAGGTCTGGAAACTTTCAGTGACTGCCAATGGGGTTTAGCTAAATAAATTCTCCTAGTTGTAAAATTACAGTCGCAGTAGTCACAGATTCTTTCCTGGTGCCATAAGGGGCTATTATTAGAATGTTTGCTTGCTGTTTTTATTTCCATGTTGGACCCCCAGCTAGGCTAATTGCTGCCAGGTCATGGAGATGAGCTGATGTTGGTAAGGCACGGTGATGACTGTTCCAAGCATACACAACTACTGCTCACTTATAGCAATAAAAATGCACATATACATCACTTATTGGCAGAAAATGCACAGAAAAGGTTTTTTTCAGTCAGTTTTCATGGTCAAATGACAATATCTTTTGTAGCAGGTGCACAGACCCTTTTAACAAACAAACATGACTTAGGTAAACAGTTCTGCTGATTAACATATTTCATCCACAGGGTTGATCAGCCAAGTGTGAGTCACTTGTTTGGTCATTGTTGGAATCAAAGCATTCTGTACGTCTGTGACGCATGCTTACACTAGGCTGCAATCTTTTGGGATTGTGTCCTCTTCTATTTCTACAGCCTGAACAAGCATGTGCCTGCTCCTGGGTTCTAGGTGCTACATGATGTCCCAAAACATCCAGAAATTCCTGGTATATTTTGTAACATACAGTTAGTTATCCAGTTGGTTATTCTCATCTGGGAAGAAAGCTAATGTTGCAAAGCAGGTGTTTGTTGATGTGTCAGATTGAGTTTGAGGGAATAGCAGCAAGTGAGGCTCCTAGTCTTGATCAATGTCCCAGATAATTACACCTGGACCTCCCTTCGATTTTTTATAGTACCCAACAGTTATGGTATTCTGCACACCTGCTTCACACCTAGTGATGTCAGTATAGGGTAGCTTATATAAAACCTTGATTCATCACTAAAGAGGACTTCTGGCAACACTACCTGAGTCACTTCTCCAACATACCCATGACACAGTAACTTATAAAATCAGGTCCTAATTCAGATATTTGGTGTTACTGTGGATTAATCTCTAGCATTTGAGTCTCATGCATGCGGTGTTAAGACAGATTTTTTTATTCAAGTAATATTACCTGTTAATGTCCATTTTTGACACTATTAGCTGCTGAAAGGTTAAGTCATGCATTTACAGTGCTCAAGACTAGATTTCAGCATTGCATCATTTTGTGGCCTGCTTGACACATTTGAGGCTTCTTACAGCGCAGCTCGGAATACAGCTGTTGTTATTCTTGGAAGAATTAAATCTCATGATCATACATTACCTGTCTTTTGAATTGAATTTGCATTCCTCTTTGTGTGACCTGTTAGTAGTACCAAACTCCAGGCTGATAGGGCGCTGCCTGTTAATGTACCCAGACTTCAGAATTCCCCACCAAATAGTACTTAAATTGGCTTGTTTGCCATTAAATTTATAAGATTTCATACTATGTTTTTAACTTGATTTATCTGAAGGTCTAAACTTGGAGTGCCTTGTGATACCTTTGAAATCTGCCATATAAACTGGTATCTTTCTCATTTAATTTTGACACCTCTATTTTGTCTATGCTGAAAGAGGAGCTTATTTACAAGAGGCCTCCAATTTTAAGGATCATAATAAACAGTGCCAGCAGACTATTCTGCAAGACTGAGGTGTATTTTTCTTTGAACATTGATCCAATGGAAAAATACACCAGTGCACATTCTTCTATAGGCACTGGGTCTGTAGGTATCACTACACGACTACTAGTTTGGGACTACTAGAGATGGGGATTTTCAAGGTAAAGCCTTTGTACCTGCTGCCCTTGCATTAAATATACTGGGTTTTTTTGGATTTTGCTCTCAAACAGATGACAGCTTAAGAATTATTTAGTTAGCACAAGGGGAAAATGTTATACAAACACATTTTGGCAGGTCTGATGCACTCCAGTTAAGACAAGTGATGGATTATTGGACAGTTTCAGAGAATGATTTATAATCTTACCGGAGCGTCCACAGAACTCCCGCACCACCATTCACCATCCTCTCTCCGTCTCCTGCACACAGTTACTGCAATAAGTTTGTGAAGACGTGATTGCCGTTTTGACCTTTTTTGTACTTTTCTTTTGGTTAATACCCTCATGGGGCTGAATGGCACCACAGCTCAAGGGCCCTAAAAGCGGAGGTGAAAGTATAACGTTATGACAGCAGCAGAAAAAGTAAACATCCCGATTAAGTTGTGTGAAATGCAGATTTTACCATTAGGAAGTGTTTAATAATGATGTTTACATATGGGGAATAAAAGTAAATATATTTTTATTTTACAATATTTTTCATTTCATACGCAATTCAGTGTAGATAAAGCTCTTCATTAGTGTGTAATAGGGATTAATGGATTAATTTACACTGCTTCATTCACGTGTCCCTATTTATTACAGGAGGTGTTTAGTAACCTAACGTGCTGGTGTGGAGAAATGTAACCCATGCGCTGGATAAGGGTCAAATGTATTTGTGTTTGGACAAACATTTTAGCATTTTAATTTGCATAGGTTCACTTGGTAAAAGACATAATCCGTATTGTAAGAGGACCAGGGGAAGGGTCATTTATATTCTGTTTCCTGACCCAGCTCACCTGTGTCTCATTGTTTCGCCGCATAGATCTTTTCCAACAGCAGGTCAGCTGGATATTCTTGGCGGCCATGTTGCCTAGGTCTATATCTAGTATATCCAGTGTTTCGTTACGGAAATACCGGTTATAAATGACCCTTCCCCTGGTCCTCTTATAATATGTAAAGATCAATATAATGAAATGCTTCCTACATCCTCTTCAGAACATCATTCTACTCTGTTTCAATTTGTATTTGCTGTAGTCCTCCTCTGGTAATTTGAAGATGTCGTGTCATTGAATGGGCCATGAGCTTCAAGATTACCCTGCAATCCATCTCGTAATTATACCAGAACCATTCTTTCTGTTTTTAGTAAGCACATTCAAATGAATATAACAGTGACATTTTTTTTTTGTTTTTATTTAGCATGCCAGTGCACGGTACTTATTTTGTCAGCAATATGTTATATGCAGTTTATCATGCTCGAAATAAGCATGTGAGTCATTACTGCTAAGGTTTGTCCACGTCATCAAGGCACAGGCATCTGTTTGTGGAAAAAATCAAATTAGGTGTATTTTAATATTGGGATGACATTTCAGGGCGAATGCCACATTTCCATCTTACATAGCTTTAAGACTAAATTGGATGATAAGTGCTTCTTTCACTGTAATTATTAAATTAATCTTATAAGTAGTTATCTTTAGTGAAGCCAAATAAAAATTGTACTGACCTGCAAGGAAGGACAAACAAAATGAGTTACGTTTCATGGCTCTTGACTAATCTGAATCTTCTGCCTTTAAGATAAAAATCTGTTACTCGTTAATGTCTGTAATGTACACGTGAGTACAATATACACACTGTACAGTGTCATACACACCTCGTGTTTGCAGTCTATGTTTATACTAGTTGTGTTTACGCTTGTTGGAGCTTGTTGGAAGAGAAGATAATGAATACAATAGAAACCCCAAAAAGCTAATTCTAGAATGTGATGGAAATATTGTGAGCTTAAGATGAGTGGAAGTTGATATAGGTTGTTTACTTGTGTAAAGTATAGCCTCAATATAAAAAATGAAAGGGTAGCCAGGTGTAACGGCTCTTAAAAGTTTGTGTGAGCTGTAAACTGGTCTGTAAACAATCCCAGTAAGCCAGGCAGTTTCTTCTTCCCCACCAACAGCTATGTTTGCCAGGTGTTTTAGTGCCTCTGGTTGATTGAGGCACATTTAAAGACTTGGTTAGATACATGTGCTTGGGGTCCTGTGTGCAGAACAGAAATAGCCTCTCCTAGTGTTTCCTGTATAGAGGTATCTCAGTGCCGCCTCCCAAGCCCTGACCTGCTGCTTGGCTAAATATTGACCTTGGCTGTGAGTCATTTGAAAGACATGGGGCCTTCTGAGTGGGGAAAAAATGCAAGGAATAAAAAAAGATTGTTCTTGCCTGTGTTGTGGTTTACACCTTGCACATCAGCTTTTGCTGCTGCTTGTAGCAGTAATCCTGGGTGTCGAACTCTATCACCTTGGATTTAAGGCCTTTGCTGGCATTAAAAGATTCCACCAGTTTTGCCAAAATTTGGGAGAAATGTAGTACAGACATAAAGTTAGTGAAAGTGACAAATTTGCACCCATACAGAACATTTATAGACGACTTGGATTCAGCTGTTGCTTGGGACTGAAGTATAAGAACAAGGTTTTTCTTGCAGGTCAGTGATTGAGGTGATAGAAAACCTTCTATTGAACACTGGCTACACAACATGGAGGAGCAGGCAAGTTTTCCCTGTTAGCAAACTGTAAGTAGGTTGCTCACCTAATTCATTGACTGTTGAGTGGGCAGCTTTCCCACAGTTTTGTCCTAGGGGGAGAATAAGTGCTGTAGTCTGTCGGGGACATTGCGCAGTAGCCTGAGAAAGGATAAACCTTTATGGCTGTGTTCTCAAAACCTGTGTTTAAAACTGCACAGCTGCGATGCTTTGAAAACTTCAATGCTGCATTCCCTATTCTTATTCTGATGTCTCTGAGCATTAAGACTTCTTGCAGACATTTGACAGTGAAAATGAAGCTTTTTTTCACGCCTCTTGCTAGAGAGGCTTTTCTTTACATAGTCCTTCCTGTCGTGGAGCGTTAAGCTATAGCCATTTCAGGGCTGACAGATTTACAGAAGGGCTCATGGAACGTGGTAATAACCGAGTCCCACACACTGACTCATTGTTGGGGTTTCACAGTAACATGACCCTCCCTTGGTGAGGAACATCAAACAGAGCTCAACCGTCTGGCACAAGAGCGGAGGTTTGTGTTGAACAACATCGCTGATGCTTTTAATTCCAACACTGATGGATGAACAGAATGAACTATTGCTCAAAAGCCTTTTTTTCTTATTAGTAAACTCAGTAGGTGAGTTGTTGAAGCTTACAGATTGTGTGTAAACCAGTACCAGTGGTGGTGGCTGCTACAGTAAGTCATTAGTAAAAGAAATTTCAATCAAATTCCCAGAGGTTTACTCAAACAACTGAAAAACCTTTTTTTACTAGAAACCACTGAATATTTTACGGATTTATAATGAACTACAAAGTTTAATAAACTGGCAGTTCAGACTGACGGGACATAAATCTAGTGTTTTCCTGCAGTCCCGAAGTGAATGATAGACTTCTGCACACAATTGTTTCACAGAGGTCTGTGAAGTAGGTGAGGCTTGGCTTGACTATGGAGATCTGTAATTCCAGACCATTCTGGTTCCTTTGGTGCTTTGATAAACCTGAAACAGCCTATCTGATTTCCAAAAAAATGTAAAAAAATAATTTGTTTAAAATGCTGATGTTATATAATGCTCATACCTGAACATTAGCATTATTGCTCCTGATTGCTAGGAATGCGTTTCTGTGTTCTGGAAACAAATTCAGCGACTGCGAGCTCTGGGCTAGCTTCAAGTCCTGTTTCACCGTTCATGGCCTTGAATATCCTTCGCAGGTTATTCTAGAGATTATTAAATGATTTATTTAAAATTTTAAAAAGAGCCTTTTCATAAAAAAGGGACTGTGTCCTGCAGGGGGTATGGAATGAAGAAAAAGCCATGATGCCTTAATGCAGCTCAATTAAAATACATTTTATACATTCTGACTTTCATTTCATTCATTTGTTTATTTTATCTATACAGCTTTCTCAGCAAAATAGCCTATTAGCACGCAAGAGAGCTCCAGTTTACCAAGCTTGTTGCCAGAGTAAAGCTGTAAAGAGCCAGAGAGAGCAGAGATATATTGGGCTCTGAGGATATAATCATCCACAGTATTTGCAAGAGGAGAGCCGGCGCAGTGTGCAGGGTTGTGTGTGTGAATCAGTGAGAGAGGGTGGTAGGGGGGAGAAGGAGGGAGACACCTTCCGCAGTGCTTGAACTCACCTTGCACCATGTGGAAGTTCCCATTGTCATTGAAAGGGTGATCAAAAAAGGATAATGCATATTTTTGAAAAACGGTAATCTCATATTTGTGGTATGTGCCCATCATTATCAGGAAGTGTGATCATTTATTTCTATAATTATTTTGTATTGCAGCATTCTGTGTAAGAACAAACAGTTTACAGTGGGGCCCCTACTGGGCACAGTGGAAAGAGCTGCCAGGTAACAGTTAACAACTGCCAGATAGCTCGAAGCTCTTTGGCAGGGAACACAGTAGCTGTCATTAATAAACCAAAATCGTAAGCACACAGTGCCATCAAGCCAGCACCATTGCCCTGGAGAGGAAAGAGGGTGTACTTTGCATGCGGAGATGTTTGTCTTAGTATTCCCCAAGAAACAAGTGAAGGGAATGCATTTTTAAGGTAGCTTGTCTCACATAGTTTGGTGCAATTAATCTGTGACTTATTGCTTTTGTTTTTCTTGTTAGACAACACTGAACAACACAAACTTAATTTCAACAAGCTATTGCAAAGGATTAGAAAGGCACTGATCTTTTGAGATGAGGTATGACTGTTAAATTATTTTGTGGCGTTAAGACCACTTACTGCTGTGTAGCTTCGTGACCATGTTACTGCACCCCTTCTCACACTCATCTGATGGGCTTGAGCTATGACTGCACGTCAAGTTCCTGAACATGTGGCAGTAATTTGCAACAAAACAAATCTTGTTAAAATCGCATTTACTTTCTTAATGGCAGTATCCTTTTACTAGGGCCTGCGGGTACAAAGTATCTAATGGTTTTACTGCAAGTAAAATGCGTGAGCCTCCGTCAGCATTGCAATCGACCAGTCAGGGAAACAGCTGTGAGATAGACATAACAATTAAGACGACAGACCTTAATCAGGATCTTTGCATACCCAATGTTGACCTGGGAGTCTTTATTTTACTTCTGATCTTGCTTTTTCTTGAATTATATGAAGAAGAATGTTGTTCCAATGTAGACTGAGAGAAACCTAGGGCATGTAACATTTTAGTTGTGTATTGTGCTTAAAAGATGATTGATATCTTTAATGTGATAAGTCCTGGTATTGTTTTGAATTATGACACCTTTGTAATCTTTATCTGTTTAAATTGAGAATGAACTACCTGGATAGTAGAGGCTTAAATAAGTAATGTACAGTACATGTACATTATCATGACCTATCTTTTTCTCTTGACAAATTAGAAATTCCTTGTTAGTCTGAATCTGTCCCCCTAATGATTATATAAAGAAACTCTTTAAACAGTTTATCAGGAAAAACAATGTTATAGTTGTTTATTATAAAGCAATGTTATGGCATCCTAGCTTTAGTTGGTGATGTAGTGCTCTTTTCAGCTTGGCTAGGTGAGCTCAGTGGTCCTGTGTGGGTTTATCCAGTGCCAGAATGTGAGAGAGTGAACTCTCTTTAAGTTCCTCATCTCAGCTCTCTTGTATTTGGCAATGATGGATAACCCCTGAGTATGTTGCCAGACCCAGACCATCCTCCAGGAGCCTCATCACCCTGCTAGTGACCCACAGAAGAGCTCCGACCTATTTAGCTGATGAAACTTGTAAAATGTTTTACAGCTAATCCAATTCAGTAGGAATGGCTGTAAGCTGTGCGACCCGCAGTGTACATCGCTCCGATGGGATCCTGCCATCACTATAGCCCCTCTCCTTTGGCAGCACCCCAGTTCATTCCTGTCGATCTGTGTGTTTTGCTGTTGGATTCCTGTTTTATCATTTATACCCACCTTTGTCGGAACAGGGCAGTGGTTGTGTTCTTATTTTTTGTTTGTGTTTTGTGTGAGTCATTGCTTTCTTTTTTTGTGCATCTGCCTAGGAGGGGAGGCTAATTAAAATTAATTTGTCCTTTTCTGTGTAGAAATCTCTGGTGGCTGTATTTCCCAGAAGGAGACTCTCTGAACTTACTGTGCTGGTCTGATTCCCCCAGGTGCATTGTTAAACAGCTTGGCAGATGTAAAAAGGATTTGAGATAGTATTACTTCACGTCCTGAAACATTTAGGTGTCTTCTTTCTGTGCCACAAAGTAAGTGTTTTTTGTCTCCACTTCCGTTCCAGTATTAATCTAGCCTGAACTTGCTTGTGTTTGTAATTATTCTTAGTGTTAATACTGCAATTCCTATCCGCAAGGTCAGTGGTACAGTAACTGGTTTTCACCAACACTGACTAAGCACAGTCCTTTTGCTGCACTCAGGTGTTGTTTTTTAGGAAACCCCTAGAATATGTTTCCTAGAAGTCTTACAGGTATTTCTCATTCAGCCCAGCGATGTTTATTGAAATGGAATGGGATTGGGACTTCTCCATCTCTTTAAGGTCTTTGAACCATAGTGCAGAAACCTTTATTTATTCTGTTTTTTCTTTAATCTGGTTCCCAGTGTTTTTTCTTTATAAATTATTAAAGGAAAAATAAGCTGAATGGTGCCCATCTGGACCACCATCGGCCTATGCTTCTGTGTTTATCTATAATGCAGATATGGAAAGCGGGGAAGCTTATGGTTGGTTTAGTTTAAATCCCACAATAAAAAGCAATAATTGGATTCTCTATGGGGCTAATGAGCTGTTGAGAAATAGGGTCATGAGAGGAGTGTGCACTTGGGAATTGTAAAAAAATGGAGAATATTACTTTATCTTCAGTGCTTTTATTAAGGCCACTCCAAACCTAATTTCAAAATTACAAGGCAGGGATGTCTTAGTTTAGCACAAATCATGTCAGTACCGAGTCGTGGCCTTGCTGAGTGGTGTCAGCCTTGCTCCCCTCAGTCTCTTTCCTGTTTTATTAGATTCCATTAGTCAGCCTGGAGTTGTTTGGATATAACCCACATTGTCTTGGAGGATGAGGTTTGTGCAGGCTGCCAGGAGTTCTGAAGGCGAGTGGATAGTGGATGTAGAGCAGTGCGATGTCTGGCCAAGTGCTGACAGGATGCCCAGCGTAGAGCGCAGAGGAACAGTCGCCTTGTGTTCGCAGATAATTGAGTGCAGGAGGGGAGAGTGGTCACTGAACCCACAGCTTTCTGTAAGAGAGCTTTGCAGAATGTGTTTCTAATTGGCCTGCTGTGTGAGAAGCCATTGGGATTGGAAACTCCCCATTAGCCTATACCAGCTTCAGATGGTAAGTGAGGTATCTTCTAGCCTGCTCCTATAAATGAAGAACTATTAGTAAGCTTATTGCAGAGACCAACAGGGGGCACCTGAGTATCTTTTATTGAGTGGTTATATCTTTAGGATGCCATCGTAAAGCACAGCATACAGCACCCTGATCACATGTTCTCATGCTCATGATTCAACTAGATTAATACTTCAGCTCATTAGTCAGTCTGCATGTATTAAAAACCCATACAAACCATATTTTAATAATATGGTTATAATATAATATAATATTTAATAATATAATATTAATAATTCCTTACACTCATACAGCACTTTTCTGGGCACTCTGCTCAAGTGCTTTACAGCTAATATGGACTCCTCTCCACCACCAACAATTGCAGAATCCACCTGGATGATGCGATGGCAGCCATAGGATGCCAGAACGCTCACCACAAACCTGCTATCAGTGGGGAGGAGAACAGAGTGATGAAGCCAATTCATAGATGGATTATTAGGAGGCCATGATTGGTAAGGGCCAATGGGAAGTTTGGCCAGGATGCTGAGGTCTACTCTTTTCAAGAAACGCCCTGGCATTTTTAATGACCACAGAGAGTCGGGACCTTGGTTTTACGTCTCATCCGAAAGACGGCACTTTTTTTTTTTACAGTGTAGTGTCCATGTCGCCAGACCTTTGGAAGACAGAGATGCTATGCTAGTAGAAGGCAAATTATTGATTTGAAAGGAATGAAATGCCAATATTGGCTGGGGAACTGCTTCAGCACACTTGAGCCCCAGTGCTCTGATCATGACTTACCACAATGAACTAGCTCACAGCCCTCTGCCTGGCAGCAAGCAGGAGGCCCAGGATTGACAGGAGAAGGGAAAGGAAGGGAAATCCTGCTGTGGCTACAGTGCCTCTGCCAGATATCTCCAGTTGATCAGGATAGCATGGGTTTCTTAAAAGAGCAGAAGGAAGTATAGAGAAGAGGTGCTTGTGGTACATGGCAGGGGGCTATTGCATAATGTTGTATAAAATAAATTTAAAAGAAAAAAATATAGTAAACCTAAATTATGGATGAAGATTTATATTAATCTCTTGAATACAGTAATTAAATCTGTGTTGTATTTCAGCAGTAAATTGTTTGCAAATGTCACAGGCTGGTTTCTGTCTTAAACAATACAGAAGGCACTTAGGTGTTTTACAGGGCTGTTTGGTTCCATAGAGTAATTAGATGTTGGTTTGTGGTTTAGCTGTTTTTCTAATTGCAACTGTGCAGTGTTCTCCCATTCCAATACATGTAGTTTGAACAAGCAGGTTTTCTAATTTGACGTAGTCTTGTAATGTACCCCAACTATCTACAAAAGATTTCTAGCAAAGCAATTTAATTTAGTAAGAAAGATTTCATTCCTAGTAAAGCCCTCCATTTCTGTGCAAGGGTGTTTTGATAAAGTATAAAATGTGGTGAGCTCAGATTTTCTTTTTTTCCCAGAAATTGTTCTTGTTACCCTACCAACCAGCAAAACATAATTTCCATCTTAACATTTAGAGCAGTTCTAATTAGTGTTATTAATAGACTGACCATTTGCCTGCAAAACATTCAGCCAACAGTAAGTGGCAATTTTTAAGCAGTGCAAACACAAAATAGTTATGACTTCCTCTGAGTACAGTAGATGCAGTGTCTGGATTGCTTTTAGTGCAATCTTGCTTTTTGCCAAAGGGTTCCACCCAGGAAATGCACACAGGCTTCTCATGTTTGAAATTATAGCTTCATGGGCTCTGCATTAAGAGTTTGAAAATAAAATACTCAAATGTTAGCCATGTATATGTGCTTGTTCTACAAAATGGGGCATTTAACCAGGACTGTAGTCCTGCAGGACTGTAAACTTTGGAATTAGAAAGAGCAAACCATTAAATATGGTTTAGGCTCTGTGGGGCCAGCCAAGTGTCCTGTCAAGAGCTGTGGGATCTTTTCCCTTTTGTTTTTGCTTTCCTTTTTTCCTGCACAACAGGAGAAAAGCAATACCAAGTGCATCTTCATATGGCTTTAATGTGCGTACAGCTAAGCTGCTTTTGATGAAATCTGTACTTTTCCAGCAGAGTAGATACTTGTTTGGGTTAGTAACCTCTTTGTAGTTACCAGAGCTAAGAGAAATAATGGCCAAGTAACGGATTCCTGACTCACTGTTTTACATAAAACATACTGTTCTGAAGTCGATATTTGTTGAACTTGAGTCCTAAGACCGACAGGCAGCTCTTCAGCTTAGGAGAGATCCTTGTCCCCAGAAGACTGGAGAGCTGTCTCCACAGTAGCCTGGCTCGGTTCACTGACCTGTAGGCTAGAACTCAAGCCAAAAAGGCTCTGCAGAATCCTGGGGGTCTCCTGACATCAAAATTAATAACACATTGCAACTGCTCTGGCGCCAGGAGATTCCAAAAAATAGCTAACTGGTGAAAATGATTGATTCAGAGGTTTGAAATAAGCCATGCTCCCCGCTTCAGGACTTGTGTATATCTCTCTTCCAGTGTGCGCTACATGGAGGCACTCTTTCCTTTAAAGGCAGCTGAAAGATACTATAGATTTAAGAAAGATATGACGCTCAAGCAGTCATTGCTGTGCTTGTCAAACTTCAGGTACTTTTTGTTTTGTTTTTTTTATTTCTAAGCTTGTAAGTCATATGATGTATGTTCTCAGTCTTTTAGTTGTATTTTCCGATTACAGTTCCCTCTGAGACCCCTCCAGTGACCATTATACATTGACGCACACATGTGTACACAGAATCCTTCAGTCTCACGTCATATTGTTTTTCCTCCTGTCATCTCGTGCAATGAAGTGCCCCCAGTGTCTGACTGGAGTAACGCATTGCTGGTCTTCATTATAGACCAGTGTACTATCCCGTGACTTTAGTTAAAACAACACAACAAAATGCTGAGAAGAAAGACCATGAAATCTCCAGCCAGGAAGCACTTATTTCTAAGGCTGGAATGAATTTCTTAAACGTTTATTGAATAAACCTGTAGAGTGGAGAGTTTGAAAGAGCCATGGTAATGACTACAACCTTTGGCTAATAATCGTTTACTAAAACTGAGAAATAAATACTTCCTGTTTTATGGAATTAAGATTTTTCCCTCCCCACACTGTCTGGCTTTCTTGTCTCCTGTATGGTTTTATTTTGATTCGCTTTGGGAAAGGTAGCCACAGCTGAGGAATTTTCAAATGATGGTTCTCCTCAGAAATTAATGACAAATAATCTGAAGAAACTTTCTTTGAAAAAAGTAGGGCTTATTGCAGTGATTCCAGGCCCATGAGGTTTGTGTACATTAATAACCAGAAGTCCTGTTTCTAATTAGATACTATGTTTTCCTACATTTATTTGTTAATATCTTAAGTTATAATGTAAGTAATCAAGTTTTTGACTAAAGATACTTTCCACTGCTGTATTCACTGTAAGTGTTTGATTTACAGTCTATATTGCAGTTCTGTAGAAAGGTTTAAACTTTCTGTTTAAAAAATGTATAAAAGCTTTGGTTTGAGCGATTCCGACTTGGCATTAATCATTGCAAGAAAATGTGATATTGTCTGACTAGTTGCTGTACACATTGTGGTTATAAAATTTTGTTTTTTTTTGTTTAATCTAGCACTTGTATGGTGTCAGGTTTGCTGCCAAAATGACTTTTGAATTTGAATTTTATTAGCGTCACAGGACAAGAAAAACCATCAAAGCATACTTAATGTAGGTTTTTGCCAGTGGTTTTGAATGCCCTGGATCAAACAAAATGGTAAATAAAAACATCAAACATGAAACTGACTCACTCAGACTCAGAACATTTCAGCTGATCCTCTTAACCACAAAGAGATGTTTTCAAGAACTGTATATAAAACTACCATAACATTTCTGAATCTCCATCATATAACAATTGCTCTTTTTTGATGGGGGTGGCAGGTGGTTAGATGTGTGAAATATGCTCTGTAAATTGTCCTTTATTGCTGATGTTCATTCCTTAAGAATTGTGTTAAAATCATTTCAGAGCAGGTCTGTTGAGATATCTCATACAGAAACCGATTTCATGCATGCAAAGCATTTTCCATTATTAACTGCTCCTGTCTTTTTTCTTTTTTTGGACCTGTGCCTTACGACAACAGTTCAGGAGATTTCTCTGTGATTCGCCACTTCAGGTAAGCTTATGCTATAAAGATTTTTGTTTAGAGTTTTGCACTAGAGAATAAGATGTATTGAAAAATAACATAAAAACACAACTAGATAAAAATAAGCAGCGACTAGTACCATGACCCTGTGAATCATGCTTGGTTTAATGCAGATTCTCATGCAGAAGACAGATATTTGAACCAAAGGTATGAATACAGAAGTAAAATGCACCGTGCAGCACTATAGTTGGATATCATGAATTTAGTTATTATGTCTTGAATGGCTTAAAGTGCTTTGCCGACGCAAGATGATGCATACCATCTAGAAAACCAGATAACAATGCTGCCTGTGAAACCTCTATATTATATTATGCTTTATGAATTTGGAATACTGCAGTTAAAAGATATGACACACTTTTAGAGCAAAATGAAAGGTTTTATGGCAATCGATCCATCGTACTGATCTGAATGTTATTGACCTATGGATGTCATGCTGTACCAGCTCATGATGTACCCTGCTGTATGGCTTTTGTGTTTTGTTAATTTGTTCCATGCTTCTGAACTAACGACTCCCGATTTATGTGTGCAAGACAATATTTATCCCCAAGAGAAAGTATACACTGGTGACAAGATATGTGAAGCTGACATATACTGTAAGCTTGCTGGCAGGTCGCAGCATCAGAACGAACACTTGAGCAGAGGGCTACAAGGTATTCCTCACAGGATTCCCATCAAGCATTCTTACAAACAGATTTTAGACTGTATGTGCCATACCGTCATTGAAGATATATTCATCCATAACCAGAAAGCTGCTCATTTCTTCTGAGGGTCTCAACAACCCAGAAACTGTCCTGTAAAGAGAGGATGCAAGGCGGGACTGCACCCTTGACAGGAAGCCAGTCCGTCGCAAAACTTCAAAGATGAAGTTTAGAGTCCTATGTTCTCTAATGAGAAATATTAACAAATTAAAGTCATGTAGTTTAACAGGAGTAAGTCATATGTACAAACATGAGCAGACTATGTTGTGCTTGTATGATTATGTAACAGACAGCAAGATGTGTGAGTCGCAAATGTTCTGCTTGCTTAGTTTTTTAACTCCAATCCCACACTGCAGTCTCAATCCTTCCTTTAAATATTTACTTGTGTGTGATGCAGAGTAGTGGTGATTATGGCTGTAACAGATCATCACTGGAATCAAACAGGGCATTGAAGATGTGGGTTCTGTGCACCAAGGCAGTTAGAGGAATTAGGGCTCTGTGTGCCAATGAGGGGAACATGAACCCCACCGTGAGGAGTTTCGGCTGACGGCAGATTTGCTTAAGAAGCGGCTTCAGCTGTTCAGCACCCTCACAAACAGAACTGCTTTCCTTCAATTGCAGGCTTAGGCTGTGAAAGGTAGCTTGGGTGGATCACTGAAGTAGGGCACAGCTCTGGAAACTTCAAGGAAATGGGGATGGTCTGGGGTCTTCTCCCTGTGTTCTAAGTCTCCCACAGCAGCACATCAGCTTCCTGTCCTTGGATGTATTGATTGCAAAGGGCTTGTTGTAGTACTTTGAAATTTTCATGATGAATGCTATGGTATCTAGATTTGTTTTGTTCTATCAACCTGTGGAATGAGATACTGGGTCCACTTTATTTCTGTAGCAAGATGTTTTTCTGGCCATATTCTGATGTCCTTTCTCTGCCTGCATTGCACAGTCACGACTTTCCTGTATAGAGAGGTGCATCGAGCCCTGTTACTCAAGAGCTCATCCAACTAGCCCAAAGAACCTTGATAACTACCTCCATCTATCCTGGCTTCTGACATCGCTTTTGAAACAGGTAATGGTGAAAGACATTCTTTCTTTTCACCTACCTGTGATTCCTTAAGAATTGGGAAACTATACTATACTGAATTTGTAGTGCAAAGTACACCTGTCCCATAATCATAAGATATCTAATTGTAAATTACATTCTAATGCTGACCCACATCATGCATTGAATCAGTATAATGGTTATGGAGTATGGAATATAATCCTTACAGTGCTGATGTGTTTAAAAGTATTTGTGCAAAATGGCACAGAGATTCACTGTCATGTGTCATGTAGATTTATCTTTTCTGGAATAAATTATTACACCTCAAAAGCCAATGATATATCTCTAACGAAGGGGATCGCACTAGATCATTTTGCTTTATATTCATCATGGGGTTTTTTTTTTTAAAAAAGGAATAAAAACAAAACTAGAAAGCCACAATGGCTTTGGGGACTGTAATGAAATTGTCAGGTCATGGCAATTACACCAGTAATTTGGTGTTTTGCATTTTACGTGAACAGAGACATGTGTTCTGTTCCTCGGCTCTCCTGGTACCTTCACGTTCCTGCACGCTCAAGACTAATGGAGCTCATTAGGATTTATAGGAAATGGGCTTTTATCACCTCGTCAAAGTGGGCAGCAAATCAGCACTGGCCCCGGCCCTGTGTGGCGATGGCCATGTAACTCCCCTGTCCCCCGCTGGGGCCCTGCCAGGGCGCCTTCTCCCTGCCATCTTTTATTGACATTTCCAAGCCTGAAGTCAATTTTGTGTGGCTTTACTTCCACATGTGTCCAATTAGATGCAGTTAAACAAAAAAGGCATCCGTATCCTCAGCCAGAGGAACTCTTGGGTTTCTGCAAACATAGGGCCTCAGTATTAAATGGAAAATAAGTTGCATCTGTTTGTTGTGTTTATTGGTTTTGAAACTAGCCATGCCATTGCTCTCAATTAATGGGGAGGTTCTAATGGAGAATTAGTAATCCTCACGCTTACGCAAAGCTGCACTGGATACAAATTAAAGAGCATTCATACAGATTGCTGGCAGATAGGAAACACTGTTGCTCCTGGAATTACAATGGGAATTAATCTGTTCTAGTTACTGCATTCATGTCCTTCTGTCTGGAGGAACGTTTTGTAATTAGTAGATTTTTAAGGACATTAACCAGATCTAAATTTCAACAAGCAAACTCTCTCATGTAATTTGTTTGAGACATTGCTGTTAATAGGGCAAGCCTGAAGATCTAGAGAACACATTGCAGAAGTTCCTTAATGTTGCATATTTGTTTCTTTTGCTATATAAGCAATGCAAACAGCATTTTTTTAGTAGGTCATTCAAGTGTGTCTGCTTGACATACAGTAACCAGAGTGAACTCAAGTGTGTCCTTCGGCTAATAATCCTGCAGTTTATCCACATGGCCTGAGAGAGGCAAGTGAAGCCAGCTGCTCTCTCTTTGTGTTCACTAAGAGAACACCTCCTTGTGGTAAAGACTCGTGTGTGCTGTTTGATAGGATGGCAGCCACAGAGCACAGCTTCCTGCCACAGCCTGCAGAAGGCTCTGTCTTTTCTGGCATACTGGACATCGGTCAGTTTTCAAACAAACCTGATTTTCCCGGCGAGGCACATAATCATTTTTACATAAGGCACATATCATTTGATACAATGCCTTGCGGAGTGTTCACCACCCACTGAAATTTCTACATTATGCTGCCATCTAAACTTGCAATCATGACATTTTCAGGACATTATTTGTAATCTATACAATCCAAACTGATAATGCTTAAATTGCTGATAGTACATAAATAAGTTAGACTTTAAAATAAAATTTGAAAAATCTCAATTGAATACTTATTCAGCCTCTTTGTTGTAGCAAAATAAGTTCTGATGCAAAAGGATTAATCTGAAAGGTCACAGAATTAGTGTACTGCTGTCTGTATTCCCTCAGTTAGACACTAAGTTTCAAACCACATCTCATATAGTGATTCTGACAAACCAACTGTGAAGATCAAGGAGCTTTTGGAACAACTTGGGGATAAAGTGCTAGGCAAGTACAGATCAGGAGCAGGTAACAAGAACATTTCAAAGTCACTAATTATTAAGAATGTGCATCATATCACAGAGCAGAGTGCCTTTCCAACCTGAGGAACTGGTTAGGGATGCCTCTGTGAGCCCAACAATAATATTAAAAGATTTGTAGTTCCATGTCTGAGTTGTTCATACATAGACAATAACCCAGTGCCTACACAAAACTGGCCTTTATATTTGAGTGGCAAGAACAAAGCTACAGTATGACTAAAAAAGATTTTGCGTAAAAGCATATAATGCTGTAGACATGACAGAAGGTTTTCTCGTGAGAAAGGTCAAAAATAGATATTTTTGGATGAAATGCAAAGCATCATAACTGACACAAGCCTAACATGGCACATCAACCAGTCAGCGCCATCCCAGTGTTGTGGCATGGTGGTGCCCATGTAGTGTTATGGGGTTACTTCTCATCAATGGTTTGGGAAACATGTCAGGATTGAGAGGAAATGGATGGTGCACATTACATGCAAATCCTAGAGGAAAACCTGCTTAGAGTCAGCCAGGAATCTCAAACTGGTTTGAAACTTTGCACTTCAACAGTACAGTGACTTGAAGCATAAAGCTAATGGCACATTGAAGTGGTCTGACAAGCAGAGACTTAATGTTCTTGAGTGAAAGTCTTGACTTAAATTCAATAGAAGATAAATAGTGAAGCTTGATGCAGTCCATCAGCTATCCCCCATAAACTTGTCAGGACTGGAGCAATGTTGCCTGGACTGATGGACAAGATTATACCTTCTCACCAGCCGGCAGAGACCTTTCCAAAATACTGACAGGAGTAATTTCTGTCAAAGTTGCTTCTACCTTGTACTGACTTAGAAAGCTGACTTAGATTTTGCTTAAAACTTTGATTGTACTTTGCATATTTTCTTTGCAGGCTTTGCTGACACTCTACTTCATCACACCTTTCACACACATACAGTATATATATTGCCTAGAATGCATTAAAATGTGACACTGTTGCTAGGAGGTGAAAGGTTTTGCGAAGCTTTTTTTGAAGTTTGCACAGAATGTTCGTTATTTTTACTGGTGGTAATAATGAAGAATATCTTAATTTGATATCAGTAATCAACAGAACTTGTGGTTCTGTATCTTATTTTGAGGTTTTAAGTAGCCGGAGGATTGGGGATGATGTGGGGGTTCCCTATTTTATTTTAATCTTCTTAAATGCAATGCTGCCTTCATTGTACTGGGCAGCAGCCCTAGAGCCAGTGAAATCCAATACCATACACAGAGCACACTACACTGAATGATCTGATTCAAATCAGAGAAGGCATCCTGTTTTCACATATTCAGCATGGAGAAGCTAGTAAATGACTTTGTGGTGCAGCATGCCAACTCTCCCCCCCTTCACTAAGATCCAAGAGCTGGAAGACTCCAGTGGACAGATCAGCTCCGACTGGGCCACGCGCCAGGGAGTCAGCCCCAATACCTTCCGGCTTTTAATGACACTCTAAAGCCAAGTGGATGGACCTTTGCACAGTAAGGCGGCTCATCTTTTGTACAGGCACTGTTTAAAGAAGCCCTTCATTGACTCCTGTAATTATGAAAGTCTCCTTGTCAACTGTTTAGAGATCTCTGAATCCAGTGTCACGGACCATGAGCCAGAATGAGTATCTTATTTCTTGTGTTAATGACCAGAAGACTTCTGCTGAAGAGCTGAAGTGCCGAAATGAGTTTTTTGTATTGCATTTCATGTTTAAAACTGTGCTATAAAGAACTATCTAAAAATCATATTCTTAAATTACATTCAGAAACCATTTATTTATTATTTCAAGCACTTAAATATGAATTGGGTGGGGAGGAGAACTTGGCAATGTTTTACTAAAATGTGATGCACAACTATGATTTTTCTATTTTTAAGCTAAAAAATTAACCTATATATTAGGTTTATATGACATTTGATTACACACTAGTGAGTTTCCTATCATAAAGTTAGTGATAGAGTCAGTTGCTATGTGTAACTACTGTATGTTAGCTAGCTTCTCTGACCACTGATCTTCCCTGGGGACTGAGGTGCTAGACAGGAGAGCTCTGGAAACAAGGAATCTGTCGTGGGAAAAGACACCATCTGTCCATCAATTCAACACATTGAGTCGATCAGTAATAGTGTCACCTTCCGCAGTGATCTGGCTCACATACAGTAGCAATAAGAGGGGATCTGGCCTTGATTGCTATGTGAACAGTAACGCATGAGCCTCATTTTGTTTTGAAACCATTATGTTGAGAATCTTGGAAAAATAATTACTACCAACCAAATAACCCAGATAGCCCTAATATCCTCCTTTTGTTTGTAACCTTTGTCGTCTTATGCCTCTAATTACAAAGTGTCCTAGATGTCAAGATGTGTAAATTTTCGAGACACAAATGACCACAAAGGTAGGATAAAGAAATACCGTTCAACTCACCCAAGCAATGACACTTCAGGATGCCACACCTACTGTCATTTTTTTTTTGTTTCAGACAGTTATGTTGTGGGAACCTTCCAAAACTATAAGCACCTTTATAACAAGTTGCACCTGTTATAGCATAGTGGTTTTATTCTTTGCTCACATCTCCTCTGAGATGTGGAAAGCTTTTTACTATAGCACCTACTTTGTGGTTTTTGTAAAACTCATTTACTATTCCTGGCTGCTGTCAAGTTTTTTTTTGTTTCAGATATCGAACTACACCAGTAGCCCTTTACATCAAAAGAAAACATGCTTGCCCTATTTCTCTTCGTCCCTGACATTTAACCTTCTAATGCTAATTCAAGCCATCTGTGTTAGATGTTTTAGTTATGGAGTATGAAGTGCAATGAACGCACAAAGGTTAGGAATGTAGAGGACACTGGCCAGCTTAATTGATGCACAGCCCTCATCCTTGACCCTTCTACCAAACTAATTATGGTCCAATTTCACTGTTGGAAAAACGCTTCCAAAATACTTTACACGTTATAGGCTGTGCGCCTGCTGACGAGAACAGACTTGCTTTTATCTGGTGGAAAAAACATCTGACAATGTTTTCAGAGCCAAGGCGATTAACAACCATTACCCAGACATTTCATCTCAGATATTTTAATTTCTTGTGAAAATGTGTAATGATGCGATTTAGCTTGTCTTGTTGGGGTGCAGTTGTGAGCTGCAATAACAAACCAGTCTGAGATCACATACAGCTGTGTCATCCAGGTTCACGTCAATTGCTGTCTTCTTTTTCTCTGGCACAGCTGAGCCGAAAGGTCACAGCCTGCCTGTGTAAATAGAGGCTGTCTTCAATTTCTTCCAGAGACATGCCATCATCAGAAGGTGTAGCTGTGTGAAGGGCGAAAATGTTTCACATGCTATTGTATTGATTTGGTTTTCAGTTGTATTTTATTACTATAAAATTTGCAAGCTTGGACTTATTTACTTAATCCCAGCAGGGAATTTGTTTACCCTAAAAGACTTGTAAAAGCAGTGAAAAGGCTACATAAATAAGGTCTAGACACTGTATCAGAGGAAATGTTACTGTCTGGGCTGCAGGTGAGATGTTTCCATGTTTTTCGGACATTCGTTTGTTTCAAGCAGGTTTCTACTTTGTCATTTTGGATTCAATTAGTGAGTGGCCTGAGAGTTGCAGTGGTGCAGTGGAAGAGTTGCAGTGAAAAAGCATTCATTGAAATGTCACAAAACCAGATTTTATACATGGTACAGAAAACAGCTTAAATTGGCTTTCTGTACAACTAGACAGGAGTTCCTTGTCTTGTGTGCAAAATCAAAGACTTCACCACTGGAGTTCATATTTATTTCAATAAACAGCAATATCTTATAGGTCTTATGACTACACCAAAGGCCATAAAAAGGGAATCCCATTATTTATGTCTCCCTTTCCTCTTGTTTTAATATCCCAAGGTGCCTGCTCATGTTTTCTTTTTTCTTTCTATGTTTGTATTTTTTTTAAAAATAGAATTTGCAATTATTTTTCATATATTCACCTGATTTGGAAGAAGTCTGCTGTGGTGTTTCATGTGTCAGATCACAGCTACAAACCTGGCAGCCGCACACGGGGACAGAATGAGGAAATTTAGGCACTCCTCAGACCTTTCCACTTCTGAGCCAATCTTTTAACGTATCATAGCCACTGTACCCAGAGGTTCAGTGCTGACCGGAGAAGTGTGTCCCTGACCAACAGCACAAATGTCCTGCAAGCATTCAGGAGCCCACATTCTGTAAAAACCAAGAGAACCCTTGCAGATGAATCCCACCCACCTCATGGCAACACAATTGTAATCTGCTGCTTGCGATATCCTTACATGACCCAGGCTTGAACCCGCAATCATAGAGCTTAGAACAAGAGCCTTTACTGGTTGAGTGGCCCTCGACCTGTAAGTTGAATGACTTATGGTGCCTTGTGAAATTATTCACCCCCCTGCAAAATTTCTCTGCCTGAGTTTGCAGTTATGGCGCTTTCAAATAAGACTTTATATTTTCAGTCTAAACAATCTACCGATTAAAGCTAAAAATTCTGATAGTATGTAAATTATATTTCTAAAGAAACTTAGGAGATTCTCAATTGCAGAAGTATTCAACCCATTTAATTTTTCAATCTGACTAAATAACAAAATGACACTGTTTACACTTGATGGTGAAGAAAGCAAAATATCTGACTTTTTTTTCTTTGTAGCTAAATTCATCTAAATGTTTTGGTCTATCAATATATAGTGTAGAGTTGTGATGTTGAAGCTGAACTAAGCTGAGCTGATTATTTTGCTGACAAATGAGAGAAATAGAGTGGCATGCATGTTTGCTTGTTTTTTTATGTGTCTTCTGCATCTTTACCTTACAAATCAGTCTGACTCTGGTCTTCTGTGCTCTGAACAGGAGAAATCTTCAGTAAAAATGATGACGCAGAGTTAGCCACTTGGCTGTTCTTTGAAGTATATACCTATGCAAGGAGTAAACAAACAAAATGCATTGCAGGTTTAAAGGGGAACTGCAATGCTATTTTTATATTTCATGCCTGGAAAGAATAGGCATTGCTGAGTGTATTTCAAAGCACAATAAAAGTAAAAGTTACACAGTAACTTGTAAAACCTCCAATTTGCATCACAAAATAGATTAAATTCCCAGGCATAAGTAGCGCCACATTCTATGATTGAGATCGAGACAATAAAACTACTGGTGACGCGAAGCAGCCATATTACATCATAAAGAGCAGACTTGTGAATACATGTATTTTAATCCAATAGAAATATCGCCCTCGCTGACTAATACCACTTACTTGTTAACTCTGCATGCAGATCACATTGGAACATTTCTGTGGAGAAATATCTCGGCTGCACAACCTGTACTTACTTGCTCATACAGTACTTCACATTGCATTAGTCAGTACAGGGACCAGTGAGCAGGAAGGGCAGCACTACGTTGCAATTCTCACAAACTCTCCCTCGGCGAGACCAGGGCTTTGCAAATATGGCGACTATCCAGTACTTTCAGAAAGTTCAGGATTTTGTGCTTAATGTAGAATTTGTACAAATTTTCTATACCATCAATTAATTTATTTTGTTACCGAGATTAAATAACCGTTCTGAGAAATTGGGACTGTAGTTCCCCTTTAATGCCATTTTTAAAGCCACAAAAATTGCTTGCAACTTTGTAAAGATACAGAAAAGGAATCATTTTAAATGCTTCTTTTAGCATCTTTAGAAAAACCTGGTGATGCACTCAGAGCTGTTAAGAGGGGTTCACTGTCAATCTGATTCTACTATAAAACTGTCCTTCAATGTACAGGAGATTTGGAACAGAAGTAGGAGGCTGCAGAGGTGCTGGCAGTCAAGTATATTTGCAGTTATTTACAGATGGGCTCATTTAAATTCTGTTAGTATAGAAAGTTTGATCTCCAGCTGCTATATGGTGAAAATAGTCCAAGCAGCAGTCTTCCCTGTCAGCTATAAACCTGACCTTTGCACTCTACTGTGAACAGAGATCCTTGAGCATTACATTACAACACAGTATCTCTTGGATTGTCGGTTTCCTCTGAGCGTTTCCCGGAAGATTGAGCCACACAGCACTTTCCAATATAATACACCTGAGAAAACTGTCCTGATGTACAACTTCAACTTCAATTCATAGTAGTATTCTGTAAGACACTGAAAGCACAAGTGCATATTATTTCTGAGTGTGTTGTGCTTTGAGTTTTTCAAAAAAAGCAGGAGTTAAATCCTTGTGATAATGCTGATACTGACCTGACCTCACAAAGTCTCCCATTATCCTTGACAAGTCCTAAGTTAAAATCAATGGTGCAGCATTAGCCTTAGGACGTGTTTTTTACATTAGACAAGTGTTTAGGACCAGATGAGAGGGCCAGAGAACAGACAGAGGTGTGAGTGTGTGATTGTATGTGTAAGGGGTCAGGTTACTTACATTGCAGTGACAAAGATTTTTATAAAGATCTCTTTAGTCTCGATCAGAATTATTTGAGGCAAGGACCAGCTCAGTGTAACCCAGACATTATCAGAACACTCAAACTTCTAAATTTATACCACTGAGTGGCTTTAAATGCTTTTTCGTTTAACAATTAGAGGGTATGCCTTCAACATATCTTAAGTGTATGAATTAACTGCTTGTACAAAGTGCCATATAATCATTCCTCTGCCTCTTGAGTGATCCTGTGTAAGTAAAGTGAAGAAATTAGCATAATAATCCCTGGGTCTTATTTAAAAACCAACTAAAGGAAAATCGCTTGTTGGTACACTGAATGCTTCAGAAATGCAATACAAGTTTTCAACCATAATTATTGTATTATACAAAGCAACTAGCCTTTTAGTGTGATCTTATACATGCCTACAAGGACATAGCTTTGCTGGTTTTGATTACTCTGCAATGATGTTGAAGTTTAGAAAAAAACAAGGGTAATAATTGTAGAGTAATGCAAGTACTCTGTGAATGGTGCTCATGGGAGCGTCACAAAATTGCTATGGCACCAAGGTCCTCGTGTCCTTGATTACTAGGCTCCAGCAGCACTACCATCTGATGAGAAGCATTCATGATCATCCCGGCACCCTTGATCTATGTACAGTGTATGAACTCTGCAACAGGATTTCCCAATGCAAAGACCGCCCAAGACAGGGATACCCAGATCCAGCTCTGGAAGGCTGCTACAGTATTTCTGCAGGCATCATTGGTTGGGTTTCTGAAGTGTTTCAGTAAATTCACCTCCATGCCATTCTGATCTGTCACTCTCCATTGCATTGCATTTCTTTGGTTCATTCCAAGACCTTAAAATGGAACAGTGATACATATTGAATCTTGCTAATAACCACTTAGAAACACAATTGGCAACGTAGACTTAACACCTAAATAGAAAAGATGGATATGGTCCACATGCAGCAGGCAAGCCACCCAAGTATTGGTTCTCAGGCAGTGGCTCCTTGTTTAAGGCTGCTGTGAAGAGCAGGTACCACAGTGCTGCTGGTACTGCTGTCCTGAGCTCTCGGAACAAGGCAGTTATTAGGTTTTATTGAGGAAGATGTAGTACAATCCGGGAGGAGGTGTTCTACAGTAGGAAAACTAGGCTGAAGGAAAACTGTTACCTTCTTCAGTAGAACTACTGCCAGGCCAGTGGTTCAAACGAAGTGTGTTTGATCTGTAAGGGTGCTGTATTGTATTTCACACCCTGAATATCAAAATACTGTCAGTCTTCTAATGAGTTTCATCCACAGTGGTCTAATTAAAAGCAGATGAGTGACCAAACAATGGTTACCAAGTTTCTTTTAGTCTCTTCTGTAGTTTAAGCTTCAGTGTTTGAAGTTGTGGTTATGCGGCCCCATAAGGTAACCTTACAAGAAGTGAGAGAAAGCTTTGTGAAACATGAGCTTCAGAATGGTTTAACTTGAGTTTTATAAAGGGCTTTGAGGTAAGAGGGGGCTGGATTCCATTACTGCAGCCCCCTGGCTTGAGTCAGAGGACACAACAGTGGAGAGGTAGATTCTACAACCTTTTTTAATAAAATCCCAGTCTCATGGATGTTGAAGTTGAAAACACACTCCCTTTAATTGTGGATACTACCCCTGCATTTGGGAACCATTAATATGTGTTCAGGCTACTGTATCACTTTGACAGAGAAGCCTTGTGCTAAAGCTGTCAGATGCTAACACTGGCAACAGATAAACTATGTTAGGGGCTTGCCTTATCTCTCCTTTTTCAAACTGAAAATGGAGAGATAAAGCAATAACACTAAACCAGTTACTTTCAATAAAGGATGCAGACATCATGGCTCAGACAGGATTGTTTCTGCCCAGACTCCATGTATTTAGTAAAATCTTAATATATAATTACATTACCTTCTAGTGACATTTAGTGGAATTTAAAACCGTCCGTCTTCGGCTTGTCTGAGGTGGTTTAAGGCTGTCTAGAGCTCGTCCATTTCTCGTGCACTTAATGAAGGGGATGTAGTCTCAGTTTATCAGAGCCTGATGTGAAAAGATCTCAGCACAGGTGCTAGGTGGCAGGGAGAATCAGTGTCAGACTGCCTCAACACTGGATAAGCAGACGTGAATGGTGTGAAGAGCCTGTAGAGATTGCTTACATAGACAATACAGAACTCACTTCATCCAGAAGTTTGAAGCAAAGATGAAAAAAAGTATCTCACCATCTTTTCAAGCTGTTTTCGACATAATCTGCTACAATGTCCCTCTTGGGAATAAGGCCTGCATTTCTTGAAAGCAATTTCCCTTGCTATACATCTCTATAAACTAGAAGAAAACAGCCCCGGTACTGTTGTACTGTAATGTTTCAGTAATCAGGCAGTAGAGACATTTAATGTGTTGTTCCTAATGTTTACCCTAGGCAGCTGTCCACTGTAGCTTGTTGAGGATTCATAAAGCAGTTCTAAAGAATAAAGGGTTCAGTTTTAAGGAGTAACAATATAGAATTGACAATATCATTTGTGAATTAGAAGTTTATTTCAAGTAAAAAAAAAGCTTTGGAAGTGATGACCTGTCTATTTCTGGTAATTTCTCTATATTATCTTTTTAATAGGAAAATTCTAGCAGTTCATTTCCTGTATTGCTCTCTTATCAGTGTAGGATGGGGAAATTCGAAAGAGGAAATTTGAGAGCAGCTGCCATTAGTCTTGCAGAGAGGGTGACCATTTATCATTGTGCCCCAGAGGAGAGACAGGGGTCTTAAATCTCAAGAAATTAAACTTTATGTGATTACAATTTGTATTCTTAGCCTTGTGTCACTTAAACAAATAAGAAAACTGGCTTAAATCCTTATTTTCTTGTGATATTTCATAGTATTATTGGAATCTTTCAGAGATCACTGCTGATTTCAGTGTCTATGTCATCTATTTCCTCTGGGTAGCAGACAGCATGCAGCCAGCAGCTACAATAAAAGTGGAGTACAGCAAGGACTTTGTGAATTTACTTTAAACCTCTAAACTACTTACTGCCATCACTGCTGTCTTTTGCCATCTTTATAACAGCCATCTGTCCCTGGGCCATGGCGTCTTTCTCAAGGGGAAGTAACTTTTCACTGCCTTCCTCTCCTTTGGCCTTTTCTTGCCCTTTTTATTTAGTTAATGTCATCAAATGGATGTAAAGACTAGGGCTTTCCACCCATTTTAATATCTAATTTTAAAACGCTGACACTTTGGGTTGCTTTCCTGTTTGTGAATGCTTTCAAGTGCTGCTATCTCCAGCAGATGCCTCCTCTAATGGCATGCGCTAAAGTGGCCTGTGCTTTTCCAAAAATTTGCTCTGGAGCTGTGAAGAATTCAAGGTCAACAAAGTCACATTAATCTTAACAGTCTTACTTGAATCGCTACAGAAAATCTGCACGTGTCGAAGCTCCTTACTAAGGACTTGCTTTTGGTGCCCTGGCTTGTGTGATTTAACTTTCTGTTTCCACCTTCTGTTCTGATACTGTGTCTTCCAGTAAAGCCAATGAGTACAGAGCCCTGCTCTATACTTCCAAAGCACAGAAATGTTCTGTAACTGTATTCCAGCTGTATTCTAGAATGGAATCTCAAGGTAATGCTTGTGCTTTCAAGAAATGCCATAAGATTTGTGCAGTTGCATTGTTTTAATGATTGCAGTAAGTTACGGTTAGTATACCAGCAAGCAGAATATTAAACCACAGACAACAGAGCATGGTAAGAGCATTTTTATATCCCAAAGCTAAAACGTTTTTTTCTACCGGCAGTAAATTGCTAAGCCCATTTGTGGAAGGTGGCATGAGGGATCTGTCATAACTACTCTTCACGTGGTGACAGATAGTGGGGAAAAAATGGTTACTCTGTTCTGCCGAATGGTCAGTTTTAATAATAATTATAATTGCTGACACTTATATAGCGCTTTTCTGGACACTCCACTCAAAGCGGTTTACAGGTAATGGGGACTCCCCTCCACCACCACCAATGTGGTGATGCGATGCAATGTGGTGGTGATCCACCTGGATGATGTGATGGCAGCCATAGTGCGCCAGAACACTCACCACACATCAGCTATCAGTGAGGAGGAGAGCAGAGTAACGAAGCCAATTGATAGAGGGGGATTATTAGGAGGCCATGATTGGTAAGGGCCAATGGGAAATTTGGCCAGGACGCCGGGGTTACACCCCTATTTTTTTTTTGAGAAACACCCTGGGATTTTTCATGACCACAGAGAGTTAGGACCTCGGTTTTACGTCTCATCTGAAGGACAGCGCCTGTTTACAGTATAGTGTCCCAGTCACTATACTGGGGCATTAGGACCCACATGGACCACAGGGTGAGCACCCCCTGCTGGCCCCACTAACACCTCTTCCAGCAGCAACCTTAGTTTTTCCCAGGAGGTCTCTCATCCAGGTACTGACCAGGCTAAAACCTGCTTAGCTTCAGTGGGTTGCCAGTTGTGCGTTGCAGGGTGATATGGCTGCTGGCTCATAATTTTAGTCTTTATCTTTTCTTGTATTCTTATGACAAGTGCTTTGATGATTTAAGAGCACATTTTTTTTCTCTCCCCAGGCTGAAAGTGCCCCAGACGGACCAGATTGTGGCTATGGTTCCTTCCATCAGCAGTACTGGCTGGATGGCAGAATAATTGCAGTGGGAGTGATTGACATCCTTCCTACCAGTGTGTCCTCAGTGTACCTGTACTATGACCCAGACTTCTCCAGCCTGTCTCTGGGGTCCTACACTGCCCTCAGGTGACGTTTCACCCCTAAACACTTACACGTCAGTATGCTGGGAACCCCCGTCTTCACATTAGCTACCAGCAGAATTTCCTTACAGGATACAAGGTTGGCAGTGTAGTTCCTATTGCATAGTTTCATCCATTTCAGGTGTTACAAACTCCCAGCTGTTGTATATAATTATACTCAAGAAAGATTTAATTATTATTTTAACGATGTGCCTTTATACAAATTTATTCAGGTAAGTTAACAGGCTTTAAATTTCTAGAAACTGTTGAAAGGTCATATACAAGGCCTTTCCAAATTCACAGTTATTTTTTGTAAATGTCTCATTTTTCAAAATGTCTTAGTTTCGCATTTTATGGCATGGATATTTTAAATACCATGTGACATTGCATTTTAAGTTTCTTCTGCAATTATTAATATACAGTACATTTCAGTTCCCCAATTTTGTTCAATAGAGAACTGTTCTTACTCAGTCTGAGGTATGTTGATGATTTATTTGATGATTTCCAGTATGTTTGCGGTTAAAAAAGCACTCCTTACAACTTATGAATGTAGTATTCATACCATTCCACAAATGCGGACCTTGAAACCCAGGTTTCCTCTGGTTTTCATTTCATTGTAATTTTTAATTAGGTAAATAGCCTCATTATATGCTTAATTTAACCACTTTAACCTTAGATGTTAAACAAGTAATGATTTGAAGAAATCTATAAAACCTGATTAGCAGGGATCCTTAATGACCAGATCTGTACAGCACTATTGTATACGCATGATAAAGCCCAGTTTTTTATCTTTATTTTTTTTTTTGCTAGCACAACATTTTAAGAAAACTCCTTGGAATGTGAGGTTTACATATCATAGCTGTCCTCGCTTGTCTGGAAACAAAATGGGTGCTGTTATTGTGTGGTGATTTCTATATTGCTTGACAGTTATTCCTTGTCTTGACTTTATGTAAAAGGCTCAAGTTTTGATTAGGCAAGTCTGCAGTGGTTTTCTTATTGGAAAAGTGATCAATGTTTGGCTGTTAAAAAAGGAAACATATTCATGAAGTATTCTTACCTTTCTACAGTTTATACAGTCTGTGGATGCTTAGTTATAACTGCTTTTCTTATGTGGGGCTTAACATCTCTTTTAACAGATGTCAAACTGCTGCTGAACTATTAGTTTAAGACCCTTGTATAAGCCTGTTTAATCTGTTACCTTAAAAGAAAGTTACCCTTGGCATGACTTTCCAAGAGTCTAACTTTATAGCATGAAAAAGCCTTTTCAGTTATTTTTCTGCATATGTGGGTGATTTCAGGCTGTATATTCTCAGTGTTTCTACAGCTATTCCCCAGGATGTGTTACCAGTTTCCCCTACCTTTTAAATTTGCTTATAAAAGGAAGCTGTGTGCCTGTGCCAACAAGTAGGAATCCTGATTAAGACAATCTGAATAAATATGCTGATTTCAAACTTAAAAAAAAAATTAGCTCAAGTCATCAAAAACTTAACTTCAGGCCCTACAGTCCTGTCCAAGAGAAACAAACCTAAATCTCTTCTCTGTATACTGTATGCACAAGAGGTCCCATTCTGTCACGAAAAAGAGGAAGAAATATTCTTAAGTTGTTTGTAGACAATGTTTTTTTGTTTAATCATGCTCAGGTCCTTTTAAACTATTTTTGTACCTGCTGCTTTTAAAAACCCCATCACTGTGTGCAGTTAAAAAAGTGGGCACTGCTGAACCAGCACAAATCCAGAAAGAGCATGACCATGTTCTTAGATGTAATAGCCTGGGAAGTGTCTTATCCCTTTTCATTTTCCAGTAACACAGAGGGCTTGGATTGTAAATCTTTTACAATACTGTTAGCGTGGAATTCTTTTTTGTTAAGACAAAACCAATCTACATTTTAAATAAAATAGATAATTACGAAGCTCAGTTTTGAGCCGTGAAGTATTTTTGGAAGGTTATGTGCCTGATAAAAACTAGATATAATCGAACACTGATTACTAGTCTGCGTTTAGCTGTTGTGTCTGAAACTGAGTGGAAAGGCAGCGCACTGGGATTTTGAGGTGACACCATTCTACCTGGGATAGGGTGGATCTTTGTCATTTTAGCTACGGAATAGGCTTTGGGCTCCTCTCCTTGTACCCTTCTTCGCTCTTCTCTTCTTCTCTCAAGCAGCTATATTTGCATATGAATTGGTGAGGAAGATGAAGTGCCTCTCATGGGTTTTCAGAAGTAAGAGAAAGATTTAGAACTGGGGGGGGTGGACGTTTCTTAAAATAGCGCTTATGCTGTTGTACTGTTGTCTTCAGCCCAGCTGGTCATCATTGCAAAGGCTGGTGTCTGTAATAGAAAAGGCTCCTATGTGCATATTAATATTAACAAGAGACCTTAAAAGGGTGTATATAATTGTTCTCTGTTTGAATTTCAGATCAGCCTCTTAATGAGAGGCGATGCCTGGATAATAGAGGCTTCAGCATTCAGCCAGTGGAGGTGGTGGTGGGGGGGCAGAGGGATTTGTGAATGGCCCCCTCACCTCTATCTGCTCCCTCGTCATTCATATTCATTTCAATTCTCCGTCTGCTTTTGTCGGGGGGCTGGGAATGTTGAAACCTGCCCTTTCCGCGGGCTGCAGTTTGGCAAAGGTTTGACCTAGAAGTGTTTTTCTCCAGTGCAGCTAGCTTTAAGGGGAAGAAAGCCTATAATGAATAGAGAGAGTGAGAAAAAGAACGAAAGGCGGGGGGGGGGGGGAGACCTGAATGTGTTCCTATTGAAACTGAAGTGCTTTTTTTCTTATCTCTTCGTGCAGGGAAATCGCTTTCACCCGACAGCTCCATCAGAAGGCTCCCAAGCTCTGTTTTTACTACCTGGGCTTCTACATTCACTCTTGCCCTAAGATGAGATATAAGGTATGGAGAGTTAGCTGTCTGCATGGTTATAATCCTGTTCTAGTCTGCTCAATGTGGAGATAGCCCTGGTCTTGGCATGAGCAAATGCATTTCTGTTTGTTTATGCTCAGGCATTTCTTGGGTTTTATATAGCCAGGGCAGTAATAACCCACTTCTGGTGTTAACATAATTCTCTTAATCTTTTACCGTGGAGGTAAAAAAAGTGGTAGTGGAGGCAGGTCTTCATAAGAAGTATCACTTTCGACTGAAATTTATTTCATCCCAAAATGTTTCAAGTCTGAGTATAAGACACCGTATTCCAGGGATAATTTAGTAGGTAAAACACAAAGATTCACCATTCATCTTGACATGTGGAAAAATATGTAAGAGTACTGTCTTGAGTGTTAGGACTCCTTGGTTTCTAAACATTAGAAATCTTTCTAGACCTGCATCAGTTTTTTCAATTTTGCAACAATTCCTAACTTTTTATTACTGTACATCAAAATCACAATAACTTCATGCACATAATGGGATTTTGAATCTACAGTCATTCATGTTACATGATATAGGCCAAACCTGATACTTAAGTTGTTCACATTAATATTAACCAGTTTCACACAGTTAAAATGACATGAGTCAGGTTTTACATGTTAGAGTCTGTTACATGTTAGACTGTTAGTATCTACCAGTTTTTACTGGTAGATAATACTTTACTGGTAATAATACTTGATTATTAAAGAATTTAAGGCCACAGATATAGTGGCAATCATGCTAGAAACAGGTGTCATGCAACCATGAGTGCAGAAACAAAAGCTAACCTCATCAGGGTACAAAATATCAAAAATGACCATTCAAAGTCACCCACATGAATGTGTCATTTAAACTTGTATTGCAAGGACAAAGTGTCTTCTGACAGCAAATGACTCAAACATGCCAAACATCATATAAATGACAACTGAAACAATGCCCTATGGATAGATTAAATGAAAATTGAGATTTTTTTTACTTACTTACCCGCATTATGTGTGGCTTAAAAAAGATGAAGCTCATGTTAAGGAAACACTCGTGCCCATGGTGAAATATTGCTGAAACTACAGTACGTATGTTATGTTTTGGGGTTGTTTTATGGGTCCTGCAGCCCTTGTTAAGATAGTGGGAATAATTAACTACATCACGTATCAGGAGATTTTGGCCAGACACCTGGATATTTCTGCCAAGAAGCTCAAGCTTGGATGAAAGTAGACCTATCAGCATGACAATGATCCAAGACATACATCAAAATTGACAAAGGAATGGTTAACTGTGCACAGAATAAGTGTTGTTGACATTATTCTAACTCAATGTGGCAGTTTACTAATTGTAACCAAAGGGTCTGAAGAGTATAGAGCAGTTTTATATGGAGGAATTTCATAAATATACCCTCTGAAGTGCCAGAATCACATAGATCATTAAAGAAGTGTCTAGTCTGTGTAATCCCTGCCAGAGGAAATTTACAAAACACTGACTACAAGGTTGTGAATAATTGTGACCCTCGTGTTTTCTGGCTTTAAAATATTGATGACAAATATGACTTTGCTATGCGCAAAGCTATTAAGATTTCTGTGCACTACTTTAAAATTTATATCAGAAACATCTGATCTGTAAATCTTTATTACTTAACGTTCATTGTTCCTATTTCATCAGGGGTATGAATAAATGTGGTGGGCCCTCTTTGTATTGTAATTATCTGCATTTGGAAACAATTTCTTGTCTTGGTGTGAGCTCAAGTATTGGGAATCATTTCTCTTTGCTTATCTGGCCTTTTTTTGCTTTACCACCGTTTGAAACTATTTCCAGGTTTAGACATTCCAGTTTCTCTCAGCATAAACAGTAAGGACATCTGAAAGCACCTTTTGATATTTTTGACATCTAAAAAAAGTATATATTGCTTCAGTTTGCTGCTCATTATTGAACTCCTTTAACAACATAAAAACATAAGAACAGTTTTGTAAATAATAGAAACAAAAATAGTATTTAATTTGTGGCCTACTCAGGTTTAACTCAAAAAGGAGCCATTGCAGACCTATCAGTGGACTTCCTCTATTTGAAATTGTATAATGAGTCAAGTAATGGTGCCAAGGATACAATCTCAAGCTCTTTAAATGACACCTGACCGGTGTAAAAAAATACCCTTTAGACAGAGACCTATAAAATTTGCTGGAAAGTGGCCCTTAAGGAGTTGAATTAGACATCCCTGCTTTAAGAAATAGATCAGGGCTGTTTGATTTGGAAATGTTTTAGATTTTTATTTAACCGCGTGTAATAGTGAGGTGGGAGTGAAAGTGTTTTCTCTTCCTAATTCGGCAAGAAGTGTGTGTCCAGAATAAGCTTGGACGGGCCTGCGACGTGACCTTTGTTTTCACTGTATGAGCTGCACAATCTTTCAGAATAAGAAGCTGTTTCTCTTCCATTCTAGATCCAATCAGATTTATTTCCAGTATTTTCAGAGAGTGGCACGGACTTGCCAAGCAGAAGCAAAACTTTCAGCCTCTGTGTAAAAAATGAGTAAAAATTGTCAGGGACAGAAATGTTAAATCTGTAGATCTAAAACAATATAACAACATAAGCTCAGCTTTGGTGTGTCTACAGATAGGGGAGATTGGGCATTCCTTGTAATAGCTAGAAAGGATAGTATTGTGTTTTTTTTTTAATCAATTAACATCAATATAGTCATCAAGGTAAATGATAAAGCAATCACCGTGCTAAAGAATGGTGATGGGTCATGGAGGATTTAAGGAACAAAGCACATTTGAGAATATTTGAATTGGGACCAGCTGATTTATTGAAAAGGAATGTAAATAACTGATGTAAAAGCCATCTGGGGCTCAAGGCTGGAGAAATAATTTATAGTTGAGGGAAAGGTCAGTGACAGAGCCATGCAATGAGAGAGAATGCACTGCAGAGGAGACAGGAGCTGCAGAGTGCTGCCTCTGTGTAGCTGTGCCATCCAGTCCAGGAGCTCACAGGATAACAAAGCTTCTTGTCTGAGGCCAGCTTGCACAGCTCGGACTTCCTCTAGCTGCCATTCGCCTTGATTGATGCCCAACCACCCCTCCCCCCACCACACCACCTTCCCTTCTGCAGCTGTGCCAGAAACAGACTCTGGATAATGGAGAGGAGAGGGGGAAACTTTTCACAGTTCTGTCACAGCCTGCTCAATGGCAGCATCAGGCAGGAAATAGCCCATTCATTGCCCCCAATGCCTTCTATCCTTCTATGGGTCTCACTGTACTGGAGCTCTAAATGGGCTTTTTTTTTTTTCGGGGTGCTCAATAAAGTTATCACTCAGGGAATGGTATTACTTGTTTTGTTAGCCATGGAGGCTGAAAGGAAATCCTTTGTTTATTTGTTAATAAGTGCATAATTAAAACTGGACACAAAGGGGCTGTGGGAGTCAGGCTGGAGTTCAGAGTTGGCGAGGGACGCTGCTCTGATGTGTCCCTGAAAGCACAGGGTTTTTATTTTTTATCTTTGGTTACCGCTACTGCTGACGGTGCTGTCTTTGGTATTTAACACCTCCGTGGCCCTGGTTAGATAGAGTGTAATGGGGAAGGGTAGGTCACACAGTTCTCACCATCAGAGGTGAGGAGCACGGGGCATCCTGTTGCTGGGTAGTATATCTACCCCTACTTCCGCTGCTGATAGCCTGGTGAGGAAAAGGGGGCTTTCGGACTGAGCCTGGAGCACAAGTTTGTTTCTGTATGCAGATAATGTACTGAGACAAATTAAAAATGCTACAAATTGGTTGTATTTGCATATTGGTTTTGTTATGAATAATAACATTTTTTCTTCATCTCATGACCTCTTGTAAGGTCATTGTCTATGCACACACCCTTACATACATACCTACTATACACACTCATGTTTTTACTTGCCTGTGTAACAGGATTCTGGTTTGTCAGCATCGCTTGTTGTATTGTTATTATTTTGTCCGTCTTGTGTATTATGCTATGCGATTGTATTGTTTTTTTATTAGTCCTATTTGTTTAATAACTGCCAGCTACAGATTTAGACTCTAAAGGGCTAAAGTGAGTGGAGTCTTGCCCTGTCCATTAGAGAAATGCTTTAAATGCTTAGACTTTCTCTTACCTTTGTTTCTCTGTATTATTGAGTTTTTTTGCTTAACCAATTTGGCTTTGACAATTTTTCCATCTTCCTAGTACCTTATGACCTTAGAGATACTTCCTGGAGCTTCCACAGGCAAGTTTATCGCAGGTTCCTATACTCATCTGTTGCATTTTTAATACCTCTCAATAAATATAATGGGAGAGAGGGAGACTCGTTATTATACCTGAAGGTGCAATTTGTTTTTACAGCAGCAGTTGGTACACAGGCGGAAAGGAAAAAACGACAACAACAATACGCATACATACAGTGCAGTCCGTAAGTATGTGGAGAGTGACACAATTTTTTTATTCTCCAGCACATTGGATTTGAAATGAAACAATGACTCATGTTGGTCCTCCTGTTGAGAGACAACAGCAACAGACTCCAGATGCAAATGCCACATCTAGAATCAACTCTAAACCTTGCCAAGAAACAACTGAGCAGCCAATTGTTCAATTACGTTTGGTCCCCTAAAAGACTATGTATAAAAAGGGCTGTGATTCCTATATGGCTCACCCAATATAGACGTAAATTAAAGCTGACATTCTGCACTTTAACCTCAGTCATTGCTTATTTCAAATCCAATGTGCTGATGTACAGAGCCAAAACAGCAAAAATTTTGACACTGTCCAAATACTTAAGGACTGCACTGTATTTACATAGAAAAGTAATTCAACAAGGGGTGTGAAGGATCATCACAGATGGATTTTGCTTTATGCAAACACATGTATGATAGATGGAGGAGAGGGCTGGAAGATCAGCACCAATGACCTTCTGACATAGTTTCACAAGGCTGCCCAGTTTGTTCTCAGATTCAGGTTAACAAACCAGCAGATCAGCATAAAAGTTAAATGGATTCAAGGAGGGTACTGACTACCCATGATACCTTTTTTCTCTTGGTATATTATAAATATCAGAGAAAAACAAATGGAGGCAAGCAAAATAAAGCCTCAGATGCCAATCACTCAGGAGCCTTCAGAAACATCCAGTTTTTCTGAAATCTGGTGCTTTCCCTTTATCCCATGGGTAGGAATACAGTAGGTGATTAGCAAACCCAGTTTCCTCAAGATCCAAGCATGGGCAAATGCTGTTGGGAAAACTTAACTTTCAGGCCATTCCAGATGGTTTTTATATGGCACTAGCATTTGGGATTACTGGACTGGAGTTACTTGGGCATTGCGCTGTCAAGTGTCTGTGTACATATATTTCATCATGGTCATTTAGCTAAATGTTTCCGAATGCAATTCCAGTGCTTTGCTGGGTACACAGCCTGTAGACAGAAAAGGTTAGATACCTGTGTAGTGAGGCCAATGCATCTACCTGACAGCTACCTGACAGCTACAACACTTCAGTAAGGGAAAAATGGCTGTTCTTTTAGTGGAGTATGGAGTGAATCTTCATTTTTACTTCCAAGTTATTGTCAGCAACAAGAAGCTTTTATAGGTGGCTGAATCAAAACGTAGAATGATGGGTTAATTGCTTAGAAAGAACTAAACTTCACCCTTGTTTCTCTAAACATTTGTAACAAAAATGTGTTCAGAACGGAGCATGTTTTTGCCAGCTAGCTGAGGATTGAATGATATATTATGTTATATTATATTGTAGTTTTTTTTCTCCATGACTCTCTCTTTTGTGCTTACACTTCAAAGTGCAATGCTGACAAACATCAGAATGGAAGATTGAAGGTGGTGATAGTAAAGCAGTAGCTTTCAGAGCAGCTGAAGGGGCCATTTTCCATTTACACTGACATTGGTCTTTAGACAGACCTCACAAACAGCTGGTATCTCGCTGGTCTTGAAGGGATTGTCAGAATGTAGGCCAGGCTAGAGCTTTATAGTACTGTGCTGAGCCTGGCATTATGCAACTGGTCTCCTGTGTGTTGGATCAGCAAGAATTCATTAATCACTGGCTCACCAGCACACCATGTCAGTAGAAATCTCCTTTTAAACACAGTCATGCAGCTTTGTGCTATGTTGTCCCAGCTTGTTATGGGCCATAAATCATATGGAGGTGGAGATATGTATGGAGAAATAATTCGGCCACAGTTACATTTCTGGGGATAATTTCTCTTCTGTAAATGTGTCTAAAGTTAGGAAAGCAGGAAGCAAGAGTACAGAAACTTTGGGATATAAGTTATTTAATTTATGTATCCATGAATATATGTCCAAATGTATAAAGCCCTGCCCTATTAAATGAGCTTGTAAGGCTGGTACTGTGTGTCTAGATGTTGGTGAAAAAATAAACACTATTATTATCACTAGTACTGGGAAAATTGAATACATGTATATATGTATATGGTACGACTCACCAGAACACAAACAGCCCAAATATACTAAAAGGAATTATCCAGTGTGTATTATACGGTATGTATTGGGGTCATCTGTGTTATTTTTGCCAAGCTCTATGTGAATGAAGGTTGTGTCATGAACAAACTTAGCAGAACAGTGACAGCTGTAAACAGCTTCTTTGCTATGGTCAGCCTGTGACTCCTGCTGTCTGCACTTATGCAATTGATCAGTCCTGTTGTCTGCCCTGAAACCCTTAAATACTGCCATTACTGACATATAACTTCACTAGCCTGAGTGAAACTCCCAAGAGCCTCATGACTTATAGCTTATGAAGGTTTTGTAAAACAATCCACTTTTATTGCTTGCCCTGTGGCGCTTTGGTACTGAAAGGGATGAAATTCCTCAGGCTGTACAACGTCTGCCACATCTCACTGTGCTTTTGAAGTGTCTCAGTATGTGAAACTGTCCAGGAAAGGACATTGCTGTTCTTGAATGCCTTTTTTCCCGGGGGGTGGGCACTCTCAGTGTTCTGGTCAGGGAACGGAGTTGAGCCTCAGTATTCCGCTGTGTTGTGATGGGTCTGTTCCCATTTGGGGGGGATTTTCTGCCGCAGAGTTAGGAGGGTAATTTGACAACCAGTGTTGAGGAGAGCTGCCAGCAAGATTAATTCAAGATCACAGCCTGCTGAGACCAGCTACCCGCAGAATGGTACACAAGGGGGACGTTAATCCTGTCTAATTTGTGACCTCTTGCCACCAGAAAGACTCTGTTTGCCACATTAGTGTCTTACACATTAGTGTTCATGGGTTCACGTCTCATCTGGAGCAGTTCATGCCCTCCTGAGTAGTATTTCACTCTTTAATTTAAATGGAAAAGACTTACGGGGTTTCAGTTAAGTAAAAGTAGATATTAGTCTTCTTAATTCATTGTGGTTCCTTCAGAGAAAATGAACTGAAGGGAAAGAAAGACATTCATTCTAACACTGGAAGTAGAACAGCTGATCTTTTTCGGCTGAAATGCTGAGACTCCCAGAGCTGTGTCCTTACTCTCCATCTATTAGACTGATAAGGGCTGCGGATACAGTGCTGCATGAGGCTGCGTTTCCCATGCAATACAGATACGCTCTGTTCAGTGATCCATTGCCTCTTAAAAAGTGTTATCTTCTAGGTTTCTTACATCATTGCCATGTGTTTTGTGGATCATTGGTATATTAATGCCTTCTGTCAGCTGATTAAAAGTGAAGTCAGTACTGATGAATTGATTTATCTAGTGCTACCTGCTGTATTTTGTAACTGTATTTGCTGTTTTGTAACACAACACTGAAGACAATTTTTTATAATGACAGGTAGCCAAATGTAAAAAAACACTGTTTTTGTCCAGAAATTCCTTTCAGGCTAAATAAATGGGTGGGTGATATTACGTGTGACGAACACGGAACCTTTTTCATTTAATATAGCTCAGCCAGACCTTTCTTAACACCAGGCACAGGATGAAAGGATGAAACTTTAAAGTCAATATTTTTTCTCTTCTCTCTTGGCTTTTTGCACTGCTGTCAGATTTTTCTCTTTTCTCTTCATTAATAGAGAGCTGGTGAACTGTGAGTTCATGCGAGGAGAGTCTGTAGAGTGTGCTCAGGCACAGTGACCATGAGCTCTCATCTATCAGAGAGACAGTCTCCCTCAACACAGTGACACGTTCACATGGGCAGCAGCCCTCTGCTTGCTCAGGCAGAACGACTGACACCCTCACACTGTCTGTGATTATGACTGGTGAAATCTGGCATAAATGCTGCGCTAGCGAGTGTTTATATTGGCCTGAATTATGCATCTACAATCTGATCATACTCACAAAGCATATCTGATGAGATTTTGGGGCAGATGGTATTCTTCAACCAATAATGCATCCATCAAAAACTCCAACTTGTGACTTTCCCTTTTGAATTTACTCCTCTGAAACCAAAATGTCCTAACAAAAATAAGCAACTCTTGATCTATGCAATTAGACCCAGGGCTGATTGATGAATAAGTTATTCTCGGATAGCTATGAATCTGCAGGCCAAGGTACTGTCAAGAGATTCTCATCCCATTTCCATTCATAATTCTTCATTTAAATTTGCTCTAATTCAAAAACTTGTAATGTTTTTTCCCACATCATGCAGCAGCCTCTAACTCTTAAACACCAGAAAAAAAAACATCAGACTTCTGTGTGGCTTCTGATTTTTTCATCCAGTCTGACCACTTTGTTTAAACTGCCTATTATTGGACTCTGATAGTATATGTTGAGGGTTTAAGACCTGGGTTTTTATTTGTGACATGCTGACACTAATGGGCCATGTGGTTATAATCTAGCTTGGCATATTTCAAAGGCTTTTGTTCCAGAAAAAAGTTTTGTTCCCTGGGTACAGAAAAGTACTCTTCATTTTTTATAGTTACAAATCTACCAAGATATGACACAGGATTGGAAAGTATATTTATATAAGTGAATTCCGTTCAGTGTGCCCAGTATAACTGTAGTCACTGTCATGGCATCATCCAACCTTTCCACCTGATTCCCATGTGTTTAGTGTCTAACTGGACTGGATATCATGTACTATATATTTATAATTCTCAGCATTCTACAAGAGTCTTTATTAGGTCTTATAGCTTAGAATACTTCATTGTACAGTATCGGTAAGTAATCAAGGCAAGCTAGCAGCTTTTTTTCCCCAAACTGTATAGTGGAAAGCAGAGCTCAGTCAGTGCTGAATTAAACTGAAAATTGGTTATACATTCCAATTCAGTTCTTGACTTGGAATTTGATTTGAACTAGTCTCAAGGATACAACATTAGAATTTGAAATGGAATGAAAGAAATTGAATTCATTCCATGAAATTCAATGAAATTCGACTTATTTTAAAAACATGAATGTCTTATTTGTTTTTAGACATCACAAGAAACACTGCTGATTAATTGTAATAGCGATTTCATATTTTTCCCGACTGTCAAAAATATGGTTCAAATGTTTGATTTTTAAAAATGATTTTCTGTTCAAATGTCCAGACCATATACTGTATCAGTCTATTAATCTTTTGTTTTCTTCTAAGTCAAATTATCCACTTATGTTTTGGTACATTAAAAATAGGATGATATGAGGGATACAATGCAAAAAGCTGAAGACATCTGCCTTTTCTGAAGCTCTGTTGTCAAGCAGGGACATGAGCTCATTTTTTGGAATCACAGGCTACTTCATTCTAGATTTCTCTTCAAAGTTTCCCGCTGACATGTCAATGCTTCAAAGACAAACATACAGCAGAAAACATCTGTAGTGTATGAGCAGACTGTTGCAAGCTGCAGCATACACGGCACGACAGTATCAGTGACCAAGACTGATAATGTCGCCAACATGGTGCAGGCGTTTGTTCTGTTTTCCCCATTAGAGGTCCCAGGTGGTGAAACTGATGACATGAGGCAGCTGTCCTTGAACAGAGCCCATATTTCATCCATGCAGTACTGCTTGTTGTCCAGGCCTTGCAGGCCCTCTCAAATCCTTGATGGTAATGATCCCCAAAATTTGTGACATTTTGTCACACATCTACGAAACCCCATTAACTCTTGGAGGAGGTTTTCTACTCGAGCTGGAAAATGACACCTGTTGGAATAGCCAGTTGAAGATGATCCTCTAATGTAGTCATGGCAGCACTCCCTTGCACTATGAGCTGAAACTCATAGGGAAACTCTTTGAGGCACTGGACCAATTTGAGGAAGCCAGATTAACATCAGACTGAGAAATCCGTCACAGCTAGTTATGTTATTGCATGTGTTTGCAGTCTTTGACGTGCTGTGGAAGAATTAAGGGTGACCTGCAGGAGCGAACAATAGAATCACCTCAACAGAAAAACACCTCACCGGGTGTTTGTAAGCACGAAGAGGTCCAAATGACTGCCACCCGTGATCCATATTTCAAACTGGGCAGGTGCATAGCTGGTGCAAGAATCGCATAATTAACAGATAAGCTCACCTCTTTATTTCCAAAGATGACAACCATTTAATGGCTGTCAAAGGTTCATGGTTCCAGATTTGCATGAAGTGCCAACTTCATCTTACCATGCTTAAAAGAGGATACTGATTGTCAACTGAAAAGAAAACCAAAGCAGCTGACCTAACTTTGCACAAGTTGTGTGCAAGCACTCTACCATCATCTGCCCTCATAGAGCAAATTTTCAGCGTGCTAGGAAGTATGTTCAGGCCACATAGATGTAATTAAAATAACACATTTGAGGAACTTGTGGTGATTAGAATTGAACACTGACAACAATGTTAAATAAAGCATGCTGCATTTAAAATAAAGCAAAAATATAAATTAAATTCAAGTTAGCTTTTGATTTCAATGTTTTAAATTATTTTAAGGTCTAACAATGTTTATAGAAACATTTTATATTGTGATTATTTGTGATTTGACACTGGGTATTATGGTCCTTGAGGAGTGAATAAGTAAACAATCATGTGAGAAACAAGCTAAGAAAACAATTGATACTGGACTACAGTAGCGCTTTTAACATTTAAAACCAAAATACAATTACAATGTTTTGAAATCTTTAAGCTTTAATTAAGGTAATGTTTGGAATGGTGTATATTAATATGTATGAATGATATTGAAAATCAATATTATTTACAGTGATGAATAACAGAGGTTTTTTGGAAGTTGGCTGAGACACATCTATCATAATAAGTGAAGTAGTCATGTTTTAAGAATGGAATTTCTTTAAATATTATGGAATCAAATTCTACGTTAATTCCAAATCCAATCTCTGTCCTTGGGATTAATTCAAATCAAATTCCCATTTGAGAATTGAATTGAAGTAAATTAAAAAATTCTGGATTGACCCCACCCTAGTGAGAAGCAGGTTTTAAAAGGCATTGATTCTGAGACTTTTGTATGCAGTAGGGCAGAAATCACACTCTAACTGATCTCCTAAACAGTTCCTTCTCTCATGAGAAAAAAAATTCATCTTCCCAACTGAATTAAAAACTAGAATAATTATCCATTTAATGTCTGTATTTTCCAACAATGAAGTTTCTTCATCATGCTACAAAAAACACCCTTCTTAACTCTCCCATGTATGTATATTTCATACCAAGATAACTCCAGTCCTAGTCCTTGAGGGCTGGTGTGTCTGCAAAGCACTGGCAGCTGAGAGAGAAGCTATTAAACTATCTAATTAATCCAATAATGAGTCAATTCAGGTTGCTGCAAGCTCTGTTGGAATGAAAACCATTCGATACACCATCCATCCAGGAATAGAATTGGGGATCCCTGAGATGTACCTATTATTAAAATTATGAATCCCTTCTGTGCCACTTGAAGTGCTGGTCTTGCTTAGACAGAAATATTTATCTCCTGTTTTTGTTTTTGCCTGTAAATTAGGATGTATTAAGATGGATTCTTTCAAATATGAACTTGGTCTCTTGAAAAGGAGACCTCTACTGGAGTTTAAGAGTAACGCATTGCATCCAGTTTTGTTTCATTCTGGGTATGGCTGAGTAAGCAATACTATAACTGCTAATGAATCAAAAGAAACATTTAAGACTAAATAGACTATCTTGAGCTAGAAGCACACTGTAACTGTGTATTAGTATCGCAGAAACATGGCAGCTCCTTGTTGGTACCTGAAGAACCAGTCCTAGTCAAGAATGCTGGGTTATATGCTGTAAGGGCATGGTGTGCAGTATTTGTAAAAGGCTATCTAGTCAGTTTATATTGATCTCTTCCGAAACTCCCTGCTCACACCCAGAGCCTTTTTTTCCCTTTTTTTGGCAGAACTTTTATTTCCTCAGAATAACTCAGATTACTGAGTGATAGGGAATAAAGCTGAATAAATTGAGGTCATAACCCAAGTAATCTTAAAAACTAGGGTAAAATATATATAGTGTTAATGTTGTTGTTTTTTTCCCTAATCTGCAATACACAAGTTGGGCTGAATATAGGAGTGTGCTGTTGTGCCAAGAAGTGCTTAAGGCTCCGAGTAGTATTAATGGCATGCTAAGTCATCTAATAATAAATAAATAAAGATGCAGCCTGTCTTATTAAAGCGAATATATGGGTGTAGTTTCAGTTAGCCTTACTCTGACCCTGTCTCACCCTCCTGTGCAGCGGAGTTAGGCCCCAGCACAGACAGCTGTAGGTGGGACGGAGGGGTTTTATGAGCTGAGAAAGTTGGCTGCGCCCCCTGGCAGCTGGCACAGTCCCCAGGCTGGGGGGGCGGGGGGTGTGGGGGGGTGCTGGCTCTGGGTGTCTCTCACACACAGCCTCGGTGTCTGGAGAGACACTGTTCTCAGCACCGCCCCTCTTGGCGCTGTTCCACTATTCAGCATGACTTTCTGTCTCACGGAGCTGGGCTGTAAATCTGTGTTTTTCTGTCACGGTGCGAGTGGTATTCCACAGGCTGGAGGAAGCCCCCTGATATGGTATCTCTTTGGCTATGAGATCTGAAATGTTTAATGGGTTCTGCTATACATTTGAGTTTTTATGTTTTTATTGGGCAAAAGAGCAGAACCATTCTTTTAAGTTTATTTTTTCCTAACTCTTGGAAACCTGTGCAAATCTTGCTTCAGAAAACTAGTCCAGTTGGTATGCATAATAGGCTTCAGAGCTAATAAAGCAGTGCTTAAAAAACTTGTCAGGACTTTGATCAGTCCAGGTTTACAATGCCTTTTCTTCCAAGCAAGGACCCCAGGCCAGACATCAGACATTTGATTCATAAGACTCTAGAGCTACACGTTCCACCAGTGACCATAGAGACAGGCTGCAGATGTAGAATCTGCACCAAGATACGAGGACCTACTCTGGTACAATTTGTTTTGAGATCACAGTAGCTCTTCAAAAATTATCCAAACCATAAAAATAAATGTAATGTTCCTCTAGATGTATATACCTATTGCAGTAGTTTATCTGTACATATTGGGGGTAGCTTAGTCGGTCAGGATGCTATTCTGAATCACTAGAGATTATGTGCAGTAAAAAGGATGTTCAGGTGGTACACACTCCACCAACTGTTCAAAATATCTGGAACAATCGCACTTCCTTGAATTAAACCAACTGCATTCAGTTAGTTTAGAAATGTAGAATTAAAATGAAAATCACTGCTGATCAAAGTCCTTTGTTAGTTGTAAGTCCTTAAATGGAAGATTATCGTTTACCTTGAAAATGTGCTAGATTTTGCCTCTTCAAGTCCAGAATTGCAGTCAATAGCTGGTAGGCTGCTAGCACTGTGTGCTTTAGTGTCTCATCGTGCAGCTGTTAAACTGGGAGCAAGGGTGAGGTGAGCAGGCTGCAGGGGCAGATGTTTCCAGTGTCCTGCAGGGGTAGCAGCACCCTGAAACAGCTCAGTCAAGTGTAATGAACCTAGAAAAACCCTCTCGAGACAGTGAATGGGAGTCACGTCTTCCAAAGAAATTAATTGAACGTTGCCAGAACCATTTTCCGTTGTGCTATAATTATCTATGATTTCTGTAAATGATTCACCAACTTATATTAATGAGCTGTGCTCTTTTAATTTTTGCATATGTCTTATTAACATACACAAACGCTAGATTGTAAAATTCCCTACATAGAATCTATATTGTATTTAATATTTAATAAATGCACAGTTCAATAGAGGACTCGCCATGCTCAGGTTGTTTGGACTACATATTTTGTGGTTTGTGTTTTACAAAAATTGAAATAAGAACGTTCCTTTCTGCATCTGGGCTGATGAAGACAAATGATGCCTGGTATTTCTCATTGAGATGTGTAATCAATTTAGGTTTTACTGGTAAAGTGATGTAATCAAAAACCAAACCACTTGTTGCTAAGTCTAGGTCCATGGTCTAATGACTTGGTAATATTTTTTGGATGCTAATGGTTTTTACAAGCTTCTCCTAGAACTCTGTGGCTCTGAAGTGTGTCTGGCCTATTTCTGGTTGCTGTCAGCTTCCCCACATCTTTCCTCTAATTATTTTGGTGCATCTTAAATGTGGGAAGTTTTAGAAAACCAGGCACTAATTTAGTCCAGATTGATCTCTGAGGCAGAAGAACATATTCTAACTCAGAAGCATTTAAAGTGTTCTTAGAGTAAAGCAGGATTTTACCTCTACTTACTGCTTGTGTCAACAATTTAGTTTCTTCAGCTTTGTTACCCATCGTGTTGATATTTACATCAATGCTTGTGCAGATATATCTGTATACACAGTACAGTATATACACGGTATTTTCTTCTTTGACAGTAAAACATTTGTGCAGACACAATCTGGCCACTGTTTTTTTTAGCATTACTGAAACTACCCTGCTTAAAAGCTGATTCAAACAAATTTAGTTCCTTTAAAGACATTTATTTCACTAAGAGTTGTGTACATCAACACTATTGGAAAAACACTGTTAAAAATAATGCTAAAAGAATATCACATTCTGCCTCTGCAAGCTGGCGATGTGTTGAAGTTGATTTATTGGAGCAATTTTAGCTCAGGGTAAAGATAGAAGCACAGCCCTGATTTTTAATGTAGTGTTTCAGCGATTGAGTGCCTACTGAAATAAATAAGGCTTTTATCAACCGTTGAGTTCCACATTAGGATTTACTAGCAGAAAACGCTGCTGTGTTTATGTTGCTTTTGGAAACGGTTGTCAGGCATGTCATTCTCACTAGGTGATTAACTCAAACTGTCACATTAGCCTCCCCTCATTGCCAGGTGTGCAGTTAGTGCATGCGCTCCCTTTGGAAGGAAAGTGGAGGTAATGTGAAAGACAACAGATTACAGGAACCTGCAGGTGGAAGGTGTGGCTTTTCAAACCCTATTAACTCTGTGGTGAGAAGCACCTTTAGGTTGCTTTTCAACGTCTAGTTTTCCTAAGAGAATTAACTGATTTAGAGAAGGATCTGTTTCTCATCATTACCCAGTAAGTGTTCTTATTACACAAATAAGGAGTACATAATATTTGAAAACTGGAGATGGGAAACTGCTTTCTACTTAAGGAATGTATTTTGTGAAAAAACAATTACTATCAAACTTCTCATAAATGCATAGAAAAGTTAAATAGGTAGCTTTATGGATTCTTGTTGGTGGCCAATTACATAAAACACCTGATGAACTTCCCCTCAGTTCTACCTATAAGGACTCCAGGGGGATTTAAAGGTGTTGTTCAAAGTGCGACACATTTAAACCAATAGTCTAGTTAAAGGAAAGGGTGTCCTTATTTATTATTATACAGTTAGTGCCAGCAATATGAGAAAGTGTTTTATCACTAGTGGTGCACCAGCAGCTGAGCCAGTCTTTATGCCTTATTGTGATTATAACCCAGAAAAAAGGTGTGCGAAAGAAAGGGCCTGCCAACATTCAACTAGAACTTGGTTTTGCTGTATTATTGTGCAGGTCTGAAGATTTTTAGGTAAAGGAGGCTGTAGTGAGACAGGGAGTACAATGAGCTTTAAAGTAACTGGAGTTTTAAATGATGATCTGGGAGATGCCAATCCCAATAGCTGCCTTTGTAGCTTTTTTTCCCCATATATTCTTCTGAAATAATCTTTATTTTATTTAGTGCCTTTCGTGCCTATCCTCTTTAGGTGCTTTAAATTAAAACGGTAGAGATGTATATACACTACCATCTCATACACTACTAAGTCAATTGAACAATTAAAAGGTAGATTATAAAAGTGAGTTTTAACACAGAATCTGAAAGTGTTAAATGGCTTGCATAATCTCATGTTCAGAAATAATGCCCCAGCCTTGGAGCAATTTAATTGAATTCCCTGCAATCATACCTTTACTGGTGTCAAATAGTATTGGTATGTTTTGCCAAAAACCATCAGTCATAGGTTAAATGAACCATTTTCTAAAGAAAAAATATCTTCACAGTGCCATCTTGTGTAAGTTCACTCTCAATTCTTTGCTACCCTGTTTCAACAGTATGCAGCATGCCTATAGTTTACAGTTTTTGCACTGGAGCACCACAAGGTGTTTGTGACCAGGGCACTTGGGAGCAGGGTGCCTGCTGTGAATATACACTGTGAGGATCAGGTGAGCTCTAGCTCTGGGCGCGAGAGCTACTAGTTTTTCATAAATCCTATTTGATCCAGTTGCTTAGAATAAAACAATGCGTCTACCCGGTGAGAGCAGTATTTTGCTTACCAGCAAAATAAATATAATGAGGCTATGATTTACAAATCTCTTCTTCATTGAGCATTAGGGATTCTTGACTATGTTGTTGTTTAAAAAGAGGGAAAGAGGACTGCAGTAGGATTCTGTACTTATGAAGTTAGTTCCTGGGCATTTATTATTCACAAAGCCTTTAATTCTCCATTCTTCCAAAGCTCGTGATGTTTGACAACTTGAAATCTTTAAGAGACGTGTTTTTGATTTTCAGCATATTCTGAATTCTACAGTGGTTCCAGAAAATGAACAGTTTTTTGTCCCCAAACTACAGAAGTAGAATTTATGATTTATCTGTTCAGCTTGAGTATACTTTTTTTCTGACAAATCTATTGAGTAAACGATCAGGAATGGGGAAGCATCAGGCTATTCTAAATAATTTAATTGAAGCTCAACCTGTTTTGATAATCATTGACAAGGTACCTGAGGCTAGAACAAAATAAAACAAAACAATGGATACAGTATTTATTATTAATGGCTTAAAGACTTTATTTTAAGGTGTTGGTGCTGGAAATTCAACTTGTATGTGTTAATTAGAACAAATTTCAAAGTCACTCATCCGTAGTTGTATGCCAGATTCTCCTCTCCCTGGTAACATCAAGAGTCAAGAATATCTGAAATAAAATATACAGTGCAGATTCCTTGAGATTCTTAAAAAAAACACCAGATAAGAGTCTTCAACTGATAAGACAACAGCCACATGAGAAAGGTGTTTCACGTCTTGCTTTATCCTATATTCCCTTATTCTTAAAGAGTACGCCTGTTGCACCCCTTCTTTGGACTAGTCTAAAAGTCTTTAGAAAAATCATTGCAGCAGAGCCTGACATGTTGCAGAGCAAGAGAGATTCTTTCTGGAACTTTTGCCTGGCGTTTGATGGTGTTGGACCCAGAATCTTCACATTCTCCTACCACAGTAATTCATAGGAAAGTGACCAACCGCTGACACGCACCTGGCACAGCAGTGAGTGGGTGAAGTGCAGGACAAACTAGAAGCTGGAACGCTTTATCACTTTATATTTTCTGCGTTAGTATTTTGTTCATGGGATAAGTATTCAAACTTCACCTCCTCTCTGCTGGTAGTGTGAGGGCACACAATGGTCTCTAGCTCTTTTCTCTACCTCAGGCTTTTTTGGAACCAGCCTCTCCAGCCAGGGGAGCAAAAGAGGGTTTAACACTGAAATAAGACAAAAATAAAGAAAGATTAGATCTTGTTTTTCCTCTGGGCAAGCAGATTGGCCTGACACATTCCTATGGACTATACCGTTAATTGATGCGAGAGAGCAATTCTTAGCCTGTGACATATCTATCATGATAGCACATTATCCATCATCTGTGAATCAAGTTTGGGAAGCTGGGAATAATTTAGGGTACGGCCTTGTTTTCACAACATGACAAGTACATAATAATGTGATTTAAGTCACTGAGGCGCCAGGATAATGCCCCTGTCAGCAGTGTTTCTGAGCAAATTGAGCTTGTTACAAAGCATGACTGGGGCTGTGTTGTGATAGTTTGTACTGCCAACTTGTTTCTCACAACGGTGCCTTTCTTGTACAAATCTTCAGGTATTTGCTGGAGCCTTAGTGGCAGGTAAAAACTTGTGAGGAACAGTACAGCGAGTTCAGGATTAGACTTGCTCTGTGTTAGGTGGGTGGTTGTTGCAGCTTAGAATGACTCTTTTTGTTGAACTTTTTTTCCAGACTTTCTTGCCCTCTCATTGTTTGAACTGGGATTTTTTAGGTAGTTACAACGCAGGTGTAATCAGAATTTAGACTATAAGGCAAGTGATGCAAAGGGCAGCCTTAGATGCTGTGAGAGGGCACGGTGCAGAAAGAGGCTCAGTCAGGCATTGTGAGAGAGCCTTGTGATGTCAGCTGTGACACTAAGCAGTAGTGCCTGGGATGCACCTATGGTTTCCAAGCCCTGACATTCTTTTTGATTTTGGAGCATGGTTATCCCAGCCAGCTTGGTGTCTTGGTTGTTGCTAGCAGGGTGCTTGTCATCTCTGACTGGATACACATGACGCAGCTATTCAGGCTGTCTCCTCAACAGACTTACATGAAGCTGCAGCTTGCCCACATTTATGTAACAAAGAATTCCTGAAGGTTAATAGTACAGCTATGTATTACCATTGACAGATATTGCAGAACAGTGAGATGTTTTGTTTCATTAATAAGAGTTTGTCTTTTTTGTCCTCTTTTTCAAATAATGCACAAAAGGACTATTTTACAGAAGTCCATGTTTCCTCTAGAGGAGGTCCTTCCTATCTGCATAGAGAGTCAAAATCCTTTAATCACAGACACAGAGAAGTTACAGAGCACTAGATACTGAATCTTAAGTTTGCAGGCAGCTTAATAAGATCCAGTGAGCCAAGGTGACACTTCTTGTTAAGTGATATCTAACCAGTAGGGGATTACCCCACAATATACTTCAGCAACTCATGGGCAAAGTCCTTGCATGATCAAAGAGGCTTAGCCACATTCCGAATTCTGACTAGCTAGATAAAAGGACTTCTCATGACCAGGGATCCATTCCATCAGTACACATACAGCTCTCTGGCCCTGGATTCTCCTAAAAACATCACATCTCTACTGCCTAAAAAAACACAGTTAACCAAACAATTGGTATTATTGGGTAATTCAGAACTCAGGAGCAGATGAAAACAGGAAGACTTGTTAGGGGTAGGCGTCTAAGCTAATAGAGCTGGTGTAACAGCCCAACAACTGGTCGTGTTGATTTTGTCTTGAATTTTCCAGACACAGGGTTACAATATTTGAACTCTTTAATGCTGTATACATTTTTAAAAAATCAATTTTTCTAATAGGTTCATTTGCAAAAGGCAAGTAGATGTACAGGTCAAGTAGATGTACATCTGCACACAGGAGCTCTTCCATTACTGCAGGGAGAAGACACTGCAGTGAGAGACTGCAGCCAGCATGCAAGAAAAATTAAAACATTAAATGAAAAGCCTTGCTTTTAAAAAAAGGAGGGCAAAAAATAGTGTTTATTTCAATCTGTCATCATTTTTATAGCATGTTTTGAAAATGACGTCTTTAAAAAGCATACTTTTTTCTTTGCATACTTCGCTGATCCTGTAAGGTCATATAACCCTGCAACATCAGATAAGTCTGAGGTAGCTCGTTGGCTTGTAGGAACAAGAAAGCAAAGTGAATTGAGCTTTGTAAGGAGCCTTGCTATGCACAAAGATCTTCTCTCTTCCTGAGACATCAGCAGCTTGATTGTTTCCCATTAGTATTAATGAGCTATTGTTCACATCCCCTGTGTATTAACACATTCACATAAACTTTTTGAACCGTCAGTGACTGTAAACACCAGTCTGGCTATCAAGCATCCCATAATTTCAGTTTCTGAAAATTATAACTTAAATAAATATTTCCCCTTTGCACCAGAAGTTGACAGAAATAGTTCTGCATAATTTGTTTTTACTGGACAAGACCACCTACAGTGCAGTGTTTGGAGAAATAGTATTTGTTTGATTTTAATTTCTCCTTGCTGTCTGTTTTAAATAAACAATTAAAAGCCATCAGGACCCCTCACAACTGGGTAAACATCTGGTGTTCTGGCCCCTGATGGTTGTGGTGAGCAGGGGAGGTTGGGGAGGTGTAGTTCCCTATATCACATTGCATACAGGGTTTCAGCTCTATTTCTTCAAGATTTGGTTGTGTCTTTTTCTATTCTTTGACTATATCAGGGCTTTTTTTAGGCTTTGAGAAAAAAATAAAGGCTTTCTTTAATGTTGACCTGTAATTAAAGATTTAAGAACTAACCTTTGCATGCTAGTGTAACATGACACAATAAAAATATTTGTACATAATTAACCTGTTAGCGATTCAGCTGAAACAATCCCATATGTTTTGGGAAATGAAGGCGAAATGTCAGTACTAGCGTCTATATTGGGAAAAAATGTACATATATTCATAATCACTTACTGGCCACAATATTAGGAACAGTGGATTTGTAGATTATTTCAGGATCATGAGATTGACTTCCATCACCTTCGCTGGCCAGAACAATTCCCAGACTGTGTAGATATTTCTTTTGCTATTAACATGCTATTGTTCATTGTGTGTTTTGAATCGGTGTATGTGTGTGTGTTTGTGCACATTAATGTCTGCCTGTTTTAGTATGTTTGTCCTGTTCGTGTCTGTTACTGGGCTTCTCTTAGACCCTCAATAAACTCTACTGTGTCTGAGCTTATAAACTCACTTGGTCCATCAACACAGGCTCTGATGCTAGATGAAGAAAAACATGGCCCTGTAAGAGGAGACTAAATAAACTGAGCTTGTTTATTACTCTGTCAGAGCAGAAATGTGGCCTTGCTCCTTGACAGCGCTGGTGTGAAAGTGAATCATGCCTGACCCTGTTCACCCTAGGACCCAGAAGACCAGATACGATCCTGCTTTTTTATCCTTGTTTTCTGCATGAAAGGCCTCTGAAAGATTGATCAGATCTGCTAGTTGGAATGTTTTCTTAAGCAGAATTTACAACATGGCATGGAAGCATGTATTCAGTCTTTAAAAGACTCACAAAAATTGTACATTTGCTGTGTACAAGAAAATCAACTACCCAAGTGTTTGTGAGATGCATATGAACAAATACACATATTAACACACATGCCAAGGGTGTAGGCTGAACGATGAAGAACTTTAATGTCTGCTAGAAACCTCTGTCCCATGTTAGAGTGTTTATGTTTAAGCAGTTACTGCACTTTCATTCATTTCAGAGCTGTTCCGAATTCCCTCTTTCTGTCACCAGTAACTGACCATTGTATAGTACCAGTAGACCTGTTTAACACATTTTTAAGAAAGACATTTCTCTGACCTGTTCATACTGTTTTAATGTTTTACTTATTATTAGTAGTATTCTTGTATATAGTATTCTTGTCTAGTATTCTGAATTGTTCTCCTGAAAAACAGCCTTTCCATTCACCTTATTGTCAATAAGTGTTGTTACAGAGCTCAGTGACTAATTATATGTCAGGTCAGTGGTCAGTCAGCTGAGGTTTCCCCTCTTTAATAAGCTAAATGGGTTTTGTGCCTTGAGCCTGGTTTAGCTACATCCACGTAACCACAGTTAAAGCTGGGTTAATGCTGGAGCACTGGCCTGCAGTTACAGCCACAGGATGGGAGATAAGTGAGGAAGTTGTGAAAGAGGGAATAGCTGCAATGCAGCAGACTGTCAAATTCCAAGCCTGTGGCTCCAGCACGCTGATAAAACTCCTGGAAGCAGTGCAGCACCAGAGTTATTTTACATGGAGCCACAGTCTCCCGAGTACACTAATTACCACTCATGCTGAAAACTCTGGAGCAGATACATTGGAATGTCCTATTTAATGCTATCATTATGGATAACCCAGATCATTTTAACAAGGTCTCAGTAAAGCAAAAAAACGATCACTTTCCTTAATATGTATTTCATTTTGGCTACCCCCCGTATTCTACATTTTACCATTTTTCTGCATTTTTTAATTGGCCTGGGCATTTAAGGTTTTGTTTATCGAGCTATAAACTCTCAAGAAGGAGGTACACTATGTCTGCACAAACAAGAATTTTAACAGTGTAAAAAAACTAGGTGTTAGTTTTCATGGGATTCCAGCTCTTCAACATAGCTACAATTTATGCTCTTAACTAATTGCTTTTACATGAACTTGAAAGGGGAGAAGCATGTTGCCTTGGGGCTGTGTCTGAGGAGTTAAGAAAGAGGCGAGGGTCGCACTACATTTCATCCAGCAACAGGTAGGCATGGCCCTCTGTTCAAATGCGGGTGCTTTCGAAGACAGTGTAGGTGTAGATAGGACATCAGATACCGTTTAACAGCAATCAAATTTACTGCGCCACACCCTTCCTATCTGTACCAAGGTGTCGGCATGAATCTGTGCTCTTTCAGAAGTTCTTCTGCAACACCACACAAAATGAGGCTTGCGATCAGCAGCCAGTTGGCCCATCATTCACGTGGGCAATGTCTGCCCGACCATGGACAAAGTGAGGGAATGATTATTCACACGAGGAAAGGGCTTTACATTTTGTTTCATGTTTTTTGAGGGTTTTATTTTCCCTATACAAACCAGTGAACCACCAGATCAGGGGTCCTGAGTTGCGCTAGCGCCTATTATCTCATCTGAAATGAAGATCCTGGACAGGCTGCTTCAGTGAGGCTGTGGTTTGGTTCCAGGGTAATAATCTCCTGCACAGCTCCCAGATGTTGAGTGAAGCCCCAACCCGTTACTGCAGTCCTGGCTGACATGGTGTTTGGAGAAAGCTAGCTCAGTCCTTTTCTCTCATCAAACCCTAAAAAGCTATTTTTCCCCTCCTTGTTTTTAAATTGTGTTAACGATTCCACCTTTCACTGCCCTGTCAGCATCACATCACATTACAGCATTTTCCAGTCATGAAATAATGTTTATTATTCACAAAATTATAGATGATTTTTTTAAGGTTAAAGGGGCTAAACCATGCAATACTAATATATAATGTATTTTCTTTCTTTAAAATTTAAGCCATGCTTTTAGTTTTTGAAGACATTTTATATATCCCCTAAGGTGAGAAATGCAAAAGTAGCTTTTGGTGAGTAAAAGAGATTTTCTAAAGAGTAGTTTTCTATTTCTCTATCTTGTTCATATTACCAGTATCTTTTCTTATCTGCATGTACACAAATTCACCTTCACTTGCTGGTGTTTTTATCATGTTTTCCTATGTTTTTGCAGTTAACTTTAATATTTCTGATACATTTCTTAACGAGTTCATTTACACCATGCTTGTTATATAAACAGAGAGTGTTTATATTTTTATTGGAGGGTAGTGATAAATTGAAAGTGCTATGATTTCATTGCATCATAAAAAATGAAGTTAAAGTTAAACTTTCTTAATCACTCTTTAAATTCCAGTATGAAAGAAAATGTTGCTGGTTCACATACTCAATCATACAATCTTAAACAGGTTTGAACATTTGTTAATACAGAAGAAAAAGGTTCAACCTTGGTTGCTGGTTACTTTCTACACTGTACCAAATGTTCCACATGGAGAGCTATGGTCTGCATTTCTCATCACAAGTGTTTGACACATATTTCTTTCTTTGTAGTCACGCTGTTGGTGCTGAAATTCTCAGATTTGCTTATGAAATAAACGCGATTACATGTGATTTGAAAATAAATTGATGCACTGTAACTCTTGTGTGTCTGTGGAATGGGAGTGAGCTGTGCCAGTAAACACTGGAGTTTCCTTAATGGTGATCCTCTGTTTTAATTGTGAAGTACCTTCAGCTACAATGATGAGCTTGAGAAGCAGATTGAGGAGCACGTGCTTTTTTGAGTTTTTCATGTTTTTTGTCAGTCCAAACAGAAATCAAAAGTTTGTATTATCACAGAGAAACAGGGCACAGGACCTTAAATTTTAGAAAGGGTGGCTTATTTCAAAGGTATAAGTTCTTTGTTCATTTTTGTCTGATGGGTTTTGTTATAATTTAGGAAGGTCGCAGCATAGTTATTTTTGGTGTAAAGCCTAGAAAACTATTTTAAACACCTTATCTCTGGTTAAGGGTACACCTAGGCATCTTTCTCTGAAAAGAGAAGAAGGGAAACAACGTTTCGGCTGTGGAGCTTTCTTCGGGTGTCATATATATTATAATAAGTTTTATTTACACACTTGATGTTAATGATGAAGTAAATGATGCAGTTTCTATCAGGCAAAGAAAATGTTTATCCAAACAGTATTATTTAACCTGTTTTTTCCCTCGATTTGGGGCCTTATGCCTGAACCCCATTTAAATCATTTAAATGTAGAGAAAATCTTTAGTAGGTTTGTGGGGGAGGGGTCAGCCCAAGAGGAGCACTGCTACATCTTTAACAGTTTAGCAACAGTCTCATATTCCGTTTTCAGATCCTTACTGGCTGAACCTACTTATATTTCTGAAATGGTGCAGAAATGCCTGCCAAGGTCATTTAGTGTTTACAGTATAATCATTCTGGCTTGGTTTTGTTTAGATTGGTGATTGAATCCAGTTCCTTGCCCAGCGCAGGCTCAGGGGCCCCTGCAGTCCAGCATGCTGTTGTTTAACCTTCCCGTCTGTCTCTCCATCTCAGGGTCAGTACCGGCCCTCCGACTTGCTGTGTCCAGAGACGTTCGTCTGGGTCCCCATCGAGCGCTGTCTGCCCAGGCTGGATCACAGCCGATACTGCCGTTTCCACGAAGACCCCGCAGCAGGTATGTTTCTGAGCCTCGCACGGAGGGGCAGCTGGGTGGTAGTGTGGCAAAAGGGGGAATCTGGGAGGGAGGATATGCTGGGGGCTAGAGGGGTCGACATCGGATGGGAGGCAGAGAGGACACTAAAAGAGAAAGGGGAAGGATGTAAGGGAAGAGAAAGGTGGGGAAAGGGAAGGGTGAGTGGCAGCTCATCTTCTCGAGGGCCTCAGGGTGCACTGGTTTTCATTTCACATCTGGTCCTAATTACTTAATTGAAATCATTTGGTTATGATGTTAAATCACCTTTGTGTTTAGATCTTAACCAGTTGCTAATTGAAAAGTACCTTATAGCCTTGAAGACTGCAAATTTTGGAAGTGCCTGTCTGTAGTCGCCCTTCACATGGGGGGTATGGGGATTGAGGATAGGAATGAAGGTGGAAAAGAAGGTTGGGAGGTATTGATCAACAACCCCTTCCATATTCTTTCATCGGAACCTCTCCTCCTTTGACCAAGCTGCCACAGAGACAACACTGTTTAATAGCTCTGTTAGAAAACAGAGACAACACTGACAACACTGTCAGAAATCCCTCGGCTGAGAAACCTCTCGACTTGTGGACCCAGGTACTATGCCTGGCTCTCAGTGGGGACTCTGCTTGACACTGGATTTCAGATTGGGCTTCTCAGTCCTGGCCCTTCTGTTTTCTCTTTCCAACTGAACTGTCTTAACTCCTGCCTCTTTAAATTGAACATCATATAGTGTTTAGCTCCTATAATGCTGCTGATTTCTCCATTACAGTCTAACTTAATGTAGTTAACTTTGAAATTTCTTAACTCAAAAGTGAAAGTTAAGAAACTTAACAGAACTGCTAGAACATAAAACCAGAAGGCGGAGGCATCCCAGGGAATTGGATTGAGAAAGACTTGGGTTAAGGCCTCAAAGATCGGATGTTTGGCTTTTAGAAAACCACTTTTCCATTTCTGAACACAAGTCTACTTTCCTGCCAGTGCCAAGCCTTATCATGCCCTGTGTGTGTTGTAGATCTGTTTGTGGATGTTATGTAAGTAACATATATCTTTACATTTCTGCAATTACATGTAGTCTAAACAGAAAAACCTTAATCTGATGGTAACTACAATCTCATAATTGTTTCTGAAGTTCAGAAAGAACAATTGCCAATAGGTGGGTTGATTGAAGTCGGATGTGTAAAAGAAAAAATGTAGTGAATGAAAACTCAATACTGTTTATTATGGATTTTCTTACATTTTTTTCTTCTTTTAATATAAGTTCTGGGTAGTGGATGTCACAGTAGGAAATAGCCATGATTCACATATGGAAACCTAAGTTCAATTCCAAGTTCAATATGATTGTTTGCGCAAACCCAATTACGATGGCTGATTGTTTGCAGCCTGCTGTCCGAAAGTTGTAAGGAGAATCCTGGAAATAGCTAAACTGCATAAATCAGCACTCAATCCTCTTTGTCAGATGGGTCTTACACAATATATACAATAATGTGTGTGTCAACTGTTTAGTGCTCTTGTGTTTATTTTTGGCTGTGTACTAAAGTTGAAGACAATACTTTGCTATGATGTGTTATGGCTGCTCCACCAGCTGTTGCTGTGTCTTCAAGATCAGAATCCAGTCTGCTGGACATGGAGATCAAGCAGTGACTCATACTGTAAAGACCTTCAGTCAGCTTTTAGGATGCAGCCTGGAATTCTAGAGTCTGGGCTGTGTCATCATGCCACTGTCTTCTGGAGATTCTTGGTGAGTGGCACTACTGGCAGGGCTTCACGGGTGTCAGGATGTTTTGAACAAAAAGTGAAAACCTTGGCTTGGTGTGCTTCAGCATCCTCTGTCTTGGGTCAGGTATCTTCAGATTTTTAATGTCTGTACCCACACCCACAAGGTAACCATTCTTATGCACTCTGGACTTGGACTGTGAAAAAGAAACATTCATTTTGAAAAGTGAAGTTTTTGGGAAGGACAGACTTGTAGTCCAAGTCTTTATTAGGCAGGTATTAATGAAACAGGTTGACCAGATATTGCAGATTTGAAACTCAAGGTGTTATCATGGAAGGCCTCTGAAAAGTAACTCTCTTTTTTTAAGGGCACCCTGGCTGACACAGCAAAGTTACTATTTAGCCTTCATTCTTCGAGATGTTAACACTGTATAAATGGATATGGGTAGATGAAAGATTGCATCTCAAAAGGGATGTTATATCTGTCAGTACTAGAGTGTTTATCATATTACACTGCAGCAAAATAGAGGTGTATAAGGTGGTAACAATGCATTATTATTGTTCAGATCTTTGTCTCCACAAATCAAAAGAACTTTTCTAAGGTGTAGTGGGTTTATATCACAGTGTTGTCTGAGCTGAAACAGTTTTACAGTGGACATGGAGGCATGTTGTTCAAGTAAGGATGGAATCGTTGACATTCTTATTGTGGCGAGTATTGGAGAGTGTTGACAGAGCACCAGAGAATTAAGGCTTCATTCAAGCCTCCCTAAATTCACCTGTTGTCGTAAACTAGTTACGTACAGTTCTGCCTGTTCTGTAGGTCAGTCCTCTTGCTGCAGTCTAGCCTATTTTTTTCAGTGTCCTTGCTGATTTGTCATTATGTGAACAATAGAGTAAATTATTGTACAGCAATGTTAATTCAAGGTTATGATGACTTTATATATTTTGTTTTCTAAAAATCTAAAAATACAAGTCTAAAAATACATTTTGATGGAGTTTCTAGCCAACACTGGAGAGAGCCATTTCACTCTTAATGCTTCACATCTCCACTGTAGTATGGCATTGTCAGCCCCAGGTCTCTGCCTTCACTGTAGATTAGGGTTTTCCCTGCATTACTAAAGTGGTTTTAAGGGATTAGAGAGAGTGAATTGGCTACATGCTTTTCGGGTTCAGGCAGATTGTAGGTTACCTCTGAGAGAAGTGTAGCCTAATACTTAAGTACAGTATTTGGTAATGATGAGTCAGATGTGTTTAAAGCATACTGTGATCATGACTGCACCTTGCTTTGTTATGTAATCCGGACCAAATGACTTTTCATCCCGATTGTACCACTCTCTGTGTGGCTTAAATGCCTAGCCCATTATCGGTTGACTGGCTTCCACAACTAAACCCTTTAGATTCAGTGTTCTGATGGAGGTTCAGGAAGGATGTTCTTCATTTAAGGAAACATAAAGTCAGAGGTGAGGATTTGGTACTTTCATCAAAATACAGTATAGCCATCTCATTCAGTAATACTGAAAACTAGAGGTAAAAATTCGATTTTGAGCCTGCACATTTTGCTGGCTAGCACAATTAGGTTCTGAGAGAAGGAATGCTGATCTTTGTTTTCTAACAGTTCAGGATGAGCATAAGTTTTCAATATTATTGTTATTAAGGGACAACACAGTAGTGTGATACTTAGCTCTACTACCTCACAGCTCTTTGGTCCTGGGTTCAAGTCCAGACTTGGGTGCAATTTCTGCCCCGTGAATGAACGGGTTTTGTGTTCCAATTTCCTCCCATAATATAAAGACATGCTGTCTGTGGTACTTGTCTCTCTAAATTCTGTTCTGTAAGCATATGTGTATGCCTGCCTTGCAATTTGCTCTTGTCCCATCCATAGTATATATCTGCCATGTGCCTATTGTCTGCCTCCAGCTCCCCGTAATCCTGTATTGGACATACTGTTTATTGAAAATAAATGGATTGATTATCAGTAACTGTAATCATACAATACACAGCTGCATGTAATTACATTCACTGTGCATGTGAAAGAATGGTGATCAGAATATTTGCTTTCTGTCCAGTTAGCTCTTGCTTATTTGCTGACCAATAGATTATGTGATTGATCCTTTTGGCGATTTACTATACTAGCTTCTTTCTTTAACATCAATGTTTACATCCTAAGTCGGGATCAGTGATTTTAACAATAGATGTGAGAGGTGATTCACACTACAAAGGTCCTTGTAAAGGCTGAAATCTGGAAAGGCATTAATCAATGATTCTTCAAAGTTCATCATCATGAGATCATACTTGGAGGTAGTGCCTCTTAAAGGTAAACAGCCCAGGAAAAGCACTTTATTAAATGGAACTCAAAAGAATAAATTATGACCCCTGCTGCTCCTTAGCTTTCTCTTTTTACTCCTTTTTCTTCTTGTTCTTGTTGCATTTTATAGTAATACAGTGAAGTGCGCTGGTCCATTTTTCTTTACTTAGCCTAATATAAAACAAGTGGATGGAAAAGCTTATCTTCAGCGTGTGCCAGAAAATGGGTGAAAGCAAAAACAGCTGGTAGATAATTCAGTGCAGTGCAGTACTAGTCTTGGCATTTGCCATCACAGAAAACCACAGTTTAGGTATAATATAAAGAACATGTTCCGTGCAGGGTTTTTCAAACCACCTCAGGAGAGGTACTACAGATCTACTTCATCATCGTTTCTTAATGCTGGGGACGACATTATAAAGTTCAGTGTTTGTACTTCAGTTCATAAAGAGATACAGTATTTTCTAAAGGAGTCTGGGAATGCCAGGCTCGGAAGACCTGCGGTCTCACTTGGCTTGGAACTGGCAGCTCTGCTTGCAAAGACGTGGTCTGAGTTTTGTTATTCTCTCTTGGTGCCTGTGTTGTGTTTGTTATTCTTGGAGCTCAAGTATGCATGGAGGCATTTTTGGTATTCTGCTGAAATCTGCAGACTTAATGTTCAGGAGATGAAAGAGGTGGGATTAGCTCGCAGTTCTGTGGCTTGGGCACAGAGGCTGCCAGTCAGAGGGAACCATTTGTAGTGGTTTGTTTGTTTTTAGTAGATGTAGAGCTGTGAAGGAGTTAGTGCCTGGTGCCTGGTGGAGTCATTGGTTCTATGACCCTCTAATCATCTGCAGCCAAAGGCGGTGAATGAACTGAACTTGCTACATTCTGAAAGGAGAACAACCTAGGAATGGAAATAAAGCCTGGAGTCTGACAGATCGATCTATTTCAGGCTTTACAAGATGCAGGTTCTGGAACAATTTGTACTGCTGAAATGTAGTTTTAAATAATTATCTCACTACTTCTCTCCTCGGATTTATCTAAAACAACAACCTAGAGGTCTCCAGTACAGGCTATTGGCTGTGGCTGGCCATCATCCAGCCTCAATATGCAGGGAGCTCTGCTTACCCTTCGCATCAATTATCACCAAGGTCTTTTGAGGCGTATAGCTTGCAGAATGTGTCGTCAAAGTAGTTACACATGCCATCAGTACTACAGGCAACACTTGATGTTTATCTTGTCAGTATTAACTTTTATTATCATTATTATTAATGTTATACACTTTTAGTCAAAATTATCTTAATGCTCCCTTGTAGTGACACAACTGATTCAACAGTGGGATGGCCTGGAACAGCAGTTTTCAGTTTTTAGTCTGCCTTTCCCCTTGTTACTAGTTATAATTCCCTGAAGGAAAGCTGCATATTTCTTTTCTGCTGGAGAAAAAAGCACATTTTAACAAAAAGAGAAGGATTGCTCATGGAGCTGGGTGAGTGGAGGGATTGTGTGTTAAGCCTCTGTCAGGCGGTTTTCTGCGTGATTAGGCTCTCAGAATGGGCCGAGCTGCTGTTGGAGGGAAAAGGACAGGAGGTGGCACTGGACAATGTCAGTGTTGGCTGAAAAGAGGCTCCGTGGGGGACCTTCTCTGGGAGTGCTTCTTTCGACAAACAGTCTTTGTAGGGCTGTATTAACTCGTCAGACCCCAGCTGCGACTTTCCTTTCCAGAGCTGCTTATATTCAACTACAGAGGAGGAATGCAACCAGAAGGGGTTGGGAAGTAAAAAAGGGAGAGGGACAACATGACTTTAGTTTATAACCACAAGCTGAGGCTCAGGGAAGGGCTCCAATATATGATACATGTATATGTTAAAGCAGTGTCATTTTTAGGGTGCCACGCCAGTAACACTTCCTACCGCAGTTATAATGAAGTGATACTCAGCTTGAGCAGATTAGTGTGACTTTTTTGTCAGAGTCAAAAAAGAAATCTGAAACTTGCATCAGGCAGGCAGGGAAAAAATCGTGGTTTCTTAAATAACCGCGGCCGAAACCTTTGCAAGAGTCTTCTTTTTAACTAGCTTTAATAGCTATTAAATATCTCTTTACATTTGCACATGAACCTTGTAGAAAGAACATTTGATATTTTCCTATTTAGTATTAATCACATAGTATTTAATCAATCTAATAAGTCTGGATAGGCTTTTTTAGGCTTTTCTAAATTACACCTTTCTGTGTTGCTTTGCAGTGGACTTTGCAGCTCTCAGTGTCACCTTACATCATATCCATTTAGGATATTTAGCAGGTTGCTGTGAACCTCACCAGTTAAAGAAGGTTTCTAATTATGGATGTATTTATGTATTTGCTCATTATAAAGTTTAGGACCTGAACTCACTACTATCTTGAAGTGCACTGAAGGTTCCTCACTTGTACTTTACAGCATTGATGGCTCTTCCCTCAGGAGTCTTTATGTCATGATAAAACCAATTTTTGTCCTCCCATAGTTAGCCTTTTCCCTGTCATTGTCTGAATCTGGCCTGACTGTGCTGTGTGCCTGCAGCACAGCGTGTCAGTCAGAATATCCGATTGCCAGAATTCATTCCTCTTGTCATCCCTTCATAAGTGAGAGATAATAGTCTGGAACCGCTCTCTAGACCAGGTATATGTGTTTGAAATTGAGCAGTAGGTTAGACATTTACTAACTCAAACCTAATCACAATTGCCATATGTGAAATGAAGCACATTAAATTTAAACCCTAAGTAGACAGTTTGCTTCTATGTAATGACAAAATTGCTGGGTGTGATTTAACCATTATATCCCCCTTCCACACAGAGTCAGACACATCCCCAGTAAACACCATGAGTGCTGCAGATTTAAGCCCCTGTAATTAAAAAGGCAATCCTCTCTGATGTTTCGGTCTTCCTGGTAGCTTGTGGAGGAAGAGCAGAATACCTCACTTCTCTGTACCACGAAGCAAAAGAACGTAACTCTAGGTGTCTATTTCAAATAGGAGGCATTTATTTTATGTACATCATCAAATTCATTGGATCTATGGTGTGGTTGTAAGGGTCTTCTCTGAGGCCTGTGTGCTTTAAAAGCCTTCATTCATTACACTGTAGGCCTGCTAGACTTCATCCAGCAGACATGGGTCCTTAGCCCTTGGCTGCAGACAAGCAGGAGGTGTTGTCATGGAGTCACAGTGCAGCCCGCCCCCTGGAGCCCGAGGTGAATGAGAGCGTTTATATTATGAGCGGATGTTTGTGTTCACCAGAGCTCTGCCTCTGTTGCTCCTGTTCTGTCTTATCAGCAGAGTTAATTGGGCAGCTAAAAGCTTTTAATCAAAGTTATCAGAGCTGTTTAAACCAGTATTTTTTTTAAATCGGCAGACCTGTAAAGACCAGCTAACATGTAAAACATGGGAGTAATCTTTCCTTGCCATGCTCTCTGTGCCATGTGTCTGTTCAAAAGCCAAATGCCAGCATGCATAGCTTTAGATTTACAAAATAAAAAACCTATAGAAAGCCCTTGCATATTTCTAAGGGAACAAAGTAGAATTTATGGCTGACACTCTGAGCTGACTTTCAGGGTTTCATTAATACCTGCTATAAATAGTAGGTTAGAAATATACTCATGTTTACTTGGTTGATTTTATTTATAAACTAGAGTATTTTTAATGGTTAGAGAGCTATGACTGAGAAACCCATTGCATTGGAGGAAGACGTGAGACTGAGAGAGGTTTGAAAACATCCTGTATGGGTTGGCCCTGTCTGCACCACTGCTCCACATGCCTGGTCTGACCTGAAACTTGCGTCGTGTTCAGAATGTGATTACACCTTTCAGTGAGAAACAAAAAGGAATCCCACTCTCACAAAGATACATGCTTAGTAAGCTGATTTGTACATAAACCAAAACATTAACTTCATCATGCTGTGTATAGTATAAGAGAAGTGCGTGCCGCTTCTTTGCCAAGAGTGGATAGGAATGTGCTTTAATCTACTTCATACAAACAAGTGATCAATTTCATACTCAACAAAAACAAAATATTGCCAGAGTCACTCAGTTTTACACAGAGATACAATGGTTGGGATCCACACCGTACATGCTACCACCAAAAGAAGCCAATTTGTTTTCTTTTTGCACGTTGGCCTAATGTGCACCAACAAATTCCTGCTGTGCTGTGTGAGGTGGTCCACAAGCTTTGCTCCGAAGGGATTTCCCTGAAGATTCCTTTCCGATTCATCCCCACCTTCCCAGCCTGTATTACAAGCACCCCCAAGCATGTGTTGTGTGAAGTGGTTATTTATAGTTTCCTCATACTGCCCCATATGTTTCAAGTATTGATGATCCTGGAGTGCAGAGCTGGCAGGTTAAATTCTACAGCTAAGATTCTAAATTTCACGTTTAGAATCTCCATAAACTTCATAAATGGGTTAAGAAATAATTTATCAAAAAGGTGACAGATTAACTGCTGTGGGCTGATTGGGAAACTTTAATAAAACATGCTGCGGAGCTCTGGGAATTCATCAGGGGATGGAGACGTGTAAGGAGGAAAACACGAGAGACTAAAGAAAGCCTTCAGGGCTTTCAAGCAGCTTCTTTTCACAAGGCAGTGGAAACTTTGTAGAGCAAAATATTTTGCTGCCGATTAAGAAAAACACCCCAGACAGGTTCGCTTTCCCAACTGCGTGACTTTCCCCTCCTCCCCCAGTATTTCAGAATTTGTATTAATGTGATTTTGATGGAGTGCTTTGGTTTTCTACAGTTTACAGCGCTGGGCTGAAAACGAATGCAGCTGGCCAATTATGGCTCAGTGAAAGCCCGGAAGGAAAAGGGGGCTCGGTGTCCATGTGGCCGGCCCTTCCTGAAAACGAAAGGGGAGTGTGGAGGCGTTAATGATCTATTTGAAGAATGGTAAATGAAGTTTGACCCCCTGTGTTTGATAGAGAGTAAATTGTCTATATCGTCGTCCTCTCAGCTGGACTCCAGATGGGCTCTTCACAGGGAGCCCACTAATCATAACAATAATAATTTGATTCCTCTTCTGAGCTCAGTGCCCCAATCTGTTTTTGTTTTGCCTTTCTTGAAACACTTTGTTTTTAAATTATTAGCAAGCAGCAAGGTGGACATTCACCTGTGGCAGCTCTGATCACCTCAACATCCCAAGCCAGCAGGCATCTGGGTGCACTGGACCATGGTGTGTAGGTTAGACGTGGCTGCACAGTTGCATTCAATGAAATCTAAACAGAGAAAACAGGAATTTATATTTAAAAATGCATCTGAAACGTAATCTTCAGTTGCATTTCTGTGCTGTCATCATTTTTTTCATAATTACTGAATTGCCTATTGCTTAATCTCTAATTACTCTTATAAAGCCAAGCAGTAGTGACAGACACAGTATAGCTGTAACAAACTCTTAAGTGCAGAACGAACAGGAATGAAATTCGCTGCCTGGGCCCTGTGTATGATGCAGAGAGGGCAAAGGCTGACACCCGAAGAAGGCTCCACAGCCGAAACATTCTGTTTTTCTTCTCTTTTCAGCATAGAGTAAACCTTTACTTGTTCCTTTGCAGTCTACCCATGGTGACACAGCTCCCTCCTTGAACTACAAAGGCTGACATTTACAACACAGATATGTCTTGTTTGGAAGGGAAAATTGGACAAATACGGTGTTTGGGAGTGCTTATTTTAACCATGGATGTACATTATCTTTGAACATCAGTTTCATGTAGATATACACTATAATTGGTGGTGTAGAAAATTCATATTCCCCCTCAAAAATGGCCCCTAAAATTACCCTGCATCTTATATGGCAGAGGCATCAGGTCAGTAACTGTGATGAGTGGTAGGTTGTATGAGCCTACAGATTAAAAGCCACCCCAGTCGTGCCTCCAGGAACATGGAAAAAAATACTGTACAAATACGGTACTGGTAGTCTAGATAGTACAGAAAATGTAGGTATTCAACAAAATATGTGTAGTTTGGAGAAGTTAGAGGTGCAAGCTGGTAACTATAAAAGCTACACTGTCTATTGAGAAGCACGGGTCGGTGCGTATTGGCATTTGGTCTATCTGCTGTCCGTCTTTGGGAATATAAGGCTCTGTCTGCAGTCAAATGCCTGCTTCTCTTGAGGGTGAAAACACCATTAGCTTTTGTGTGATTCATTTTAAATTGCGTAAATAAAGTTTGCGTTGTGCTGCAAATACTTATTTAGCTATCCTAAGGGAGTTAAGCTTTGTTTTTACTGAGTGCTAATGAGGACTTGAATACAGTGTTTTAGCCAGGAACAAGACCTCTAAACCACCCTGTAGGCGTAATGGAGTCATTGTGCTGAATGTATCATACATTCTCTCAATCAGTTAACAATAAATTTAGAAAACCCTCTCCCGAGGACTTCCCTGGAGTCCCATATTCCTGTAAGTTGGAGGATAAAAAAAAGAAAAGGTGCAGAAAAAGAGACTTGGCACAGTTATATTATTAGGCTCTTTTCACTAAGAGCTGTAATCAGAAGGCAAGGTTATGGTCACTACAATGGAAAAACATGCATTAAAACTATAATCATGTAAGAAGTAATTAAAATGCTTAATTTTTGTGCTGGAGACGGCCATTTTTCTATTATGTCTTTTAAGAAATCAACACCTTTACAGAAACAAAAAGCAGTATATCCAGGCATCCATTACCAGAAAGCTGCTTATTCCTGGTGAGACTCCAGACACCATGGAATGTATCCCAGAACCACTCTGCACGGATAGGGCACGTCTTGTACAATTCTGATTATTGCGATATCCTGTACAATCCTAATGAATGCTATAAAAAGGATAGGGATAGGCTCTTGTGTTCCTGATTTATGCACCCTCCTGTGCCGTTTCATTATTTTGTTGCTTATGAATATTTGTCCACTGCCACTGCAACACCATACAGCCAGCATGTGCCAGTGAGTATCTATTGCCAGTCCTTCCCAAGTCTCTGTGCTATTCCGAAGCTAAGCCTTATTCTTCCTATGGTTGGAGCCCTTTTAAAGAATTTACTGCATAATTATGAGATTTTGCTGTGTTTTCCCCCATACACTTCATGCTCATTTAATTTGATTTATGTCCATGTGCAGATTTACTACTGTGATTTAATACAGTAGACACTGCAAAAAATACCAGGATTTAGTATAATTTTAAAAGGCTAGCATCAATAAAGCAGTTTTACCATGCTGATTTTTTTAAGGAACACTGGAACAGTGGATTACAAACTTAGCTTCAGGTTTTAGAATCCAGAATTTCCCCCAGAAAAACTAATTCCCAGCTAGATTATGTACACTCTCATTTTTTCAACTGGTTATCAACTTTACTTGCAAGCTCTGTGCCTGCAGCACTGCAGTAGTGCTGTAATATTAATAGTGTTCATTAACATACTGTGTTTTTTACTTTTGACTTAGGATATCTTTGAAGAGCTCTAAGGAGCATTTGTTAGTCACAGGTGCACAGGTTTGCAGTAAAACTAATGAAAGAGCTTCTTTTTATCCTTTGAGTCATTTAATTTTAGTTCTTTGCAGTGGTTTTAAATAAGGAGCCATCCATTACCATAATTTACAATTCCCTGCCACAGCCTTAATACTAAACAGTTCTTTAATGACATCAATTCTCAAATCAGATAATATACTGTAAGTGCCAGTTTCCTCCAGTGAAATGGGTTGCATGGGTTCACTTATCTGTTTACCCTTTTATGTCTCACACTGCAGCGTGGCAAAATCACAGATCCTCACTGTGATCAGTTTGGAGACGAACACTGTACACTTTTGCCTTTCGTGTGTTATTTGCAGTGGAAAAGCACGCACTGGAAACTCAGGAAGGATCACAGCATTCTCAAGATTATTTTTTCAGCCCTGCCAATGTTCTGTTCTCTGATGTTGCCACAAACCACTGGGGAATTAGTTGGAAAACAAAGAACAGATAAATAAATATGCACTGTGCTCTTCAGGATTTTTGAAATCCATGTGAAACGTTGGTTTTCCAAGCTGTCAAAGGAGGATTGTAAGCACTGCATATAATCATATCAAGTGTAGCTGGCGTCTCGTTTACATCGGAAAGGAATGAAAGTGGCAGTGTACTGTGTTTACCCCCCAAAAGAAAATCCATGTTGAAAAAGAACATCTTTAAAATTGGCTTCTCCACTATAGTACCATTTGTTTACAGCTGCACAGCAACTGTGATGTAGGCAGACTGTTTTTTGTCATTTGTTCTTCTTTGCTTTGTTTTGCATCATATTTCATTGTTTCTCATTTGTCTTACTTGCTGTCTGTGAGCTGTAACTGTATCTCACTGCTGCAGTCTGGAGGAGCACTGGTTGTCCTCAATAGCAAAGATGGATGATCCTTCTGTTTGTATTCATTGTACCTAAGTGTGAAGCACTTGTGTCATATGCAAGCAGCTTTCATTTGTAGAAGTGACAGCATTTTGTATTTCAATACCTCCAACTTGACGTTTTTTTTCTTAAATTATGAGTTGTACAATGACAAAACACACAGTGGTTGACCTCAGAATCTACTTGATCCAGCAGTAATATTCGACAGCACTGCATTTTGTATTTTGAAATGTTGACATGAATAATGTTTATTGTGACTTTTCTAATTTCATGACTAGGTCTGATGTGTGGTTTAGATAGATACACATCTAGTTTATTGATTCTAGGGTGGTAGGGCTCTGACTATCGGATTCAAGTAGGGAGCACATGTCACATTGTCCACCCTAGCAAAGCAATTAATGGTTTAGCAACCTGTTTGATCAGTGAAATTAGTTTTACAGGCATCTGGGAGAAACTACTAAATGAGATGTATTAGATTCACAACAGAAATTTTAGGAAATGAATATATTGGAAGAACAGTGGGTGATTTTCAGAATGGATAGACACCCAGCTTGTTTTTGTTACATTATGGTATCAGTTTTGTCTTCTGTTCAGCATGAAACTATAATTTATGTTGAAGGTTGTTCTCTTTGACCCTGGAGAGTTAGAGAACAGTGTGGGATGTAGCATCAGACAAACTATGTGAGCAAAATTATGAGCAGATTATTCAGGCATGTCTGTACCTTTTTGCCATCCATGTTATTTTAAATTAACTGCATCAAGCTTCCCGTTTTTCTCTTGCTTTTTAATTAAACTTTGACGTGTGCGTTTATTAAACATGTAACATGTTAGATTGATGCTGCATGGTTTCTGTGGCTCTGCTGCGGTTTCTTGTCCTCTATTCGCCCCTTAGTGAAGTCTGCTTGGGGAGGTGCAGAGCTTCAGTATTCTTTAATAAAGAAAAGATAAATGGGTTAATTAATAATAAGACAAGTCATCAACATCATCAGCCTTTGAAAACAAAACCCTTTGATGACAAGTCTGAAATGGTGATCAACTGCATGTAAAGATGGTTCAGGTCCTAATCCTATGATGCTGAGTCTCTAAAGACTCAGTTTTTCAACAAATCAACAAATGGAAATACAGAAGTAATAATAATAATAATAATAATAATAATTGCTTACACTTATATAGCGCTTTTCTGGACACTCCACTCAAAGCGCTTTACAGGTAATGGGGACTCCCCTCCACCACCACCAATGTGCAGCATCCACCTGGATGATGCGACAGCAGCCATAGTGCGCCAGAATACTCGCCACACGTCGGCTATTAGTGGGGAGGAGAGCAGAGTAATGAAGCCAATTCATAGATGGGGATTATTAGGAGGCCATGATTGGTAAGGGCCAATGGGAAATTTGGCCAGGACGCCGGGGTTACACCCCTACTCTTTTCGAGAAACACCACAGAGAGTCAGGACCTCGGTTTTACGTCTCACCCGAAGGACGGCGCCTGTTTACAGTATAGTGTCCCCGTCACTATACTGGGGCATTAGGACCCACATGGACCGCAGGGTGAGCGCCCCCTGCTGGCCCCACAAACACCTCTTCCAGCAGCAACCTTAGTTTTTCCCAGGAGGTCTCCCATACAGGTACTGACCAGGCTCACACCTGCTTAGCTTCAGTGGGTTGCCAGTTGTGAGTTGCAGGGTGATATGGCTGCTGGCTAGAAGTTGATGAAAAACAGAATAAATTATGTTTCGTCTTGAACAGGATGAATATGCTTCTCCAGTCCTAATTCATAATAAGTTCATTAATCAAGTTACATCCTATAGATATCTGGCAAGATCTGTCTTGGCACATGTTGACTTTATTTGTAATAAAGTAAAACTGTGAATCTACTTTCTTTGCAGGTTATGGGTTTTTTGTGCCAGTAGTCAGATTCTATCCATGTTTTTCAGTTCTGTGGTACAAAGTGCCCTGCAGTATGGAATAACTATCTGCCATAATAGTCTTTCTGTGCAACAAAAGGCCAGACTCCTGGGGATGTGTTCTGAGATAGCTGGGGCAGCCACTTAAGCAGAGCTTTCAAATTGCTTACATTAAGAGTATGTTGAGACTAGCTGTTATTCTCTCATCTAACCCCTCTCATGTTATTCCTGAAGAATACCAACAGATGCCTTCAAAAAGACATTTTATAGTCCTCACTGCAGACACAACAAAATGAGGAACTCCTTTATTCCACAGTCGATCAAACTACTCTACAAATGATTTCACGATGAAGGAGTAATGGTTCATGAGCATGTGCAATTAGTGGTGCAAAAATGATGGGGTAGGTGCATTTATAAGGGCTTAGGGTGACTGTGGGAAAGTAATCTTACTGGTCCTGGCAACCTGTGTGAATTCCTGTGTGGAGTAGGAGTGGTACATCATGACTTTGAATGGGTTGATGTCTTTTATGTAATGTTATATTTATTTTTAAAGTAATGTTTATATGTACTGTTTGTATGTTTTTGTAAGTCTCTCTGTGTGTAAAACATAGCTACTTGGAGGCGCAACAAATTTCCGAGAAATGAAACAAAGTATTATTGTATCATATCATGTGAAGTTAAGAAATATTTCTTTACATGATAATCCCGATGGCTTTCTCTGCCATGCCACTTTAACAAATTGTCTACTCAGATGTGTGGAATATTTAAGGACAGGGGTGACTAAAAAATGGAATTGGGTGGTATTCAGCCAAATGAGGGAATAGAAATAGAAGTCAACTTTCAGAGCTGCTACAAAAAGTTCTAAAATAGATTTTTAGTTTTAAAAATAGCTTTTATGAGGTACCACCACCAAGTGGGTACTTGATGTGGTACAGCGAGGAGTGTGAATGGAGCTGCACCACTGCTGACGGGGCACTGTTTGTGTTACAGTGGATGAGAGGGCTCTGAGGGACCTGGGCCGGACACTGGTGCTCCACCGCAGGACCGTCATGCCTTACGCTGTCTATACCAGGAAACGCAAGGGCCCCAGTGACGAGAAGGATGTGCAGCAGTACGCTGAGCTGGTGGGACAGGTCTGCGCAGAGAGGATTCTGCTCTACAGGGCATAGGGTCGCCAAGGAGGAAGCCACACGATTGTCTCTCTTTCTCTGTCTGTCGCCTGTCCAAGAAGGCACACGGATTGTACTGTCTGTACATCACCAATATGTACTGCATTCTCTCACGGTCTCTGCCAGCACCTCCACATACCCGGACCACATCATCCCTCACAGATACATAGACACACGAACCTGTCCTTCAGTGATCTCACATTACAAGTAATAAAGAAACACAGTTCCAATTTAGCAACTTGCAATTAATGGACCCACATCTTTTTATCAGAGAATAGCTTGATTTCTCATAATATGCAATGAATATTATGATGTTTTCCTTCTGATGATGCATATAGGTCAGGCTATTGATTCAAGTGTTGCTAGTCTTGCTGTGAGCCTGGTCAGTGGGGAGCTGTTTCAGTGAGGCAGCTGTGTTCACACAGACCCAGGCAAGTACAGGGCAGCCTGCTGGCACTTGAGCTTTTGTTAACCTTTTTGAGCTTGATCTCAGCTGTGGAAACTCCTTAGGGTTTCACCTTTTTCGTCATCAGCCACCCATCTGTGTTTTTTTTTAATTTGAGTGACCCAGTCCCTGCTGGGACACAAATGCTGCTTCCACCTCTATCACATGAACGTAAAGCAGACTACTGCATGTTAAATCAAGGTGTCCGAACACGCATTACCTGGTGCCACTGTGTTTCAAAATACTTGTCTTCGGCACTGTATAAGTAGTGTATAAACATGAAAAAATGCATAATTTTGAGCAAAGAACACTTCTTAAACTATGGAGAAGTTAATACTGTTTTTCTTGTTTTGGGAACATAGCTTTTTAAAGGTATATTATTAGCTTTCCCTTTTGTTATTTTTTTATGGAAAAAGGAAATAATTTTGAAAGAATAATAGTTGAGAGCACCAATTCCAGAAATACAAAAGAAAGCGCCCGTGGACAATGAATGTTTGATTTCGACTGATTTGGTTTGTGGGTCATCTTTACGCTACAGTAGTTTAAAATCAGAGAGGCCAGTCAAAGAACATCTTCTAGCTGCATAAGTCTGAGTGATGCACAATGTCAGTTCTATAAAGACATTCAGATCCGGCCTAGGTTCTTGTTTTGTATTTATTGGTGTTTTTCTCAGTGGCTGAAACTAAATGAGGAAGGAGATGCTGTTTTACAACTGTGTTAATTTCTGTGTAACAAATGCAGTCATAGGGAAGCTTAAGTAAACATGATGAAGTTTTCTGTCACAGTGCCGAATTAAACTGGTGTTGCAAACGAGCAGAGCTGGAGCAGGTTTTCATGCAGTCTGGCCTTGAGCACCCCTGCCTGTCAGTGCAGGACAATGACATCCCAGTAGCCAGCACACATCCTACAGACGAGCAAGACCTACTGCTGTTCCTCTCAGGCGGTCCATCTGGAGAAGTTTATGTGGAACTGCTGGTTTTATAATGAGACCTCCTCTGTCATTCATTGAGTGTCCACTACACCCTTCCAAAAGCAGAAAGCTCAACAGTGCTATTTTTTCTCCCAACACCACATCATGGATGCAGGGCAAATTGTGTTTTCATAAATACCTAAAGAATAACTGAGATATTTTCTCAAATTCTTCCAGGTTTTGTTTTTACTTTAGACAGGAATTTTTCACGTTCAAAGCTGCATTAGCACCTCCAGTGTTTTAGAGTTACAAAAAACGTTTTGTAACCTTTTTGTAATAATCCTCATGTTGAAGATTTGTTCCTGTAAGAGTAATTAACAAATACACCGTTTTAAAGATAGCTTCTTTAATAGGAAGATATCAATTCTAATTTGCATATCCTGATATGTCAGAGCTGTCTGAGCACACATTAGTTCTTTGAACATGCTCTGCTTCTGTGCATTGGATTTAAAGACTGCACATAAAAGCTCAGGATCAAAGAAACCATCATTGATACTCAATGTGAGCTGCTGAATTACCAGACCTTTAGTAATTGTGACTATAAGTTTAATTAAATTCAAATGAAAAAAACATTTTCAGGAGCCGGTAGAATTGGCTCAGAACTAGCTTCAGAATTTTTTTACCCCAAAAAGTGAAGCTGATGGTTTTTCTGAAAGCTCCAGATGAGACAGTGCTGGTGGTTAATTAGCTGTTTCAGTGTTTGAATGCTTGCCAGCCTCTCTTTTGATGTAGTGTGGTCCCAGAAAAATGAAAATTTGAAAATTCTAGTCTTTAAGAAGTGTTCAGCTCAGGACTGTTTTGTTAGAACGTTTAATTCAGCAGGAATAAAAAGTACCTATACAAGTATGTACACTATAAAAGTACCCTTTCCATTTCAGGCTAAATGATGCCAGTACCTGGACCTTCCCCTAAATCAAGTAGTAATTAGTGCAGTTAAGTGTTTAGACCAAGACTAGGGCACAACCAGATGGAGGTGCCAGCCTTATATGACTGATAAACCCATTCAGAGCTAAACTAATTTAAAAGAGCATCCTTATTTATCCTTTAAACAAACTGACATTACACCCATGTTGTGAATCCATCCTTTCTGTGTGGTGTACAAAGCCTATTCACCAGGTACTTGTTAATATCCACTACATTCTGTGCTCCAAAAACACTGTCTCCTTTTCTAACACATGATTTTAACATGGCAGGGCACTGTACCTTCTAGCATGTTGTGTACTCTTCTAGTTTTGGAGCTGCTGTCCCACCTACTGTAGCTATTGAGCTGGGTAGAAAGGCTGTCCACTGACCTGCCTGGAGTGAAAACCATCCAGCAGAGTACATGCTCTGTGCTGAACTACTTACATACAAGGAGGTTGGAGGTGTTTATATGACAGACTAAAAATCATTCCCCTCATACACCCAGAATATGTGCCAGATGTCCTCACCAGACCAGGCCCATGGTGATACAGAGTAGGTGACACCATACTGTATATGTATATTTCGAATTTGGAGAGGCTTTTCTAAAATTGCTTCATTTTTGCTTAAAGAAACTCCAATTTTGTTTTTAGACTTATTTCAGTATTAAAAAGAGAGGATCGTTTGTTGGTATTTTAAAGAAGTTGAAAGGTTTAGCTGAGGATGGAACACAAAAAAGTTATAAAAAGATGATTACAGAGGGATTTTACCTCCAGCTGGTAAAATACTGAAGCGGCTTTGATGTCCTTGGCCATTATACATTAGAGAAGGAGCCAAGATACCAAAGAAATCTATACAGCATGTGACTCACTAGGCATTCAATGGCTTAGACTGTCTTCATTGAGGAATTTATAGCACTTCTTAAAAACAAGAAAGCTTTTTTTTGTGGAATTCATCTTATTTCATTTGAGTATCCAAAGTCACAAATATATTAAATCAGTAAAAAAAAATGGCACAGTGCTCAATTAATGCCCTCAATTTTCTGTTTCAGTTTTTTTCTGTCTTGTGTACATCTCAATGTTCATATGCTACATAATAAAATCCACATTGTGTCTGAGCACTGAGTCCTGTGTTCTGTGTTCACTGTACTCAATAGTAAGCTCCCATTTTGTCTTTGTCAGTAAGATACTTCCTTGGGTATCTCTTGCATTTTTTCTTTATATTTTAATATTCTTCTGGAAACTGTCCTTCTGCATTCTTTTGAGAATGCATAGGAAAAGTTAACCCATTCTCCATTACATGTGTTATTATATTATATATTAATAGAATATATCTGCTGCAGCTCTAAATGGTAGTTTGATTGTTGTATCTGATCCACTCAAGCTCACCTGCTGTCCTTCTGCATAGCAACCCAGCACTGTACAGCCCTGACAAATGCATCACTTGACTGCAATTTAATTAAGTCATTTGAATTACTGAGATGCTGGATAATATAAAGCCTTGCAATTAATTATGTGGAAAAGTCCATATATTTAGGAGCACGGCACAAACCAAATCAATGGCAAGACAATCTTGTTAATTGTACATGTAACATACTTGGCAAATAAAGTGATTCTGATTCTGAAAAGGGAAAATGAATTGCTGTTTTTAGAAGTTTATTTTTAATAATGGTCTTTGTAAATCCTTTCTATAAAGCCTTTGGCTTCAGAGTAAAAATATATCTGCTTTTCCTGTACAAATATTGTACTAGAGTTTACTTTATATTCTGTGCAGTGCATTCCAGACTGTCTCTTGCTTTGGCAGGGGTCCTCCAAGAACCGTAAAGCCTGTCAGACAAAGTACAGATGTACATTAGGATTTCAACCTCTCTCTTTTGTAATTGCTGCAGTTTCTGTTGTTTTTGTTTTTAAGCCATCTATTTAAGAGCAAAGAAATGTTACAAGCAAGTAATTTGGTCCACATTGTTTGTGACATTGCAAGGACATTGGTGCAGAATCTAGTCAAGCTTCCCAGGAAGGTAGGACAGGTCTGTGCAAGGCTAACTGAACCTAGAAATGAACTTCCTTTCAGCCTGCAGTCTCATTGCTTTAGCTGCACTTGACTAAACAGTGAGACACGACATCAACACTCCAGAGCCTCCATTTACTTCAGCTTCTGCTCCCATATGTAGCTTGCACTGCATTTTTTATCTGGAAAAAAATGAGTGTTGCTTTTTTAATTAAAAAACTGAGTTAAATTATGTGCTTATGAAGTCTAGCTAATGGTTTTTAATTTGAACACCAAAATTCAGTTTTAGATGCATTTTTAGTGCTATCTGTTCATTCATCTACAACTCTTTTACAAATCCCTTTTAGAAGCAAGAAGAGGTAAAGAATGTACAATCCCATTCTTCCAAAACTCTCATAAACAGAGACCATAGTGACAAGATTACAGAAATGCTCCACTCAAATCCTAAAACAACATTCTTCTTTCTTTCATCCATTTTCTTGCCTTGTGTTTCCCCCTGTTGGTTTCTCCCTGGTTTGGAGAAAACATTGAGATTGAAAGGCTGACAATCTGTGCACAGTATGTAGTACTTGTGTATTTTCCTTTCTTACAGTGTATATGTGCGTGTTTGTACTGGCACCCATGCGAACCCTAATAACGTCATAGGAAATGCAAAGGGCAGCAGGAAACGCAAGATCTTTTGTACACAGCCTGGGGATTACACTTACCATATATAATATATACTTTTTGTTCTAAAATGAGAGAAAATGAGGAGTGCACCATTTAGTTTTCTGTTGTCACGTTAATGAATCATTGTTTTCTTTTTTTACTGCTTTGAATTTCTAGTAACTTGATGGATCCATTACCTTGCACTGTCAATACAATCCAAATTATCTTCTGTGTCTAATGATAGCTCCAGTTTTCATAACACGTCATGGGTATTTTGCAATTCATATTGCAATCCATCATATTTTAATTTGCTCCCAAGTCTCTTTAAAGATGTAAAATGAAATAAAAGTGCAGCGAGGACTTGTGGGTGTTGGTGCCAAAGAGTCTGATGACTTTCAGAAACTGTGTTTATGTAGACTAATGGAATCTGTGGGGCTGAAGTGAAGGAGCAGGCTTGGGTTTTTGCCGGCCCTTCATTTCCACACTGATGATGACGGTGTCACACTGACGGGACTATGGACAAACAGGGCCTTGGTGCCTAATGAACGGGAGGAAAAAAGACTTTTCCTAATTGTCTGCTTTGGCGGGTTTATGAAAAAGACGCTGCTGTATTTCTTCTCGTCTAAAAGAAGGCCCTTGAGGGGCTTTTTTGTACTTCAATGCTGGCTAGTGATGCGAATGTATAGCTATTCTTCTATATCGCTTTCAAGATACAAGCCTGGCATCAAAGGCTTTTTCTGAATTGTATTGCCCTCAGGGATGGAGGGCTTTATAGAAGTATTCTACCTAGCAGAGTGCAGCATCCTGCAGGAAAACTACCTGCGATTCAATATGCCACAAGCCCCCTTTAGAGGAGATGGGGTTTTATTAGAGGGAGATAACTTTGTTGGCCAAATTTCGTGTTGGAAGCGTACAAAGAATCTTTTTTCAAGCTATGGAAAGGAAGGTTTTTCTTCCCTTTGAATCCTTTCAGCTTGGCAACCATGGTGCAGCTACTGAGGCCTGCTGAAAACTGATTTTGTGCCATTTGTTGCAGAGCATCCTCAAAGAGAGAACATCCCGCCCCACCATCCCAGAGAGTGTTGTGCATAGATCGCTGCTTCATCTAAGTCATTAAAAAGCCTTTTAAAGATCAAAGCTCTCGTCTTTTGAACTGGCCGACATCTGCCATCTTCCCGCTCTCATTGGGAAAGTTGGCACACATCTCCCTGCCAGGCTGCCCCTGTTGTTGTGCCACGATCCCCAGCTCCTCAGAGTTTCGAGTGAACCTGCAGGAGACCGACTGCAGAATTTTGATCGTATTTGTAGCATTGTTTTTTTTTGTGTTGATTAACATATACTCTTTTTCTTCAGAAAAAGTGTACTCTGTGTGCTGATATGTGTTTTGTTTAGGAAACGCACTCTGCACTAATGTGAACACAGAAAATGACCTATGAAACCATTTGAACAGCAGTGTGGACTGGAGGCAGTAAGGAGTGACACAGCTGTTCTATATACATGTAGCAGTATGAAGAAACAGACGAGGCTTTGTTATTTAATCACAGGCAATGTCTGAAAGAAAACACTGTATAAGGTGTCATACAGGACTGAAGAATTTCTTGCCAACCTTGAGTATTGTCTACACCCGCAATCAAACTAGAAGTAAAATAACATTATTATAAAGTGCTTAACATTGTAGCACACAAAAAGTGTTGACATATCAGGGGATTATGTTGTTTGATATAATTAGCCTTCAGTGATAACATTAGTTGTATATCAAATACAGATATGGTAAACTGGTGCTGTGCATTTTTTTTGCATTTTGTAATCCTACTTTTTCCATCAAAATCCAATCTTTTGAAATTGTCATTTTTTCCCCTTGAAATCAAAATTCCTCAACTTTTTCTGTGTTTTCTAAGGGCAATTTTTTAAATGGAAAACACAGGCATTGGTTTGGCTTTGAAATAGGATTGTGTGTAATGTAATGAAGATAGCCTACATTTATGTTCAACAAAAAGAAACTCGGACCTGATCTCCTGTACTCAAATGTATAGTATTGCAAATATGTTTTGATTAAATAAAACCGCTTTCTACCACTGAGAATTGATTGCTTCTTTAAAGCAGGGGTGTTTTACTTGGATAGTTTCCATTTTAGGATGAAAATTGCTTTGTGGAAGTAATGGAAATGCCAATGGTTCCTTCAGATGATGGTAAATGAAATGACTGCAATGCAGAAATAACAAGTTCCTTTATATTGCAAGAATATGGTTTTATTCTGGCCTTCTGGGGCTCCAGCACTAAGAATTATCCTCTTACATTCCTGCCAGTCGAGTGGAGTGGTCACAGAAAGGACAAAACTTATAGCACTGAGGGATAAGTTAAGAAAATACTGCTGACAAGCTTCAGAATGGAGTTCATATTATTGTAACTCGTATCATCACATATCTACTGTACTCAGTGAACACTTTTGTACCTGGATTTAATTTGGCTACAAAAAGATTTTTAGAATAGCATACCTGTGTAGGAACTAAGAAAGCATTGTGTGAGTATTGTACAATGACTATCTGTAACTGTGTAATAAGTGAATTTGAGACACTTTTGTGCAGTACCACTCCATTTCCTTCCTTAGCTCAGTGCATGCTAGGCAGACACAGCTGGGTTAATAGCATCAAAGTCTGATGATGAATGAGCAGCGCTTCATTGAGGGTTATACCAGAATATCACTGGCACTTAATCTCTGACATGCAAGATCAGAGCAAAGGGAATAACTGGGTCTCCACATAGTGATGCCATTGCTCAAGACAGAGGCAATTGCTTATTTATTAATTATTTATTCAAAACCTTTAAGCAGAAAACAGTACTTTTGAAAAGTGAGACGGGCTATAATAATTAATTTGAAAACAGATATTTAATAGAGCTGTTCAGACGTTAAACAGGCAAGCCAACAAGTTCTTGAAGTCTTTCTTGAAGTTCTTGCGTGTTTCCGAATGCTGAAGCACCACAATTCTGTACACACTGCTTCTCAGCTCGCTCCTAATATATCAGTAATGTTGTGTGTCTTTTAGTTCTCTTTAAAAGTTAGCAATCTTAACAGATTCTTGGGAAAATGTAGATCACTTACCACTTTGAGGGTCCAAATTGTATATGAATCAACATAAACCATAATGTTTTTATGGAAATATACTGATTTTATGGACAGTCTGTGAAAGGAGTTGTTGAAAAAGAAAAAACGCGTTTTAAGTTGCTAAAATCAACACTCCACACACAACAGCACAGTCATCTCCTTTTTGCCTCAGATATTGTATTAAATATAAAAGCAGTAACAGAGTTAATTTCAGATGAATTAACAACACCTGGAAAAACATCAGTACCTAATCTGTTTCACATTCTTCCTTTTCTGTATAACTTTCATTCTAATAGCAATGTAGCAACGTTTACTTTCTGCCTCAAGCAAAATAATAAAAAAAGCAGACATCGTTTGATACTAATGTGTTAGTCCTTTGTTCTGAATTTCAAGGGGCTTGGAGACTTCACCTTGGCACCCACTTACAAGCAAGGTTGTTTATGCTAGTTAAAACTGGCAATGAAGGGCATACTTCAAATGGTTGAAACAGAAACACAAAGTCACATTGCAATGTGCTGCACCACACACTGGCTAACCTGTGAACCTTTCTCACAAAATACAGTGACTGCCCAGGACACTGTTTGTCTTGGTCCAAGAAGAAGATAGCTCTGACCTCCAATAATGTTATTTGAAATCATGTAAGAAGGCTGAAGAGTTGAACAATGCTGTCTGAAGACAGAGGAATAATATTGGCCTGTTCCCTCAGCTGTTCAGCCCTGAGCATCACAGAGCCTGAAGAATGCTGGACAGTGAGTCTGCTGACAATCCATGGCAGTTGTTTCTACTGTATTTTATGGCATAAATGTAATCTTTTAAATACTTAAAAAACCTTGAGTGTTCATTCCTTTTATATACTTTTTTAATTTTAATCTGGCCATAATTTTCATCATGATAAACTACTGCTGTTACTCATGGAACGATAGCTGTGTACATTGCACACACTACACATTCATTAGTGAACCCTTATTCCTTTTTAAAGGTTTATCAAAATGTGCAACAAAGAAGCTGGTTTGGTCTGACCACTGCAAACCAAAGAAAACAGCACCAGTGATGTCTCATGACAGGAAGGGGACAGCCAGAAACAGCACTACACAAACATGTTGAGTGTTAACAAGCCATACGCAATCAGGAATATCAGGAGAAGATGTTCACTAAGCATCCTATCGTATAAGAAATTTAAAATAAGAAAGTAAGTGTTTGTGTTATCTTTTTGTTGTCTAACAAGGTACTTGATTTTAGAAAAATATAAAATCAGCCTCAAAGGGGATTTCAAGTGGCTCAACCAGTAAAGGTGGACCATAAGTCAAATGCTAAAGTCCAGACGTCCCTTACAAGACAGTCAAGCCTGTGTCTTCCTCTGACAATGATTAGGATTACTCAGGCAGTGATGACCAACTGGCCTGTACAGTAGAGGAATTGGCCAACTCATCTTCAGGTTGTCATGTAACAACAATCCAACAATCATGTGACTTTGCTGGACATTCATGAGGTTATGGTGAGAGCTGTGTTCCTTTTCAAATCAAATTTAACTCTGTGTGACTGACTGTATGAGAAATGGCAGAGAATTATAACAGCACACATTTTGGGGCATCTCCTGGTCTTCCTCCTTCCCATACCAGTAAGAGGATTATACAGTAGCTGTAAAACTACAGTGATTTTGAACTGGTGATCCTAATTATTCAGAGTACAAAAAGAAAAATGTCCAAATTAAAAATCATTCTTGAATTTTGATTTGCAAATAGTTTTCATTTACTGCATTTATTAAAGGCTGTCATTATGGGTATTATTTATAGTTTTAATAACTAAACCAAAAAGTCATATGACATGTATTTAACAGAAAATATAATCCCACAGAGCCCTATATGCCACTGATTGTGAGAGTGTGGCTGTGTGCCAGGCTGTTGTCATGGTGACGTGGTGAGTTGGGGTCTACCTAGGGAGAGGCTTGGCAGAATTTCAGAAGGCATTGTGGGATTCCCTCTCTGTCCTGGTGTATATACAGTAGATACTCAGAGAGGGATAATAGCTGGATTAATAAGTCAGTTTGAATCAGCAGCAAGAGGCGTTATTACCAGAAGGGACTCGCATACCTTCACATACACCTCTGAAGTTGCAGTTTTATTAATTGATTGATTGATCAATGAAATTTAAACCCAGCCTGGATTAAACTAAATTTTATAGTAAAGAGACAGGGGGAAAAAAAGGACAGTTCAAGGGAATTCAACTGAATGTTTCCATTGAATTTTCACATTTGAATTTTGAACTTATTTCAAGAATGAAACCTCCATATACAATATGCATATAGGAGTTCATTCATCTTTTGTCAGTATGTCCCCAAGAAAGCTGATGTCATCCCTAGTCTATTTTATAAGTCTGACTTGAAATCACACTTAAATGTGCAATGTTTGCCTTTGCATTGTACGTAGTACAAAACTCTCTTAAATGAGATATTTGGGTGTGAGAATGATACCGAGTCCTGATTCAAGATAAAGGGAATCAAACTGGGATTGTCAATGTCTGTCTGTGGAGCTACGACAGCTGGAGCTCAGTTAGCCAAGCAGCAGACGTGCTGACATAATCACTGCCAATGACTACAGTACAGTATACACGACTGAGAGCAACGTAGGCCTTTCCTGCCGAGCCAGGTCACACATTGTGTCTCTCTGCTCGCACGCCCAAGACAGCCTGGAGCTGTGGAGCTGCCATTCCTGATTAGCTCCACATTACAACATGTAAAATATTTTAAACTCAGTGTTGCATCATAGTATTTAAAGCACTGTAATTATAAAACCTATAGAGGGCTTAAACGGTTTTTAAGACGTTTTGTTTTATGGCAAATACATTCTAACTCTTAAGCTTTTTAAGGAGCTGTTTTCAAGGGAAAAAGAACAATTGGAGTTTTACAGCCCACTGTGACGGCCACAGCAGATTACATGCCAACCCAGTAATTACAACTTTTGCTCTGAGTAATTTGCAGAAACGCTTAGAAAGACAAATATTGTTTTTATTTGTGGATTTCACATGGTTACTCACAGCTGGAGAGAAGAAGCTGAAAACTACAAGGAACCCCAGGCTCATGACAGAACAAACCTTAACACAGTCCTGAGAGGAGAGTACACAGAGCCTCGTCTCTAGAGCAAATTACACAAAAAGAATTAAGAAGGGTGATGCAGAGAAGGACTGCTAGCAGAAAATACTGTAGGTGCATTGATTGTTAGGTGATCAGAAGAAGACCACATAGCCAATTCACCACACCACTCTCAGGCAAGCCAGGGTGTCTGAGTATGTCAACAAGGTTTTAAACCTAATTCTACATGGGATAGTTTGCCATTTCTCTCAACATAGAACATAGGAAAGGTAACAAATTAATTAATCTTGATCGTATGGTTATTAGTAAGAAACTAAAAATAATTGATCCTAGAATATCATCTAGGTTTTGTTTTTTATCTGTTATGGAATCCCTGCAATCCATAGCACATGAGCTTGTTTGAGCTGTTGTAGTAATTTTGCAAATAGAAGTGAAGGGTTACTGCTGGACTAACTTTATGCTTGCATGCTGCGCACTAAGCTATGCAGACAGAGTACTTCTAAGCAGAAACACAGGGTGTAGCTTAGACCAGATTGAGAGAAAGAGACAAGAGACACATAATAATAAGATGCACATTGCATTCTACAAAGAATTGGAAGACATTATAAGGCAAAAAACAGAGAAAGTGTGTGCAACTAAAAAATGACAGTACAATATAAACAGGGAGGAAAGCTGGTGAAGGTCATTCTGAATCTGACTGATACTATAATAGGAACAGAAGAAAGATTCCAAACAAAATGGATACATATGGTGCCTCTTGACTATTTGGTTGCTATAACTAAGATCTCATCAAGCTGGTGTCTGACACATAAAAATTAATAGTAATGCTTTTAAAGGATCATTAAATCAGGACAAATTGGTGTCAGATGAGATGTGGGTCTTGAGTGAAGGTAAAAATTAGAAGTGTGATTTGAGCAGTTTACTGAGGAGCTTGTTGTGATGAATTTGCTGGCAGGGAGAATTTTAAAATTATTCCTGATTCTCTGCATGAAGTATCACAAGCCACAGTCCTTTGGCTTGGCTACAGTACTTGCTGAATTAGCAAAACATAAGATCAGGAAAGGACTGCCATGCAAATTAAATGCAGATTCTGTATTTTTTTATTTCAGGAAAAAGAAGCATTGGCTGAAGCTCTTGTTACATTTGGCGGAAAACAGTTTGAAAATAGAGCCAAATAATTTTACAAGAATTTATCATGCTACAAACACACTGGTTTGGTCACATTATGATTCTGATCATTTTAAGAAAAGTTTAATGGACTTAAAAAATTTTGTGGCAAAATTTGATTGTTGCATATGGCATGAGGTTTGTGATCAGGCTTAAGCGTACCACCACATTAAGAGCAAATGCATTTTTAATGTTTAGGAGAAGCTCATCTGCCAGGCTTGAAGATTAAGAATAATATACCAGACATGACAGATGGATTTCCTTTGTCAAAGAAATTTGACTGACCATTGCCTTAATGTGCATTTACAGTTCCTAACTTTTTTCCACAGGAAAAAATGCTTTCTTGGACTTTTTTCTATTTTTTTTTTCTTTAGCTTCCAGAACTTTCACATCCTTTTTAATTTGATATTTTATTTTTTGTCTTAAATTTTCCAACAGTCAGTTTAATGTACTGAAGACTGTCCAAGTGTAATTCAGTTTAAATACACTCTCCCAGCCCCTACCACTACATTGTATTTCTTCTAATTCTCAATACTTTTATTTATTCATTTGTGTTTAGATATGTCTCATTGTTCACACATTGCTGCATGGTGGACACAGTTAGTCAAAGCTCAGACTTGGGGGTGAAGAACTTTGTTACAAGCCGAACTCTGTTCCTAGACGATGTGGGCTTGAATTAGTCATGTAATGCAAACAAATCTCTACTGTGCCTGGCATGAAGAAACACTGTAAGTCAGCAGACTTCTGACTGCTCAGGTGAGACAGTTGTCCTTGCTTCTGAATCTGATTTTGAATAATAAACCTTTCACTTTGAACTGCCAACTTCCCTTTCTTAGTTGAAAGCAGGCAAATGCTAACCAGCTCTTCACAGGTGAAATCAAGTCCTTCTTCAAGTCGTGAATGTGTGTGTTTTGAAGTTCCATAGAACTGCTAGCTTGCATTCACTGTTTGCTCTTTACCCGTTTGGCATGCCAGCTGAAGATGGCACTTTTTAAACCCACAGACCTAGATTAACACTAGTTAACATACATGTAATTGTTTCACTGCCGGACAACACTCAATGCTGAACTTCTTGGCAGCTGTTTTGCTTAGCTGTGAACATGCAGTTTTCAGGTCTCTGATAGGAATTGCAACACAGGGCTTCTAACACATGATTTGGCTGGCCCCGCCTCTGTCTGTTCACCTACAGTTTATTAACAGGCTTCAGATCTAAGAGCATTCTCATTTTAATGCTGAAGTTCCTGCGCTGCTGTAGGCTCACCTCCAAAAATAACACACTCTCAAAAGTTGCATTCATGTCACCATAACTGTAACACAGTAAACTTTCTAATTGTCCCAAGCCTCAGCCAGGCTGCCTCCTCCCTTTGTGTTACACACTTGGAGAAAACGTGTGCAAGAGGACAGCAAGAACTGGGCCTTTCTACTAAACAAATCTGCAATCAGGTCTTCCTCCTCATTCCTATCAGCAGCTATGGAAACAGGTGTTTCCATTTTCTAAACATAGATGAAAGTTCTCTGGAGGGAAACGTCTAGCAATCTAGCAGGTATTTCCCAAAAAATGTAAATTCTACCTGGCATTTGCAGCATTTTTTCTGTCTGCCTTCTAGAACTGAGCCATTGACTATTTTACATAGTACTGAATTACCATACACAAAAAATGCATATATGTATTATTATTTTATGTAGACCAAAATATATTTTCATGTGACAAATACCATTGCAAAGAAAGACTTTTAAAATCAGTAGCACCAATAAAAATCAAGGTTATCCCATTCCACCTTTATTTAAGAATATTATTCCTATTGACTACAGTAGGGAATATTCTGTCTCTGCCCCCCAGTTTCTAACATAAAATATTAAAAGTAAAATAAAAAGATTGTTTCTATTCAGCTGAGCTTCACACATCTGAAGGATTTGAGTTTATTTTACTTTAAATGTGCCTTTGCACCTTTTTAGGTGGTAAATGTAAATAATGAAATGATTTTCAAGTCACTGTGTCCATGATGTTGTAATGACACAAGCTGCTTTACAGATTTCTTATCACAAATGCAGTGTTTACAAGTGAATATTGATCAAGATTCACCATAGATGCGGAAAAGAGAAGTGGAATTTTCAATTGGTTTTTAAATCAGTGTTTAAGGTATCATATTGATTAGTAAATACAGAGTAAATGTATATGGGAGATAGATATTTTTGTTTCCTTTGGTTCTGCCATCTGGAAAGAGGCTGAGGTGGGACAATACCTCAGCTAATTAGGAAGGTCGCTCAGGACCAAGTGAGAGCTGGGGGTGCTTGGGAGAGCTGAATTCCTCCTCCTCCAACAACACACGACTTGATCCCGACGGGCAAACTAAGTGGCACAGGATCGACAGGAGAAAATTCCAGGAAAGAGGGTGTTTCTAAGAGGGATTTGGCCTTGGATTACAAACAAGCCGTGCAATAGTAAGGCTGAGTAGTCAGAGTGCTGTACAATCTGGCTTCATTAGAAAATTCTGTTGAAAAGTTTTTCTTTTTGACTGTTCCAGCTCCTGGCTGGAACACTGTTTTGCCAGAGCTCCAATGGTTAAAAATGTAATTGATTTCACACTTCTGGTAATATTAAGCAACATTTCCAGTGTCCTTATTCGGGGAACCTCTGAACGTTCTGTAAAATGCATCAGTAAAAACTAGGCTTTCAAAAACAAGACCAAGCATCGACTGAGTGCCAAATTGACTTAACTTGAAACATCACAATAAGTTTACATCTTTTGTACTACTGTTTCTTAATAAGACAATGACAAATTCAAAGATATAAAGTGTGACTAAGATCTCTAAAGATCCTAATTTTACAGTCCAACTATAGTCTACAATTCCTAATGTTTCATTTGGATTATGTAACTTTAAAAAAGCATGGTAAATTTAATATAGTGAAGAATGTTTCACAGACCTGCTCTTACAAAGCACAAAGAACCCTGGTGTCCTGGCCAAATTTCCCATTGGCCCTTACAGATCATGGCCTCCTAATAATCCCCATCTCTGAACTGGCTTCATTACTCTGCTCTCCTCCCCACTGATAGCTGGTGTGTGGTGAGTGTTCTGGCGCACTATGGCTGCCGTCACATCATCCAGGTGGGGCTGCACATTGGTGGTGGTGGAGAAGTCCCCATTACCTGTAAAGCGCATTGAGTAGAGTGTCCAAAAAAGGGCTATATAAGTGTACGCAATTATTATTATTATTATTATTATTATTATTATTATTATTATTATTATTATTATTATTATTATTATTATTATTATTATTATTATTGTTATAATGCAGTCATTTTAGTGTGGATGGCTGTTGTTGTCTTCTATGATTGACTAACATTCCATTGTAAAACATAGGAATAGTGATCATTTCATTTTTGTGCGGACATTTTCCAAAGCTTCTTACAAAGCCTGACAACTTCACTACCAGGACTGCTCTTCCTGTTCCTGCAGTCTTCATTTGCATGAACATTGTCAATGAATGAATTTGCTCCGGCTATGACCCTCAGTGACCTCTTGGAGCACTCCATTCATGGAGCTGTCAAGACTTTGATTGTGTATTTTCACCCTGGTCCCTCAGGGTAGGGGCGTGTCCACACTGGTGGCAGGATGAATGAGACAGTGGAAGGGGGAGGAATGTGGCAGAGACTTGGAGGGGGGAGAAAGAGAGAGAGATAAAGTGGAGAGAGTCTCCTCTGGATAGCCAGGCCTACACTGTCACCAGAACGCGAAACAGTCATGAGTGACAGTCTGTTTCCATGGGAACTGTCCAGTCCGGATGACCGGCAGAGAGGGTGTGGGAATGAAGAGCCTGCAGCCATGTTGGGGTGGCCAAGGGCAGCCAGGGGCTTCATGCTGTAATTTCAGGGCTTTATGTGTTTATCAAACCTGTGACCCTGTCATCCTGCGGGCAGACAGTTCTCTGTCAGCTGAATACAGAGATCAAGCCATCGAGAGAGGCTGTCTCGCCAGCTTCTTCTGCACATTCATAATCAGATCAGGCTCCATGCTGTAAGGAGAGACAACACTGAAGACTTATATTTGCATGACACCACATTGTAAAATACAGACATTGTTTTTCTTTCATTTGTGAAATTAAATCCTTTTAATGAGTATTGGCAGAATTTTTGTAGTATCCTGCAGACATAAAACTTTCTAGAATCTGCATTTTAAGTGTTATTTTTTCTAACACCAGAGATATCTAGTACTCATATAAAAAGCTGGAACTATAATGGCACAGCTTGGCTGTTTTGTTTAAGGTTATAGGAAAATTAGGATGCATTGTTGAAGCTGACACAATGGAGTCCTTTAATAAGCAGCTTGGAAGAATTAATAAATAATAATAACAAACTTTGTTTTATATAGCACCTTTAAAAGTGGCTTCTCAAAGCTCTTTATGGAATGACAACAACAATAAATAAAAGAATACACAAGATAAAACACTCTGTAAAATATACAGAGGAGACCGTGGATGGTGGTACTAAGTATAGTAGGAGCAGATGGGTAAAGAATGGAACCAGTTTAGTAAAGGCTCTTCTAAAGAAGAAGGTTTTGAGTCTGGATTTGAAGGAGTTTAGAGAAGGCAACTCTCTGATATCCTTGGGGAGAGATCCCCAGAGCTTGGGGGCATAACAGGAGAAGGCCCTGTCACCCATAGAATGTAGACGGGCTTGGGGGACAGTAAGGAGAGCAGAATTAGAAGAGCGAAGGTTGCAAGGTGGGGAGTAGGGCGATAATAGTTTAGACAGGTATTGAGGTGCCAAGCCATGTAGAGCCTCATAGGTGAGCACGAGTATTTTAAAGTCCACACGGAATTTGACAGGAAGCCAGTGCAAGGACTCCAGGACAGGAGTAATGTGATCACTTGCACTAGACCTGGTCAGGATCCTGGCTGTTTAATTTTGGACATACTGCAGTTTGTTCAAAGTAGATTTAGATACCCTAGCGAGTAGAGCATTACAGTAGTCAATTCGCAAGAACACAAATATGTTGATCAGCTTTTCAGCCACAGTTAGTGATAACATAGGGCATAGTCTAGCGATATTTCTGAGGTGAAAAAAGATGTTTTGACAATATGCTGCACATGCAGGTTGAATGTTAAGCCAGAATCGAACATCACCCAAAGGTGAATTATTATATTGTGAGGAATATAGCAACCATGATGGGACAAATAGCTCCTTCTGTTTTGTAACTTTTCTTATGCTCAAAGCAGTGGCTGTTTATGAATTTGAGCGTGAGTATCCAAAGGTCAATATTCAGAGAGCAAAACGTGTGTTGAGTTGGGAAGGACCCAAGAAATCTAATTGTAAAAATCTAGAAACATATGTGTGTACATGGTTATTGAACATTTTTTATTTACTTCCAATGCTCACAAGACTTAGCACAGTATGTGTCATGCGGTAATGTGTGAGTATGTGCAACTGCTGCTGAAGCTCATATCTGATACGCAGGCCAAGTTCTGTTGTGTGTTTGGCAGTCAGTGTGCTGTTTGGTGTAATGTGTTTGAGCTGTGGCTACTCCCCCTCGTGCTCCCTATACAGCAGAGAGAGTGACATGTGCACTGAGGAATGAGTCATGCAGGCCAGCACTGGGCTCTCCGGGACCTGGGGTATTGTGGTTGGCATTGTGGTTGTGATCACTGATCTCTAGACCTCTCTGGCTCCAACACTCAAATGCACAGCCTGCAGAGTCTGTACTGCCTTTAGAATGTGCTGTGAAAAAGGAGGGACACAGGACCATGATCTGGAATCAACTCCCGCCTGGAGCACAAAATGAGCACCTCCAATCGCACACACTACTTTGCAGTGATGCAAATACCAATCTTCTTTATGAGTCTTAAGTTCATGGTATTTGTATGAAGCCTTTTTTTCATTTTTTGATCTGAGTCATCAGTTGCACACCTTTCTCATGAACGGTCCAGAAAGGATTCCAGTGCTGGATGGCCATGGCAGTGTGGTAGCATGCTCTCCTCTGTGCTTATATGTCAGAGTGAGAAGGCTGCTGCAAGCACCTTGTAAACAGCTCTGATCCTGTCATGATAAATGGCTCTTGTATCAGGGGTAACTGAGGGATAAATGCAAGGGAGCCTTTGTTAGAATGCAATAAAAGGACAGTCTGCAGCTGCAGGAATTATCTAAAAGATAAGAGGGTTGGTGCTCCAGCTGGTGTTTGGAAATTGTTTGTTAAAGAACTCTTTCTTGTGTCACTAGAGCAGCCAGTAAGATAGCATTGTTAGGGAATACAGAATCCAACATATACAGAAGATGGGAGAGTGTGTGTGTTTGTGGGGGTGGGGGTGGGGGTGGGGGTGGGGGGGCAGTTTCAGGAGTTTTATTACAAAAGCAAGTGCAGTCTTTCCAATCTCTCTAAACGTCACTTCAAAGATCTAGAATCTAGAGATGACTAATGAGATATATTTATAATTTAAAGCACACATCTACATTCAGAAATACTTAGGCCCGTTGATGCTCCAATGCCCTCTCAGTTTCATTAAAATAAAATTACTTGTAAGAGCTCAACTAACTTGAGAAGGAAGGATTTTAAATGTTAATGAAGTAAATCTTCTATACTGCACACAAAGTGTTTAGTATCTAAATATGTACATATTTAGACAAAGACATTAAAAATATATTGGTAAAAAAATCGTTTGGCTTTGTTTCCTGGTGAATGGAGTCTGTATGACTGAGTTTGTCAGATAAAATGTTGATTGGGCTTTTTCTGAAACCACACAACAATTTAAAAGCCACCACATACAGTTGCAAAACGGAGCTCTGTCTTGTGTAACAACAACTTTTCATTACTTCAGTCCTTTAGGTATTTTTTTCTCATTATGCGGTGTATAAATATTAATGGCTACTTGGAATCATTTTCTAAATGGATCTATTTTCATGGGCTTTAATGTTTTCTTTTTGTTTTTCTGAAGCGACCTATTCTCTGTCATCAGGAAATTGATTGGTGCCAGAAAACACTTGAAATATAATTGCTTTAGCTGTTGAGATGCTGTTCGTTGTGAAGAGATTTGCATAAAGGGCATGATTATATATTCCAGTGCAGTTAAAATAGGTGGTCAGGTGACCTTCTGATTTCATGGGGCTCCACAGCAGTCAGTGAAACAAAGAGCAATGCCTGAAGAGGAGAATGAAGATCTAACTGTTGTTCTGCAGTGCTGTGGAGAGTGTAATACATGGCTCTGGGTGGCTCTTTTTTCAGGGGAGTTTTGGCTAGCTGAAGCGATGTTGTTGCCAGCCTGGACTGGTTGTCTCAACAAGGAAGCCAAGTGAATGGTGACTACTGACTGTCAGGATATTTTGATTCAGCAGCAACACTGAGATGCAAAACTTTTGTCACATTTGAAAATTTGATAAACATATTTGGTGCTACAAGCAATCAAGCAGTGACTGGGAAAGTGTGTTTCTCTTTCTCTTCGACAAGGCCAGGCTGTGTAGAAGATCAGTGGTCTGCTCTGCTGGGTCAAGCTGTACCTCTTGTCTGCCTGGTATTTATGAGCAGCTAGGTTTCTGTCATTCGTTAGAGCAGGCTCTTGGCAGATCTGAAAGGAAGGTGGCGGGGAATCAAGGTTCAGGAATTACAGATTCTGCCTCTGTAGGAGGCCTGAACATTCATCATGTCACTCATGAGCTGATAAGAAAACATTAGTTTGTTTCAGAAAAACTTTAAAAAGTAAATTTGTAACTGCATATTAGTTTTCTATTGTAACTTTCTGCTGTAGTGCTCTACCTCAACGGGTGATCTAGGGTAACCTTAACTTGTAACCTAAGCACATAGTATTTTAAATTACTTCTATAGGAACAGGTAGTTGTGCTTGAAAGATATCGGGGAAAAAAATCCAGTCTTTTCTGGATTGAAATGTGTGTTAGTCCTCTTACAAGGACTTGGTGTTGGGAAAGTCAACCCAATGCACTACTGCACTGATAACAAAACCAGGATCTGGGGAACTATTTTATTTAAAGACTTATAGCTATACATACTCATAGCTTAATATCCAGCCACACTAGAAGTCACAAATTTCACACATTTCTTTGGGATCCTGAATGACAGTATAAGATAATTACATTAAAGATGCAAACACTAAGATGCAATCAAAAAAAAGATGAAAAGAATTGCCTTGTTTTATTTGCAATCTTTCTTATGTTTCTAGTCCTTGTGCTTATTAAAATTTGATGTCTCAGCTCAAGTAAAGGATTATGCGTCTAACTTCCCATTCACCAAATACAAACCTTTGAAGGTCTTTTTGTAATGAGAAAAAACAGGCAGGAGTAATGGCTTGATTTATGGCCAGTAAATGCTTGTGGGGAAGGGTCGATTGAGATACTGTACATATTCCTATACACGATAGTGTGCGGGAAAGGAGAATGTTTACTTTTTGCTTCATTTATGCATTTTAGGATCCAACTGGGACAAGCCTTTGTAAGAGGCTTTGTAAGAAGCAGAGCTTCTTTCCTTTGTTTTCATTCAGGGCTGTTTTTCCACTTTTTGCAAATTAGGCCTCAGGGATTGAATTAGAGATTAATGTCCATTTTTCAAGCCAATCATCACGAAAACCTCTGTGTCATTGGCACATAACTGATTTGAAGAGTTCTCTGTATAAAGTAAAGTGATATAATGATTTATGAAAAAGGATTCTTGTCAAAGAAAATGTAGTGCTGTTTATGAGCAGTCAGCTAGAGTGTGTCTGAAAGCGAACTCTTCTCCAGTTGGATTTTGTAGTGAATATGCTGGCGAAGCAAGGGGGAATTGTGGCCCCGTCAGACACTTGTTTACTCAGCTGACTGCAGATTTAGCACATTCCCAGAGAAGTTGTTAATATCCCTTTTTGATAAAGTAAAAAGTCACTGACCCCCATCGGATATTAATGGATTAGTAAAAAAAAAGAGGGAAACTTATTGTTCAGGATTTTCTGCCCTTAAATTAGAGCACTGTGTTATTAAGTCAAAGTTTTTGCATGTGCAAAGAGAGATTTTAATAAAAATCTTTTTTATACTGAATTCCAGCATGTGTGAAGAATAAAGCTGGATGGAGCTTTGCATTGTATTGTGTTGAGTGAGTATTAAGTAATTATAAATATCAAATAATATTAGAAAAATGATGAGCAGAAGTGTATTTTTCAGAGATTTAGAGGACATATTTAAGTGTGTTTATTAAAGTAAAATCAGTGTTATAATAAAACATTTGGCCCTTGTTTAAGAAAATAGGACGTTCCTATTGCCTGTGCAGTAATTTACTAAATCATTCAGATTTTAATTTGTTGATTATTAAAAAATAACACATATGCAGTATCTTTATCTTTAGACATCCTCTAAACCCTCCATCCTCACTGCTTCAAGGGTGCGGTTGTGGGTACATGCTTCTGCATCATGAAATATCTGGAATTAATTTACAATCAGAAGCAAATAGTGACATAAGTTAACAGATTTTGAGTGCTGTGTTTTGTTTAAACCCTGAAAAAAATGTACCACAATAACATATTGATTTTGCTTTCAACTCTCTTAAAAAATATTGACCTTTCTCTTCACGTTGATCTGAGTGGTTAGTGATCTAATTCTCCCAGCCTACGCTATGGCTGTGCACTGTGGCTTGCTTTTACACCACAGTGTATGTTGCAGTTTGATGATGGCAAAGTGTCCTCAGGACATATGCTTACGTGCTCTCCTGCTTCACATCTGATAAGGAGGTGAGCATGATACACAGCGAGCTGTCTGACAGGCCGTGGCGTACCCTTCCTGCGAAGCATTGCCTTTGATGCTCCACACATCCCTTTCATGTGCACGTGCTCTGTTTATTTTACTGCAGCACTCAGTCAGTCACTGAGCAAGCTGCATGGAGAAACTGACAGCAAGGTTTCTTATTACATCAATGTTGTAAGTGATTTTTTTCTTTTTATATCTTATTTTCCCAGCAGAGACCTAGAGTATAAATAGGAGGTAGCCAGATCCTTCTCGTATGATCCCCAATCTATCTCTTCAGCTGGATGCTCTGACTGCTTCTTCTTAACAGATGTACAGTCCTTCTCAAATGAGTTATGACAGTTCCCTCACATATTATGAAATTCTTTTGTTTAATTAGTTTTGGTGGCTTTGTAAAATGAAACTTTGTCGCTTTCTCCTCCCTCTACCCTACACAGACTGGTGCTCACTTTCAGTTTTCCTCTCTAGTGTTCTCATTATAAACAGATGGATCCTAAACTATGAGATGATCATCAAACAAAAAATGTTTTTGTTCTGCCACTGTCTTCAACTAGTGATACCACAGTAGCTTCCCGGAATTCATTTCATATCTGAGTTTTTGAAACAACAGAAGGAATTATTTAACATTAATAAAAACACATGTTTGTAAACTAAAACGTTCCCAATTAGTTTGTTTAAAGGTACAGAATATTCTGGAGGATATAGAGGTTCATGTGGTACTGATGATTATCACCTGTAGGATCATGAATTCTGATATTAAGCCTTACTATCGGTTGCCTTAACACTCATTGAAAAATGGTGTTTCATTTCAACAATGAAAAATGGATGATCAGAGACACTATTTGATTGAGATCTCTAATAGGTGATGATTTTGCAACATATTACATATGTGCATGAAATGTTTGTTTAAATTAAATTGTTTTTTGCTTTTTAAACCTTGATATTGAACATAGTTGGACTGAGCTAATAACTGTTAGAAACTGTTAGAAAATTAAAAGTTTTCTTTTAATTTTGTTTGAAAAAATAGTGCCTGTTGTACTTTAGTGCTTTCTTTTAATGGGTACTATTCCCTGCTTTTGTAACGTGGCTTTGTGAGCACTTTGAGATGGAGTGAACTATTAAGAGATACTCAGTAAAAACAAGTTGCAACAGACTGTCAGTAAGGCACACCAGTGGGGCGAAAGGTAGATGTGCGGCTCTACCTGTTACTATACAAGATGCTGTCTATCCTGTGACGCCACATGTCTGACTTAAGTTTAGATCTCAAGGCTGATTACAATTTAGGTTGATTGCCAGTTCATCTTGGGAAGCAATGAGTGATTAAATCTTTCTTTGTCCAAATCCTGGGAGTGGGGTGTGAGGCCCTTGATGGAATTAAGGATTAGTTCAAATTCTTTATGCTCCCATAGAGACCAGGGCACTGCTAATTGTTTTGTATCACCTCTGATTTAAGCTGTAATGGCAAAGCCCTGCACATCAGATGCTGAAGATTTCAAATTAAAACTTTAAAGAGACTTGTTAATCATATGTGTAATTAAGCATAAAAAATCTGTCTTTGTTCAGATGCACTGATGAATTCAGTTTTAGTTTCAAGCATTCAAGCAAGTGCCACACATTCTCTACAAACGTGTTTGTACACCCTAAGATCCACATAAAGTGATGGCCAATTGAGTGATCTTATCTTATCTCAAACAGGAGGATAGAGAGGAGCATGTACAGGTGAAATCTACAATGTATTTAGCAATTAATGACAATTAGTGACAGGAGCAGATAAAAATAAAGAAAGAAAAGAAATTAATTCAAAACATAGTAAAAGCCTCTTTTCCTGCACACTGTTTTTTGCACAGTGGTTTTGTAACATCACTTTGCTCAGTGGGGGCCTGAGAGTCAAGGTGGAAGACAGGCTGGACAGTCACGGGCTGGAGATCCCACTAGGAGTCACTGCCCAACTGCAGTGCTCCCTGCAGGGCCACATGGCTCTGTATCCATTGACAGCCAGGGAGACAGCAGGGCCCCTCTGCACAGTCCTGCCCGCTTGGACCACTCAGTAAGCCCTTTTGACACTGACATAGGCTACAATTGAAATGTGACTGTGACTGAGCTATTAGGACACTCTTCTGTGCTTAGTCCCTGTTGTGCGAAGGGCACTTGTAGGGAGCCTCTCAGATGCTGATTCTTTATCCTCATATTAAAAGCAGTGAGGAGAAATCACACAGAGGTGGACACTAGTCCACTGTGATTAGTATACAGTAGCTATACAATAAAATGTACCACTACACAATGGGAGAGTTTGTTTCATATGCTCTTTTAAGTATTATTATCTGACATTCAGTTTAACTAATTAACTTTTTATCTGATTTTATCTGTCTAATTGTTGAGAAATAATAATTAGAAAAGTCATTATTTATGAAGGTGATCAGAGGACTGCTGCAGTGCCTTTAAAAATGGAATGATAACCCCAACAAACAGCTAAAGAGCTAATCATCACTAGTATAATATTAAGTATAATATTCCTCATTTGTTTTCATATCCAGTGCCTCTCAAATTCTGCACCTCATTTTAAATAATTTATACATATGCCCTGTGTCTGTCTCTAGAGGCATGTTCTGAAGTGGTGCATACACTTAAGGATAATTTCTGCACTTGAACATAATTTCCATGTATGTTCTGACTGAGCTCTGACTGAGGCTCATTTGTTGGTAGAAAGGTAAAGACTTATAAGGCAAATTGAACACTGTGTGACTCCAGAGACACCAGTCCCCCATTCCTTTCCCCTGTCTCTACCCCTCTTTCATTTGGAAGGTATTTGTAATATTCTTATTTATGACTAATCATAATCATTACGCATTTGAGTTTGCTTTACTAGCTAATTGGTCTAGAGGTGTCATCAGGCAGTTCAAAGCTGTATTTCTATTTATAGTCTATCACTATTTCTTCAAATGAGATCTTTATGCATTCTTGGTGAAACTTAGTGGGAGGAGAGTAAAAGAAAAACATTTCATCTGGGTGTTTGCTTAATGCAATTGGATATTGCAAAAATCTATCACATCTGCATGTTTTTGAAAGGCGGAACCTGCGAACAATTTGTTCCTTGATTTCAAATGAGCTGTGATTTATTTACATAATGTTTGATTAACTCGTTTCACAGTTTGCAAACTCTCTCAGTACTTGGATGCATTTCACACCTACTCTGAAGCAAAAGGGGCCATTTGAAGTGAGGTGTTAAAGCTTAATAGGCAGGAGTTTTTCCTCCTCTTCTTTTACCAGGGTATGGTCCTCTGTAGCCCTGCTTGTCACCAGGATGTGACAGCATGAAGACTGATGTCCACCGGCTCTCACTATTTGTTGCAGAGGGTTGGAGGACTGGTGAGGCAGACAACCAAGCTCTGCCTACATATTCTGTGAGGTTGTTTGCTATCACAGCAAGTTGTTTTGATGCGGGGAAGGCTAAGATGGCCATCTTGTCAGATTCTGAAACGGGACCCTTGGCAGTAGTAACAGGTCTGCAGGAGATGGAAGTGAGGCTGGGTGGGTCAGAGGATGTCAGATGGGACTTCTCTTCCTGTTGGCATCTTATTGTAGAAGTGGGGGTGGACATGACCATCCTTTGGGATGTGAAATTGCCCAAAGACAAACGTCCCTTTCAGGACGACTCTCATTTCCTGAAACACTGGACCAACTCTCTCCGGGACGTCCTTAATTAGTTTCATCTTAATGTACAGCCCTCAATCTTCACAGCACATTTCAGCCACATTCTTTCATCAGGGTAGATATTTTTTGTGATCATCATTTATAATGACTAACATAATTGTTCAAGTCAATGATAAGATTAGTTTACAGCACTGCACACAGGAATCAGAGGTTTCAAAAGAATGGTTTAGAATGTGCTGTTTGTTAAGCATCTGTGGATATGCTGTTTAAGGGAGTTAAAGGTAATTAAACAAATTCAGTTGACTTCGGTGGAGACATGATAAGTGGTGTCATAATACTGTAAGGTAATTTTACTTATTTCTGTATTTTTCCATTCATTTCCAAGTGTTTTTATTTTTTATATTATATATTTCTTCTTTCTCTAAAATGTAAGACAGTTTCAGGGTTAATTACACATATCAGTCAAGATTCCATGCTATGTAAAATTAATCCATTCAGTTTTTCTGAAATAGACAACTTTGCTTTTGCTTTACAGTGGGTTGCAGTATCACAATTCTGGAAACGTCCAGTACAGTAATTATAAAGTGCTGAAGAGTCTCGTCAACAGCAAGAGTCACATGACCTCCTGTGAATTAGGTCTACCGTAGACACAGAGAGGCCAGGTATGTGGACCTCTGCTGCACTCCTTTCTGTGGAGGCTGGAATGGCAGAGGACAGACACTAAATCTAGGAAGAAGCATGAGTGTGGGAGCCAGCATCTGTGCCAGAGAGCCAACAGCTGTTTTTTGTTGTTTCTTTGCTTTCCCTTTCAGCCATGTGAGAGCTGTGGTTTGTCCTGTGTTTGTGGTGTAGGGCTTGTTCTCCTTCTCTTGTGGGAGGATGTTTGGGAAAAGGGTAATAGCTTTGTCTGTCCCCCCCTCCACCTCAACACACACACTTCATTCACAGTTAAGGAAACCCCTACTGTGACCTCTTGCATTGCAAGTACAGACAGGACTTCTCTCACAGGGATGCGCTTTTCTGACTTTCTAGCACATAGTGCTGAAGTCTGTGCAGAGGACATTTTATGGCATTGTGACTCTTTAGAAGAGAGTTTATTTTCAGTATTCAACATGTTTTTTTATATATATCTTCTTGTCATATGTGCATATTCAGTACAATAAATGACTTAACAACACTGCCAGCTTTATTAGAGATGAATCAAAGTATAACCTTGTTTTTACTGCAATGAAGGAAATGATAACACCAATGATAAATGCAAAACCCTCTGCATTTTCATAATATTCCATCCATTTTCTAACTGCTTCTTCCTTCCTTAGAGCCGCAGGGAAACGGGAGCCTATCCTGGTAAACAAAGGGCGCAAGGAGGGATACACCCTGGATGGGATGCTAGTCCATCACAGTGCAGACACACAGATACAGACACACCTACACTCGTAACTAGGGCCTATTGTCCCCCTTACCAATTAACCAACCAGTATATTTTTGGACTGTAAGAGGAAACCGGAGCACCCAGAGGAAAGCTATCTAAACACAGGAAGAACATACAAACTCCACATACATAGCACCCCAGGTTTTGGGGGTACTGAACCCAGGACTCCAGCACTGCAAGGCAGCAATGCCACTGTGCTGCTTTTATAATATTAATATAAAGAAAAATGACAGCTCTGTTTTCTGAGGTGTGGTAGCTGGAGTGTGTGTGGGGGTGGGGCTCTTTGAGTGTCTAAAACAGCAGCATGGAATCACAGCTCCTGAGGGCCTAGAGACTGAGAAGGACTTTGCTGTGTCATTAGGTACCTGGCCTGGCCTGACACTGTCTGGTGCCTCAGCCCGGAAGGTGAGGTTATAGCTGAAATCTCTCCTGCGATTCATTCTCTCATCCAGCCCTGATCCCAGCCTGTCTGTCAGATGTGAACTCGCATACAACTCAAACTTTTGTAATCTTCTCAGTTGTGCAGCATAAACTTTATGGATCCATACATAATGGAAATATACTGTAACAAGTACTTCTGCAAGAAACAATTGATTAAATGTTTAGTTAATTTATTTACATGCAGAGTAATTTTGTGATAACCCAGTTAATCTGCCTACTAAATTATGTTTTCTCATTCAAAATACGAGGCCAGGGCCTACAGAATTGGGGTTCCTGACTCCTCTGCCAAAATCAAACATAACCTCATAGCTGCTATGCTGGCAGGGTGACACACAAATTGAGTCACTAGGTGAGATACAGTACTGAAGAGGGGTTAAATGCAGTTGCAGTCCAGGTGATTCCTTATCTGGAATTTAATACCTCAATCCCTAATTTATCCATGGCTTTCAGGTTATTAGCTAGTAATGAGCGTTGACATTGCTTTGTGGTGAAGGGCTAGGAGCTGAGCACATGGCATGAATAAAGAAGGCCATTGTGAGACAAAGTTAAATTCTCCAGGGAGCATTCATGACCATATAAAAACAGTTTCAGTGCCTGCTCCCCCCTTTTCAGCCAACTCTGGCCGAAGGTAGCTGAAAACAAATCGTGAATGTCTTTTAAATTAGTCCCAGTACAGCAATCTCTTTTCAACATTCGTCTCATTGCTTTCTGAAGCTATTTAATTGCACTTGATTAAAACTGCTCTTACTTATAGCACTTTTGCGATGGTCTGTGAATTTCTGCCCAAATAAATAAAAAGTGAAAGGTAAGCAAGAGCTTAAGGCTGACAGGGTGTTAAAGTAAACAAACTATAATCCTTTCCTGAAGAAAAAAAATAGATAAAACAAATGGACGTCTGGAATTGATATCTTCTTCTGGAAATTGCATTCAGTGTATTGGCTGTTCCTGACTTCTCTTCAGAAATGATTACACTGCAGTTAACAGAATACTCTTCTGATGGAGACTGACTGGGTAATCAAGACAGCAGCTAAGGGAGTGTTACACAGATTTTTTTGGGGGTATTTCTGTTGGAATTTGTCCTGTTTCACATTTTTATAATACAACTAATAGGGGAAAAAGCACATTTTTAGTATTGACCTAAAAGACTATATAAGTATATTTATTCTCTTAAAAGCAGATGACTATGGCACAGATGATACCTAAGATCTTCGGTTTGTTTGCACGTTGCTTAAGCGCTATTTTTAGCAATGTTTGTCATGACAGTGGGAGTAGTAGTATCAGTAATTTTGCCAGACATAATATAACTAACAACAGAAGAAATAGAAGAGGAAATTAGTAATAGGAGTAAAAATAGCACTGCCCCAAGAAACAACAACATCGTTGACACTGACAATGACTGTCTTTTAAAGAGTCTGTTAAACCTCCCATGTATTTCAAGCTTAAAACATTTTAATTTAGTTTTAGAATACATTATACAGTTGCATGCTTCACACTTGAGGATGATTATTAATTGAATAAAAAATGCATTCAGTTATGTAACTACAAATGTTTACCTAAAGAGCACTGCTTATTTTCTGTCTCAGGCCAGAGTGTACGTGGTATGTGGTAGGTATGTATTTAGAAAATACTTTTCAATTTTGCTCATTCCAAACATTCAAAGCTCTTGCATAACTGCTCAATTAACTGTTGAAAGCGTGGGCCAGTGTAATTCTGTTTGTTTTCAAGGCATGCTTGCTTCAACATGAAGCATGACTCAGGCACACCCTCCATAAAAATGTCTTTTGTCTCTAGTCACTTTGTAATTACTATGTGCCACACACATTGTAATGAGCACACAGGCTTCTCAATCATTACTGATGCAACGTGTGACTGCTGCCCCTTTGCAGTACTTGGGAGAGATAATGAGGATATTTTCTCATTATTCATGATTTCTGGTATTTAACATTTTAGTTGATACAGTTGCACAGCATAAAGGAACAATATAAAAGACGCACAAAAAGTCTGGTGGGACAACAAGGAACAAAATGCTAAAATTATTATATATTTTACAGTTTTCCTCTCACACTTCTTAGTTACTGACTGTTGTTGACTTTACTATTACTTTCCTATGTCAATGACCAAATGCTATTATCAGGTCATATGCTATTAAGGGCATTTAGAAAATTGTTTTCCTAAAACTACAAGAGCATGCCATTTCTTACATCATTTTCCTGATTTTGTGGAAAAATTGCCTCAAATTTAAAGTCTGTGCAGTGAAAGTTTGTGTGAAGATGGTAACACTCTTGCTTTCAGAAGAGAGGGGACACCGTCTGAATTCACCTCTTAATATACAAGCAAAGCAAAGTGTTAAACAAATAGAAGGGATTAGCTCAGGATGAAAGACCAATGAGTGAAAGAGACCTACCCTAGTACTGCAACACAGCTTTCAATCCAGCTGTGTATTTCCAATCTCTCTTGTTTCTTTCAGCAGTGTGCTATGACACATTCATCAATGCAAACAGATATAATCTGAGGAACAATAAAGTTTAAGAAAGTCTAGTAGCAAGTATCTGAACACTGGATCTCTGCAGTTTCCTGGGCTTGCCTGTAAAAAAAAATCAGAACACAAAATTGTTTTCTGTAAGGAATGCATTTTTACAGGAAAGGGAGACTGAAACCGGAAACTTTCAGCACTCCTGTAATTCAGAATTCTTAAGGGAGTCCTTTATATTAATAATATTGAAAAATACATAGTAAAAAATACATAGATGTAATTACTCAACTTCATAGTATGTGGAAAGGATCGCTATTTTCTCAAGACTTGTAAACCTTTGGATGCTTATTTTGTAAGTCTTGGGAAACAGTGACACTTAAATCAATCTGATCTAAGCCGAGCCAGAGGGAGTGCAGGCTTTGCCTTGCCGAGTCCTGCTGTAATGTGAAGCTGAGTGTTTGGCTTTCAGAGGACTGAGGGGTATGGGGAAGCAGTGCAAGGGGAGAAGTGGGGGTGCGGGAGACAATTCAGGGAGACAGGTAGGTGAGGGGGCAGTGGGAGCGTGAGGTGTTGTGGTGCAGGGGAGAAAGGGGGCTTGAATGTGAGTTAGGAGTTTGGGGAGGTGCTGGGAGAGGGGGTACAGGTACAGAGGAGTGTTTGTGGAGAGAGGGCTTTGAGGGAAGGTACCTGGTAGGGGTGGGGGGTGCAGGAGGTGACGGCAGGAAGGAGGAAAGGGGGCCAGTCTCGCTCTTGGCTGCATGCCATGAGCAGAGAGGAATTCAGGGCTGTTTCAGGTCAAAGATTTCAAAACATTCTCCACTTGCTGGCCCTCTCCTTCCCTGCTAATCTGCACTCATTAAGGTTCCTAGAAGTATGGTTAAAGGATGCTTTATAATATTGCTGTACACGTGGATCATTCACTTATCACTACCTGCTTTGTACTAAACTACACTTCATTCTGAGTGCTCTGGAGCTGTATCATAAACTCAGGTCTTAAAGCTGAAAGGAAATTTCTTTTTTTTTCAAACAATTTAGTTTATAGGACCCTTGAATAAACTTGCACAAGGAAAAGGAATGTTTTAATATTTCAGTTAGATTTACTGTACCCAATTTTTCCCTTCTCGTCTCTCCTGTCTGGAATCCATGATCCAGCTCTATCCAACAGATTAACAGTGGGTCTCTTTCTTGTGCTCAATGCCTCCTTGATTGATAACTTGGAAAAAACTAAGTTTTTAAGTCATTGACGTTTATTTATCCTGTTAAAACATTTGTATCTTTAAGAAAAATAAGAATGAACTATTCCTAATAAATTTTACAGCTGTTAATGACACAGTCCTTACAGTGCTGAAATAGTTTTCAGATAATGATCAGTCATATTTTTTGTGTGCTTTTGTTCCCATATCCCGTTTGGAAAGAGGTGGGAAAAATAACATCTAATGGAGATAAGGCCTGCAGTTCACACTCCTGCAGATCTAGACTCTTTTTCCATCCATTGTGTGAGCTTGTATAGCTTAAATTGCCATTCTCATAAGAACACACAATAAAACAATAATCTGAGTCCTGAGTGAGAATATGATTCTTTGGTACATATTTACAAAGACATATCAAGCATCAATTCCTGGCGCATTAGGGAAAAGGCATATACACAGATGTTAATTAGTTCTTACTTTTTCACAAAGCTGAAAAGCAGAACCTAAATACACCTGTAATTTTATTTCCCATATCTGAAGTCTTCGGCTATGGTCAAGTCTTCTGCCCCTGTCAGGGTGTCCCTGGTTGCTAACTTTGACTTATAAATACAAAGTAGAATTAGATGTCTTGATTATTCTGCTTTCCAATATTGTGAAATGGTGAGAACTGATTAGTATTCATTCCCATAAATGATCAGTGCCCTAGGGAGTTACGTGATCTCTAGTCCACTTTACACTACAGAAACCAGGGTCAGCTCTGACTGCTCAGGCACCTGTGGCTCTGGTATGAACTTTATTGTCACAGACTATGCAGAATGCCAACGTTCTTCACCAATTGGGTTTAAAAAAGCATACTAAATATTACTGTAGTGCAAACTGTTTTTTTTTTCAAGTACCTGGCTAGAGTAACAAACTGGTACTGAAGACAGCAGGAAAAAATGGTCATTGAAGACACAGAGCACAACAGCTCTGTGAAACATTTGGCTCAGCATTAATAATGTTTTTTATGGTGAAGGGAAGTCTGTTGTGTAGAATCTAAGACTTATAAGCAAAACGTTATAAAGAACTTTTCTTTGTCACAGTGGTTTTTCAGTAGGCAAAGAAAGCACATAGCTAACCATACTGCTATAACTTTATGTTGCTGTCTGAACCAAAGTGTCTGAACCATTTTCATAAAAAGGGGCATTTATTTTGGACACTATATAAAACATTGTTTTACTATAAGGCTTCAGCAATGCACATACAGTAGGATGCTGAACACTGAACATGTATTGTGATGACTGTTGGTCTGTGGAAACCTCTGTTTGAAGCCTTTAGGGTGTTCAGGTTCCTTAACAGGAGAAAAGGCAGAAAACACCAATGAAAAGTAACAGTCTGTGAGGCTGGAAAATTCTGCCTTCATGTAAATAAGATTATGATCTAGAGTTTTAAATGGACACATTTCATGCACTGTTGTAATTTTGCATATTCAAAGAAACCATTGATTTGAGAAATTATTGCGAATTCCTGTCTTATCCATGTAAATGGGCAAGAAAATTATTTTAGTTTGTTCATAGAGAGTATACAAGCAGACATAGTTGTAATGTCTGGAAATCCCATACTCCCTGTCACTCCCTCTTTGGAACGTATAGGTGGGTGAATTCTTTGTTTTAAAATTGCTCAAGGGATGCCTCCAGTCTGGAATGTAAAGTATCTTCCTGTCCACTGACTTGGCATCATGCAGATGCAATAGCAGTGTCATGTCTGTGTCGGAGCCAGCAGCTGTGTGTTTAAAGCTATGTATGACCTTCTGCTCCTTTCTGACTCAAACCATCCTTGCTCTATGCTGTTAAGACAAGCCGTGCAATGTTCATGCAGTCTAGGTTTAGGGCTAAGAGGATAATGTTACCAGTTTGCCAACATTTCTGCACAAATTAGTTCATAAGTTCTGAGCAGTGGTCAAAACATTTAACCCTTAATCACCTTTTTACAAAACATGTGTTTTTCCTTACTGGCCTCAGAGCAGCAACTCTCTGCATCACTCTTACCTCGTGCATCAAGTTATGACATGGCTTTAGTCACACTTGAAATTCTGAAAGAAAGAAACACAGATGTATTAGCATTTGAGCGTTTGTTACCTCTGGAGCAGCATTTGATTTTCAGACAGCTGTAATGCACGCTTGTCCCTCTGTGAAGCTGATACCATTCCATAATTTAAAACGTAACAAATAGGAGCCGTTCTGACTGCTCAAGAAAGAAAAAAGCTTTTGAACTTGAAAGGGAAAACAGCCATGTGTCGTAATAAATTGGCAGGATGTGGTATTAACTACTTACTTTCCTTTCAGCTGAGGCCTTTGGGCTTCAGTACTGCACTGTACACTATTCCTGAAATCTGCATATTGACAGAATATAAAGAAAAGGGACCAGAGCTTTTATGGATTATATCTTCTCCTGCATGTGTGGAACAACAGAAAAAAACAATAAGAAAACAGCTTTCACAAAAAAGGGCATTTCACCTATTGTATCTCACTTCTAAATATGCTCCTTTACTCACAGAATAATCTAGTGAATAATGCTGTGGACACTAAATTATAGAAATAATTGGAAAATCATCTTGATAAGGTTTTTGGATCAATACATTACACAGAACCAAATGAGCAAGAAGGCCTGAACAATCTCTTATCTTAACACAACATCTAACTTGTTTTCTGGGGATTCCACTCTATTGCTTAGTAGATTATTCCTGTTGTATTGCTCTCCACAGTCCCATGAAAAAGATAAAGTAAAAAAAAAAAAATGGAATTCTGACTCAAACTTCAAAAGTTAGATGACAGGTTATGTTGAAGAAATAGAATAGGAGGGAGATTTCAGTGCTGAGAGGGCGAGAGCTGGATGCGGCTTTTGAACTTGAAAGGGAAAATGTTCTGAGGACTCTCCTGCTATGACAGGCTGGGCTCACAGGCTCCTCCTTTAGGACACTCACTGTTATTAAGGTTATGCCCAGCATTTCCAGGATATGGGATATCGTAGTCAGCTGTGGGCACTGGAAAAGCCTCTATCTTCTTGGACAATAAATGAGATGTAATCCAGCTACCATTCTCAAGGGAACAACAATCTAGACCTGGAGGTGGGGAGGTGTATGGGGAGAGGACAATATAAGAAACCTAACCTGCATGTATCTGGGGCATAGAAGGAAACTGGACCCGTGAGAATAACGTACATGTGAACATGGGGAGAACATGCATACACCACGCATGTAGGCACCGCAGACCACGGGCAGCAATGCCAAACACTGTGGGCATGTTAAGCATGACACCAGAAACCAGATAGGTCGATGGGCCTCCTCCTTTTGTCGAGATGAGCTGAATGGCTTCCTCTGATTTGTAACCTTTCTGAAAACCATTACTGAGACAACAAAGGATCAGGCAGCACATAGAACACCTGCTGTTCCTAAGTCCTTGCTCAATTTTTTTAGGCCTTAAAAAATTGTTGTGTTGCGTTGTGCAGTTATTAATTTATTTCGTTTGTTGTGTTTAAATGTACCCTCTAGTGTGCTTGTAGCTTAAGGAACCTGGATGAGCTCTGGCACAGTTGTGTGCTCTGGTATGGACCTCCGCGTTTTTAATGCCTACTCATTGTGACACCCTGTGAAAATAAATTATTGTGCTTTTTCAGAACAACACAGTTTGAATACAAGTTCTTTTGTCTTTAATGTTTACTTCAATTAACACAAAAATATTAATTTTTTAAAAAAGTTTAGACATCTTAAAAACATACTACAGTATGTATTTCTCTGTCAAGTTGTGTGGAACATTTGATAAATGTAACTTTGCAGTTATTTTTTTTTTTTACTGGTATCTGGTGTCTGTTTTGAAGGAAATGGTGATTTACATAATCACAATTCACATTCTCTTTTAAATGAAGTTGGATTTGGAATAGTACAGAAAGGACTTCAAAGCCTTGTGGCTTTATGGAGATGTTTCCGGAAGAGAAGAAACAGCTTCTTTGCATGCCCAACCTCCCACACCTTTCATTTATGGTAATAATTGCCTTTATTTGCCTAGCAAATCATGTTTTTCCATAAGAGACACTGAATATCTTTTAATGTAATTTAAATGATCTGCAGGTGTGCAATGTATAACTGTTGCCACATATTTAAAACGAAAAAAAATTACATTTGTTCAGAACAGTTAACAACGTAGTAGCACCTTAATTAAGATTTGACTGTTAATGAAGCAGACAGTTATAGTGTTAATATCTAGAGTCAGACATTCAATAGATTCACTGATAAGAATGAGTCAGCTGGACAGTCTTCAAGGACTCCCATTTTTATTTGGTGATAGCTGTCCGTGGCGTTAACTGACAGCACTAGTGTTTACCAGGATATGGATTATTTTTATTCACCATGTTTTCACAGACTGTTCTTCTTATTATTATTATTGTTATCATCTGTACACCAAAGTTCTTGGTGAAACAACAATCGTATTTTATTTATATCACTTTAGTCTCAATATTTAACTTTACTTCCTGCTTAGATCATCAGAAAGGCGCAGACTATGAAGCAGCAGTCAGCAGAAATGGCTAACAGACAGAACTGACCTGGCTTTTACAGCTCCTCATTAGTGCTGTGTCATCGTGTCAGAGAAAAGACATAAATTTAATGGTGCCTTTTGCTGGGTTTGTGTTTGTGTCTTATGAGTGTGCAACCGTGTCTGTGGGTATAGGTGTTCAACAAATGTGTGCATGAATGCAACTGCGATCTCATGTAAGCACATCACTGTAGTGTATCACGGTAACGGCACTGTACGGAAGTGTAGTAAGCCATACCAAACGTAAGGCAAAGAAACAGCTGCACAAACAGTTGGAAACTACGGAAAAAGTAAATGTGAATGCATAGGAGACAGAAAAACACAAAGCTATTGGCACTTCGCAAATTTACCATACTAAAATTTCATGAGGCATGCAGAGCCTGAGCGTTAAACCAATCTGATCTAATGAAACTATACAATGAGAAAAGGGAATGCAAATAAGAAATACAATAAAAAAGTAATAACGCATAAAATGAATACTGCAGCTTAGTAACAATGTCACAGTCTCATCCACAAATTCTAAACTTGTGATATTAGTTTTCAAACAGTATAGAACCAAATCTGCTGCCACTGATGGGTTGCCTGTGTTGCCATGGCCAATGGGCCTCAGTAAGGAGCCTGCAGATTCTCAGGAGGTATTACTGAGTGTCCTTTACCGAGAGCTGAACCATGACTAACGGGAGTACTGTGAGAGCAGGATAAGGTGCCAATTGGTCACCGTTGTTAGCACCTAGAAAATGCATTCAGTTTTCAGGCAGTGGCTTCAGCCATTGACACGCGAAGAGAAGGCTCTTTCACGACCTCTTCTGCGGGAGAGATGAAGCTGTTTTCAGGCAGGCTGAGGGGAGAAATGCCAGATTTGCATAAGAAGGTTGATGTCATCCATTTTGTGGGCTCATGTTTTATGCAGCAGAACTTGTTTTTGTCTGTGTCATTAGCAGGCACAGGGAATTCACTGAAAGCCCATTTCAATGAGAAACGTTTTGGATTTTTTTGTCCTGTTTTCATAAATCTCACAGCCACTATGTCCATGTCATTGCAGTTTTAGTAAATCTCACCAAGTTCCTTGTATAGTGTATGGAATATTAAGCATATTTTGGTAAGACTTCACGATAATATGTGGCTCGTCATGATTAATTCAGATTGAATAAAGGAAACGATACAACAGTGGGATCATGAACACAGGCTATGTAGTTTTAGCAATTTTTTAAATGAAAAAACATCTTCTTTTCTAGAACATATTGTACTTATTCCCTAATGTCTAAATAAAAATGCAGGGATATTTTATTGTACATGGGGCTTTTGGCATATCCTGACACTAATACTTTAATACCAACTAACATTATCCTCAAATGAACTCTAACATAAACCAGTGCAAACTCAGACTCAGTTTTTTCCAGACAGAGTTCTTGTGAGAACATCCTACTTGTTTTAGGAAGATTTATTGAACTGGATCCATGTTTCCCGTTCACATTTACCAGATCAAATCTTTTTGACATACTGTCAGGTGTGCTTCATCATTAACATCATTTCTTCCTCTCCACACATCTATGAATGGCTACTTTCTGTGCTACAGAATACATAGCTATAAACTGTTAGCTTGAAACATAATGGGAACATATTTCACCTGAAGATCAGCACAGAACAGTTTTCTTGAATATAGAAGAAAAATCATTGAGGGCAAAGGTCAAAACAATAAAGGATGTTGAAGAATGTGTGGATGTATGTTTTATTTCTCTTTGCCACACCAATGTCATCTTTTGTTAGATTTGTGCCTTTAAACAATTTTGATGACTTTCAGAGAATGAGAAACAAATTTTAATCTGGAGTAAAGAGCTTTGAAAATGTCCCTGTTGACTGTCTTTTTTTATTGTCCAGCCAGAGTGCTGGATGCTCATGCCTTCCTAACATTAATGTACAGTACTGTACATGTGCAGGAAAAAGGGAACCTATATGGTTCACATTAAACTCCTCCATTTGTTTTAAATTTAATGCAGGAAATGAATCACTGCCTTTATAGTGCTGATGGTTTAATTATAACATGAAGAAATACGATGGAAATTTTCACCAGGTAGTGTTTTTGGTTTGTTTCTTCTCTCCTGTCATCTAAAGCAGACCCAGTGTAGATCTGTAGGGGCTACCAATCAGCAATTTGACCCTCATCACCCCACCCCCTGAGAAAAAGGAAAACAGCAGTAGTAACTTACACTCTACTGATAGGAATGCATATAAAACATCTCCTAGACGCTACTGACATACTTCTTGCTATTCACACGGCCACAAAAAAGAATGAGCTGTCAAATATAAAGTACCCATCCCCATACAGAGATCCTATTGAATCCACCAGTCAAACATTTGCTTAAATAAATGAATAGATTCCTCTGTGTCTAAATGAATGTGCTAGCCAATACGTATCATTTTTTTGTGAAGGAAAGTGGAATACTGCGTAACTGACCAGAATGAAAGCATGCAGAGTACATACTTTCAGTACCGGCATTCACTGAGTTGCTGCAGAGGGTAGGAATTATTCTAAAGAGGACATCCACTCACTCTCTACAGCTTTTCTCACTGGGTTTAATGACACTGAGCCTGAGACAGACACCATTCTGGACACTGTTTAGGAGTCTATGCCAGGACACCCCCAGGTAAGGACATGTTGAGGTGTCTGTGATTGTGTTCCCGATCAAAGTATATGGAAGGTGTGACTATACCATTACCAAACCAAAAAACACTCAATTTTAAAGTTCCTTGTTTTTTTTCATATCCTACTTGGCTTGGGAAAATCTTAATTTGGAAACACAATTCTGACTGTCTTAGAAGTTTGCAACACTGGGATTGCCTTGCGAAGTAAAGACAACCTGGGAATCTGTACATTGGCAAGTCATCTCCTTTTCAAGTATAAGCTGATAGAAGCAGAGCAATGTGTAGTAAACTGATTCTCAGTACAGCACAGCAACGTAAATGCCCCATAATAAACACACTGACAAAACTTCAATAAGGGATGCTCTGAGAGTTGTCTGGAGGAAAAAAAATAGTGTATACTTATTGTAAAATACTTGAACGTCTACTTAAAAACAGGAAAACTACATAAGCAAATTGGAACATATAAACTCAAAAAGAAGCTTAAATGTACATAATTATCTGTATGTTTTATGAATTGGTGGGTCGGGTTGGAGAATTCTAGACCTTTCACTAATCCGTAGCTAAAGTGCTCCACTCCCTAGGAGAACTGCATGTAATAATGAGGAGAGCCCAGATACTGGATAACTGGGTAACTCCATCATCATAGGTGCCTCAAAGCTGCCTGATCAGATATGTCAACTAGACATCTCTGCAAAAAATAACTAATATGTGTGATGAAGATACTAATGCAACCAACATCTACATACAAAAGACTGTTTGCTGGAACAGATATCAGATTTTCTCTCCTAGTGCAGGATTTCTTTTCCATCATTTCACATTTCATTTTTTGCTTTTGTACTCTGTGTGTATAAATTGCTATGGTGTTTTAAATATATACTTTTAAGACCTAAAAGCAAATAAGGAAACCGCTGAATTGCTTCTGCACTTTCAGGAAGCTGAATTTTCTTTTGCATTTCAGAAGAATTGGTAAATGAGGAGGCAGTGAATTAGATGCTGTTCCTTCACAAAAGTGAGCCTCCTTGATTTTGAAGCTTTCTGTCTTGCTTGAAAAGGACTGCAAGGTGTTTCTCATCCTGCCGTATTGTCTGCAGGACAGGGGCTGAGGCAGGGCCGTGCTGTGCAATCTGTGTAGAGCCATGGCACATTATGACCTCTTATTTTCCCTGGAGAGCTCTGGTCTTCCAGTGTCGCTCTGCAGTCGAATTAGGAGAGTGCCACTGAAAGAAAGGACGTTTCAATGGCTTCTGGACAAACTGGGGACAGCTCCAGACTTAGTAGAGGGGGTAAGAGAAGGAGGGGGTAAATGAAACTCAGCTGGGGGTATGGGAGCCATTGAATGGTAGCCTTGTCCCTCTTTTATTTCCCTGGAAACCTGGAGTTATTGTTCCCCTCCCAGCCCAAACTGTCACCTTTAGTCCTTGATGGCTTTACTGCGCTGGCCTGCAAGGCTCTGTGGAGAGAGGCCTATTGGCCCATTCATACCACACCCCAAGGATTCATTAATAGGCTTATTAGCTACCCCATTCACAGTCAGTGGGGACTGGTTTTTAAGAGGCTCCAGCTACTTTCACAGAAAAAAAAAACTGTGAAGAGATTACCCCCCCCCATCCTTCTCTCCCTTTCAATCCATTGAAAAGAACAAAACTGATGTGAAAGGCAGCTAGGCCCTGCTGAGATAGTTTGGGGCCCTGGATACATTTAGGTATGTTTTTTTTCTACCATTTTTGTGATTCTGAGTATGCTAGTGCTGTGACAGTCTGATAACAGGTGGCCACAAACCCTGGTTGTCACTGTTTTGATGACAGCTCTTTGGGAAAAATAATGTCTGTGAACAGTCCCTGATTGTTTGGCTCTTAAAAGTAATTATTGGACAAGGCAGGGATGCAAGGACACGTAGTCCTGCTGAACTCTAGAAATAATAACCAGCACTAACTGCAAGACTAATAATTTAGACTGGGCTGCTTGGCTCACTTCCTGCTGTCTGTAAAAGCTACCCCATGATATTATCCTGAAATTCTTGGGGGTGAGAAATCATCACATCATGAACTCAAGTTTCAGCACATTTGGTCTTAAAAAAGAAAACTTAGAAATGCAGCGTTAGTCGCGTTAACTCGTGGTCCGGAGACAAGAATAAAACCCTTCAATCGGCACAGTATTACTTGGCTCGTTACTTCGAAGAGTTAACTTTATTGCCTGCCTCTCTGTAGCTATTCAGTCCGCTTGGAGGCGTCGTTAAGAACGAGAGGCTCCTAATGAAGTTGGGCTCCCGGACCCAGAGAACTTCACAATCGCCGGGCTGTGAGCTTGAAGCGTATTGGGCTCAGCTAACAGAGCCGGAGAGACCGGTGAAGTGATTTGATTGGCGAAGGCGGGCTGAGTAAGAAAGCTGCCCAGGAAACATCTCAGGTTACAGGGGGAGTGACCCTAGACCGAGCCGGAGGAGGGGGCTCGTAGAGTCAGTGATGGTGGTGGGGGGGACGCAAGAAAAAAAACCTTTGTAAACCTGACAAAGCTTTTGAGATTAGAGCAAGGTTTCTTGAAGAAGGCATACAAAACACAAGAATCAGAATTTAATGGATTTGCTCACTTTTTGGAGGTTTCATAGCGTCGCCTTTTACATCAGGATCCGTTTTTTTAGTTCTTTCATCTGAGTTTGCAGAGCTGGAAAAGAATTTCTTGTTATTTTTTGCTGTTGATAAGTATTTTTTAAAAGAAAAAAAGTGGTGAAGCAACAGAGAAGAAAGTTTTCCTGGACCTCACTCGGAACTGCAGTTGTCTTCGGGGAAATATATATATATACAGGGTTACTACGGATTTCTTGAAGGGTCATGCTTGCACTGTTCCACGGCTATCGGATTTTCCAGTTCTTCGGTGCTGTTGTGGAGAGCGCGGTGACGGTGAAGTTGGAGTAGTAAAGCGCAGTCTGGCATTTTTGTAGCGGGGAGCTGTCCCGGTGGGAGTTCACACGCATTCCTCGCTTTGATTCGGCTCATGCACACGCCTGCTGCACAGTGCATGAGGATCGGCTTCTCCAAGGCTCTTAAACGCTCAAGGTAACTATCGCTGGACCCATCGCTTGTTGAAGATGCCCAGAATAGTTGTGCGAGTAAATCTCGTGCCAAAGTAAAGATGCTTTAGCATCCTTCGTGCTGTTTGCGCATGTTGCCTCCGCGTGCATGACTGTTTTTTTTTATTTTTGGCATGATTTTACTCTTAAATCGTAACAACGTTTGAATCAGGTTTCCTGCGTACCTGTTCTGGAAGTATACGACTGAACTTTTCCCAATGGCCCTCGTTCTTTGCCAATATTTTAATAGAAATCTCATTTTTGTGTATTATTATTTTTATACGCATTATTAATATTGATTCATGTTTATACAGTTCTCATTTCAGTAGGTTTTGTTCGGTTTTATTGAATAAAATTCAGACTTTGCTTCGGAAAGCGATAATGCATGTTTTGTAGCAAATTCTCTGATAATACTCAGATATTAAGTGTAGTACAACTTCAACTGCAGTATTTCATTTGGGTTCTCAGAAGATGAGTTGGCTGTGTTGTTGTGTCCATATAACACTAATATTGAGGGGTGAAAGTGTTATTTCAAATGAAGAACCCTAGAAGTCACTAAAATATTTCATTCTTTAAAGCAAAACGTAATTTGATTGTAACGATTATAGAAGATACAGTTGCCTGATGTTGATGCCTGAGTTGAGTGATGGCCGTAAATCTCCGCGACTGACAAGCGTTTTCATTGTGAATCTGATTTGAATTTCAATAGAATGCAATCAGCGCTTGAGAACTTCACTTAGCAATCTCAATACAAATGTAGATTCTCCAAGACGCAATTACTGCAGCCTATTCAGTGCGAGCGCAGCGTCTTCCAGCTGGAAGATTATGCGATGTTTGGTTCTGAAGGAGAAAAGTATTTATTGAAAGAAGTCAACGAAACCAAAATACGTGAATGTTTAAAATAAGTATCATGCTGCGTATCTATCTGATCGAAATCCTGGTCTCGAATTAAGATGCGTAAAAATGTCATACATTTTAAAGTGAATAAAATTAGTAAATAATATCAAGAAGTCGTCCTGTATGACATCGATTGACTGAAACTGGAGTCTAGTGATCCTTAAAAGTGAGATAAACTGTTCTGTTACCGTGAGGTTATTCCTATCTGAAAACACTCATGGAAAACACTCCTTATTTTTAATATATAGTATCATGAATATAACTTTTTGATATGTTGTTTGGTATTTTCGATTTGTCCATAAACATGAAGAGCTACCGATTTTGACCTTCGGGTTTTTGAAATAAAACGTCCTGTTTTTTGTATTTCGTATTTTTACTACGATTATTTAAAACGCATTGTAGCAAATAATGTAGGAAATGCGGTTTCATTGTCGATGTACTCCGAGGGGATTTATATTCCGAGTTGTGGGGCTAGATAATGGATCATTAAAGGGATAAGGATGACATTTAAATTATAATGCTAAATCAAGAAAGTTGAAAGTTGTAGAATGAAATTATTTCACGGCAGTCCGCTCTCCTAGGAGAAAGCGAAAGATGCGAAACACGATTCAGTTTGTGTTGGAAATAATGTTAGTTAATAAAACCACAATTCATATAGTTATTTCCATGCGGACTGATAGTATTTGTGTTGTGATAAATGGGACCTTTGTTTGCTGTCGGAATGGAGAGCAGTGTGCCCCTCTCTGATCCACTGACCGGTCCGTCACAGCGGTTACAGCTTCTGGAGTACTGGGCGCTCCAGTCCCCGTTGGCACCGACTTCATTTTTCCAGCATTGACGGTGGTACAATTTCTGTTTGAAGTGGCTGCATTTGAAATGGGTTGAACTCCAAATTTCTCCAGTTTGTAGGGCTTTGTTATGTAAAATAACCATTAAAGTATAGACCAAAAACATCTGTGAAAATTCTCTTATTCTAAACATTCAATCTCCAGACATATTTTCGTGCTTTCATGTTGCTGTTATAACAGACTGTTTTAATTGCCAGATACGGAAAAAAGCTCGTTAAGTATTTTCTTCTGGAGGTACTGCGTCTACTGTAGTAATTCATAGTATTTTCCAGGATAATAAACCATTAAAAATAGTTTATTAATACATAAAACACTCTTTCAAATACATTCATTCTCATGAATGTTTTCAAGTGTGTACCATATTTTTTCTGAAATTAACAGAAAACCAATAGAAAATTGACTATATTAGAAAACGATTATTTTTACACTTATTTTCTTGTCAGAAATTCAAAATGGATTTTAAAATGACTTTGAGGGAAGGGAAACAAAACCCAAATGATCTTTAACACAATTAAATGAGAGTCTGGCCAAATGATTCTAAAAGCTGAAAAGAGGCTTCATTTGCAATGCCGTTTGTAAATCCTTAGGTATGATTGTGGTCTGGCTTGTTTTGCAGCATTTCGAATCACTGTCCTATTTTTGAGAGACTTGAGGTTTTGCTGCCTATTACTTACAATGTATCAGTGTCACATGCTTTCAGTTTGTGTCAGAAGAGTGTAATTCAGTTTCACAAGAAAGCAGAGGCAGCAGAGCCATAGCGTAGGAACTCAAGTGCTGCCCGTTGAAGAGTTTCAAACTTGCTCGCAGGTGTTGGTAGAGACTTGGTACAGATTTGAAACATAATTGGGTTCTCCTGCATTTTAGGAGATGGTAGCTGTTGTTCAGCTCCCCTCTTGGGGACAGTCCAGGACTGGAAACAGGCATTTAAAGGCAATCTGCTGGAGGCTAATTCTCTCCCTTTCTTTCTTTCTCCCTCTCTCTCTCTGCCCCTGCATCGAACAGTGCTACAGACACTAGCGCTGGTGGAGAAAGGATTGAGTGCCCGTGTTTCATGATTCCACAGAGGTCCTCAGATGGGATCTGTGTCCGGGTGGAGATCCACAGGAGCATGGGGAATCTCCGCTAGCAGGATGTCCACGTGGGCTTGCCTACTGTACCTGGCTCTGGTGTCAATGGCAACTGTCTCCTTGGCACGACCACCGTTCAACACTGAGGAGGAAACCACACTGGAACCCGAAGGTGAGCAGGTGTACTTCTGTGGCATTGCAACACACAGGCAGCTGTGTTCAGTGACAGTTGTATTTCATTCTCTTTGGTGGGGGAGGGGGAGGTGGAAAACTGGTAAACTGGCACAGAGATACCATTGCTCTTTATTGAAAAAGCCACAGATTGTTTTATAAATAAGACTCAGAGTCATCTGAATGACCAGGTGATACATTTCAAGTACTTATACTCTTGGTGTTACTAGGCTTGTGGTAAAGATAGGTGTTTTGTTTATTGTATTTATTTTCTTGACTTTTGATATGAAAATGCATCAGTGGTTTTGGAATGCTTTTCTTAGGATAAGTTACTTATTCTACAGTGAGATAAGGCAGAAATGGGAATTACATACAAACTTCATTTAACTCAGAACGTTTCCCCCTCTTTTCTAACACTCACGTATGCATATATAAGGGTCTGTCATCAGTTAAGAAAGATTGGAGGCTGTTTGACTCACCCAGTGTAATCTGAGAATGAAAGAGAAAGGCAAGACCCTCATCGCTGGCTAATGATGTTCTGAATTGATAGCCCACCTGATAGTCTGCTGACCTCTGGCTGCCCAGGCTGGTGCTCAGGGCTGGTCAGCAGGTCATCAGAGGTTAAAGTAGTGAGACAGTGCAGGACTGAAGCAGACTGAGTGAGGCTAGCTTCTTTTAGTTGACAGAGCTTTTCCACTGTTCCAGCTGGTGAAAACAATCTTACTGTTTTAGCCTGTAAACAAGCAATGTACTCTATTCTAGATCAAGGCAAACAGCAGCCACACACACTCCTATTTCCCTTCAGGATCAATAAAGTCTTATCTGTCTATCTCACACCTTACCTCCAACTGTACAACAGAGAGAAACATGCTTGAAAAAGACAATCCCTACAGGCAACCAGGCCTGTTCACAATGCTTTTCCAGAGCTTATTTCTAGAATTATGTTTTAATTCTTTTTAGAACTTGCAAAGAGGGATGACAGAGTTGTTGGAAGTGAAAGTTAAAGGCACTTTTCAGAAGGAATACAATTATTCTGGTGAAAGCTGGAGTAATTTTGTACAATTCACTAGTCAATGTTCGCAAACTCTAGGGTTGTGTGGTTAAATTTGTACTCCGCTATAGAACGAGAAAAGCCTGAAAATAAAGAGTAGAAAGCTTGTAAATGATTTTAATTTCAATGTTATTTATGTACATTTCTTTTATCAAAGTAAAAGCAAAATAGGAAGCCTTTTATTTGTTAATTACAAATGTTTCTGCTCGGTTAAACTTCTGTGCGCTTTGTTCTGACCTTGCTTGTTAAGAAAGCAGTTGTTCTATTTTTGTAACAGGAAAGCTGGATTTGATTTAAAAGCACAGAGTTTATCCTACAGTGTATGGAGAATGTTTTCCTTAATTTATTCTTTTTACCTATGTTTCTCATACAACAAAATTTGTTAGCTGGGTTTTTTGTTTATTAGCGTTTATTTCTGAAAAAATAAGAAAAGCTATACTTTTCCAGAGTGCTGAATAATACGTCCGAATTCCTTTTCATTTTATGTGAAGCTACGGAATTTCTGTCATGTTCACATTATTTTCAAAGTGTTTTTTTAACTTGGCTATTTTCTTATAAATCAATGAGAAAAACCTAATCAGCACCTATTGTCGTCTCCAGCAATGGTGCCCTTGTCCTGGCAGTGCTGTGTGTTATAGAATTGAGCTGTGTGTAATTTTCAGTTTTAATTTTTTTAAAGAAAAATTCCTTCTGCAATTCCAGTGAGAGCTCCCTTTCCAAAAAATATAAATTCTAATTCTGATAAACTTTGCACTGTGACTTCATAGACAGTGGAATGAGAATTGCTGGGGAATTTGGAAAAGAGTCCAGTCTTGGTTGGTTTGCTCTGTAGTCAGTGTTTTCTCCGGATTGGGGCTGTCTGTAATACATAGGATCCAAAACATAGAATTGAACTCCATTATGTTTAGTGGTTTCAGGACTTCCTTTTCTGAAGTAAACTCACTAAAAGAGCATGTGCAAATGATCTTGTTGCTTTCTCAGTGCTTCATCGGTGAAGAGATTATGTTTAGATGATCTTGTGTTGTTGTGGGGAGCAGTGATTAGGGTTCTGAACTCACAATTGGAAAGTTGTGGGTTCAAATCCCAGGTGAGATGTTGCTGAGGTAGTTTATTTAGTAAAATGCTTTAAATACTAGTCAGCTAAATATAAAATATATATGTAAAAATATAAATACTGGGTTAATATTTTTTGACCTGCAAATACTTTTAATGCTGGCACTATGGAGTAGTGTGGAGTGCTTCTGAGCATATCGGCACTTGTGGAATCTGCAGGAGAGAGGCCGTGGTGGAGGAATCTGCCTCTAATGGTGTCTCTGCAGACAGACAGGCTGGCAGTACGTTGTCAGTACAGCACTATGCTCAGCTGTTGCAGTGAAAATTACACCCCTGAACTGAAAGCTTGCAGTCTTCTGCTTTTACAAAGGAGTTCTGTAATCCTGTCCTGCACTATTTTCCCCTGTGTTGTACTCATTATACAGCTGCAAAGTCTTAAATGTCTTTGTGAATATTGAAATAATTATGTGACCTAGACATTAGAGTGTCCCAGTAGTGTGAATGATTGGGTCAAACTCAAGGATGCATGACTTTCTTGAGGGAGCAGTGAAACATAGCTTAACATACACATGTGGCACGCTCAAACGTAAGCTCATATTCTCAGTTTTCTTGCAATCAAATCTGCAAGAAGAGTCCTACAGAGTTTTTTTTAATTGTATGTTGTTCATTTTGTATATTGTCTTAACACGTACTTTTGTCAAGACTTGTACCTTTGGCATAGCCTGTCTTACAGTGCTGACTCCTTGCATACCTGCATAGAAGCATAGACCACACTGACCCCCCAGGGCGGAGTTCTGCTGGGAAATAGTAGCTGTAGAGTGATGTCACCTGAAAAAAACATGTCATGCAGAACACACCCCACTGCACACTCCAGTTTCCGCATTGCTCAGCTTATAATGCTTAGACAAGCTAAACTTTTTGTTCAACAAAGTTGATTAGTATATTTATGCATGTGGGAGGTTTTCCTCTGCAAGTTGTACTTGTCTTTTAATGTAGTAAATTATAGGGAAATGGTTTAGTGAATCTGCAATGAAATATTGTACATTAGCTGCTCGCTGAGATTTTCCGGCTGGAGCTTTTGGGCTGTATGAAGATCTAGAAGGAATGCTTTTGATTCCTTTTTGTATGAAAGTTAGAAAAGGCTGAGTTTTTTTTTGTGGAATGGGGGGGCCTGTCAGCACAGTGGTGTTGTGGTTAGCATTGCTGCCTTACAGCATTGGTGCCCTGGGTTCAATTCCTGGGGTGCTATCAGTGTGGAGTTTGTGTGTTCGCCTGTGTTTGTGTGTGATTCCTCTAGATCCTACGGTTGCTTCCTGCACTCCAAAGATAGAGTTGGAAGGTTAACTGGCTTCTCAGAAAATTGGCCCTTGTGTGAGTGTGTGTGTGGTCTGCAATGGAGTGGCTTCCTGCCCAGTTTACCCTGCCTTTTGCCCATTGCTTGCCTTGGCTCTCCTGTGACCCTGTATTGGATAAAAAGGTTAGAAAGTGGATGGATGGCAGGCCTGTATAGACAGACACATATGGAAGCCCAGGTTGTTTATAAAAAGCTATGAAATTGGGGTTTATATTTGGGAAATTTCTGCGACAAAATTAGACAAAATACAGAGCAGTGTATAGTACAGGTGCAGCTCAGTAGCGCCTGACTGTTTTTTTTCCCTTGAGAGACCTTGCTCTTCTGGGGAAAAACACCCAGAAAAAGCAAGCTGCAACATAGTTAAACAGTCTGCTGCCCTCTGACTCCTCTTCAGTTGGTGCTGATGAGGACAGACAGGCCTCTCCTGTCCCAGCTGCTGTGTGCTGTACGTTGGCTGCTGGTTTCAGAACCATGCTGAAAGGTTTATGAGGAAGCATTATAAAACTTGACAAGCTGAAGTACTTCACTACTCTGGGCTTTTCTGGCAATTGAGAAAGTATGAGGTGAACCCTTTTGGAGGATCGTATAATGGCTTTTGCAGCTCTCACAGGTCTGTATGTAAATCACGCTAGGCAATGTCCAGATAACTTGAGCTGGAAGCTGCAGCAGATTATAAACCTTGTAAACCTTAACTTGGCTTCACAGAGCTCTCCAGCACAAAAGCAATTCCTTCAGGAGCTTCCCATTTTTTTTCTCTGTTCAGACTTGTTTTATCCATCCTTAATTTGAAATACATAGCCCAGACAATTCTGAACGTTCGTCAAGAGCATCAGTAGAATGCCCATTATTTCCAAACAGTTTTCATAGAGCTTTTTAAAGTGCGACTGTAACATGTTTATTTTTCATGCTCCATGCATTCTGTGTGCTGTGTTGTGTAATCCCCTCAATGCTGCATTATCATGCCTGTTACTGGAGGCATGAGGATCAGTGGGTGTCCTGTGATGCCACTATTGTTTTATTTTCTTATAGTAAGACAGCCAAGCAAGAGCCCTTTCATTCCTTGACTTTTGTTGTAATCAGAACAACAAAGAGCCAAAGAGGAAAGGTTACACATGAAATAAGGTGGTTAATCCTAGGGGGTTATTGTAACAGTAAAACACACATCATAAAGACAGAAATTGCTCTGAGGTCCCTATACCTCCACTGACAGGTATGCAACCAGCATTGAACTCTCCCATTAAACAAACTCATCCACTTATTTGCTGTGCCCTTAAACAGCTGCTAAAAGGCTTTTATGACCAAGCTGTTATTTAGCTGTATTTGGAGGACAATTGCCTTTTGTTTGTATTTGCTAATGTCCCAGAAAACAACTCGGTTACCTCCTGTGATGGATTTTGCAAATTGCTGATAAAACCACTATAGCTGTATATCGCTGAAGCCCTGTTTAGCTCTGCCCATTGTAAAGCAACAGGGTGTTAGAGTCACCGGCTGCTCAGATTAAATACAGGCTTCTTTACTACAAGTTATTTCGCTCCAGTGAAATTATACCATGCAGTGCAAAAGATAGCGGCAATGGGCCAGTTTCAAGGACCTTCAAGACCTTCAGCTTTCCAGATGTGCACTTTACTGAGAGCAAAGAAAGGGTGTTTCTCTAGCTGTAATGAAAGCATTTTCTCCTTTACAAACCCAACATCCCCACATGAAAATGAAGGGCAAGATTTTTTTTGCCTTTCCTCAAAACAGGCACTTAGCTATTCAGTGGTCACTGTGGTTGTGTTTATATTTATTTCAATTGCAGCTTTGCAAGCAGGGTGCTTAACTAGACGTCATGCTCCTTTATGCTATCATAGTTTTTAAGTTGCAAAAATATACAGCAGTCAGGGAGGGAACTGGCGTTGGCGGCTGATTGTTGGCTCAGGGGTCCTAGGAAAAGGTCTTCTTTGCTTTGTAATGAGTGGCGTGTCACTCGGGGTGTCCTCAGATTGTTGATGAATTCACCTTGGAACAATAATCTGTTTTTTATCATCAGGATACGCATAGAAAAGACAAGAAACAAGAACTAAAAAGCTCAGCAAATAAGCTGATGCTCGGGGGAAACCTATCTGTCCACTGCAGACAGCCACTTGACTTCTTTCAGATTTTAATCTTCATTTTTGACAGCCACTATTATCTAAGGAGAAATATGTTTGTGTCCATTTAGATTTCTAGTTTTCTGAGTGAAATATTTGGCTTAAGGGTACAACCGTGTTGCCCTAGCCAGGATTTGAACCTGCAATCTTATCCACACTCCACATATCAGTCTTAGAATAAGCACCTGGTGCTGGGTATGTAATGCTTATTCTCCCTCTTCAAACCTCATAAAAAAGTGCATAGGTGGACCGAGAGCTAAAGTATATAACATATTGGTTTCTTGCTGCACAGAGAGACTCTGCAGACCAGTGTCGATGCTGGCTGTGTCTGTCTGGCAGTAATGAGTTTCGCAGCCGTCACCTCCCACTGGTCTTCTCACCTGTGAAATTGAGGCAGAGGCTGCAGGCCGGAGTGCTGCGCATCACTCCAAAAGAGGGCAAGAGAGGCCGGCAGTGTGAGAATTGAATCCCAGGGACCTCTGGAAGTGATTTGATACTGTTCGTTGTCTGAAAGCACTGCTATTAAAATGTGTAAGGAACATCTGAAGCTGTTTATTAGGTAGTGCTCTGGTGGACAATCCTGTCAGTCGCACCTGTCATCCATCCTGTTAATTACTGATATAAACAGCAAAAGTGAAAGAGGGCTTAACGATAGTATGTTCCAGAAAAGCATCACAAAATGGACTTATTTTCTTTGATTAAACACTGTAGTCTCCATTTATCAGCAAACAGTGGGAAGAGTACATGGGGAATTTGGACTGTAAACAAACAGGAACTTATAAACACTAAATTACATTTGTTTCTGGAAGTGTGGTTTGTTATACCCTTGTTTTTAAAAAATGTATGTTTTCTTTTAGAACTAAATAATAATAATAAATTGCCTTACTTTTGTCTAACATTTTTCATCCTAAAGCTAATGAATAGATCAGGTTAGCACAGTATTATAAAAGTTAATTAATGAAAATGTGTGCATGCCTGTGGATCAGTTACCAGAGCTGCCGGGCTCATGTTCTTTAAATAGCCTCTCGGTTTCTTCACCGGGCTGTGAAGTGCTGCCCGCCTTGCGCTGGGCCAGGAGAAGCGTGGGTTCCCATGAATAATCGGGCATGCAGGCTGGGATGGCCAGCTGTGGCTGGGTGAGAGAGAGAGGCGGAGAGAGAGAGGGGGTGCAGTCACCAGTGACTCTTTGACCCTGGGATAGATAGTGCAGAGCCTCTGAAGAGCTTAGCAGATGTGAAAGGAGTTAGAGTTGTGAGAGTTAGTGAGAATTGAGATCCCTGTTGATGAACACAAACGTAGAACTACAGGGGGTATCTGTGTGTCCGAAATAAAGCTACCAACTGCGCTTATAGTTTTCTCCCAGTACTCCTCACTAAGGGGGGCAGTAAGCCTGTTTAATAGCTTTTGATGTCTCTTTGCATTACTGGCCAAATTTCACTCATCCTCAGGCTACCCAGAAATCTACTCTTGTTTTACACAATTTGGCCTGCCTTCAGTGGGAGCTTATAATGCAAAAGCACAGGAGTTAAAAATGTCAGTGCATGCTATGTTTTAACTGTCATAGGATGGGTTTTCATAAGTTCCAAGTTAATAGCCTTAATTATTAACTAGCATGGTACTGAAAGTGTCGCAGAACTGTTTGTGCATGTATTCAATTGAAAGCAAAACTTTTAATATCAGTTCTTCCTGCAACAGGAAGCCCTGCCTGACCCTGTCCAGGAGAAGGGTTCAGCCTCAGGAACGTTGTTATAAGTGTGAAACAATCTTAAAGGCAACAATGTATTAGTAATTATGAAACATCTTAGTCCTGTGTACTGTATATGCTTTGTTTCAAACAGCAGTTCAATGAGAGATAGTCTCTTTTACAGTGGCAGGCGTCTCCCATGCGATTATCCTGACGGCTTGGATGGTTGACGTTAAAGGAGTATTATTGTTGTATTAAGATAGCATGGAAAATAGGTACATAATTAAAGCCAGCCTTGCGCTGAATTATTTACAGTGAGAGAGCCTTGTGGAATATGCTAGGAATGTATTTCTACTATTGTTGCAGATGCAAACAATTCTTAATTGTGACATTGAAATGTTTGTTGCCTCTCCTTTTATTAGGTTTAACAGTTTAATGAAATGCACAGGACTGCTAGTACATTTTGTTTCTTTTGTTAATAAGGCATCACTGTATCAGAACATTTTCTTACCGTTAAAATGTATTTTGTATACATTAGCTTGAGAGAAGAACCCGGTAGACTATGAAATAGTTGACAGAGTTCTTAATGGAATTGTAATGTTAATTAATCTTCCATTTAGATTGCATTGCTGGGAAATTTAGTAGGAAGGTGCAAGGAAACAATAAAATAACTTTGTGCGTGAAAATGCAAAAAATGACATTTTCTGCTGTCAGTTCACACACTTTTCAAAGGACATTTTTCTTATTCCAGAGCCGTTTTTCTTGAAGTAACGAGAAACTACACCTGTATGGATGACGTGCCTGTAGGGTGTCTTTAGTGGAGGCACAGTCAGATTAAGAGTTTCTTTGCCCTCTGTGTTTTTGCTGAGATTGAAGATGCCAATCAAGCTAAATTGCCTTCCCTGCTTGGGGGAACAGTACACAATGGCACTGGAATGCATTTGAGGGGATCTTTGTTGAAACAGGAAAGGCTGAGAGTGCCTGTATGTCTTTAATTTTCCTGCAGTCCAATAGACAAGTCCAGAACACATTTCTGTAAAGTTTTTCAGTGTTTACTCCTTTCCACCCACCCTTACACCACCACCACAATTTGCAACACAATAAGATAACTCATACATCTCCTGTAAAAACCATTGCACAATGTACAAGAAAACAATTTCTGTGAAACTTAAAACAGTGCATTAAAATCTCAAAAAGCTGAATTGAAGTTTTTTTTTTCTTTAAAATTGAAATGAGGAATTTGTATGTGTAAGAGTACTTCACCCTGAATTGGGCAGTGCTGTCATGCTGCTACTCCAGGTGACACACAGGTAAATGAGTGAGGATGGTCACTTTCTGCTCCATTATCATCAGAGCTCCTGGGATATGAGGGGAACACAGTCCCTCAGAGAGTTCATGAAGAACGAACTTGAAGCAAAAGTAGAGCATTTTGTTTTTGATTTTTGTCAAGAGGTATCAGAACATCTTCATTTGCAGAACATAAAAAAACCTCTCTACAGGAGGGCCCTGTGTGGAACACAAACAGGTTAGGCAGTGGGACCAGTCTGAATACCTGCTGTTTGAGATCCAGGACCTCAGCGTTTTCTTTTGGTGCTGTATCAAAAGAAAGGCGTGCAGTAACTGCTGTGTGTGCTCTCACTTGCTTTGTACTTAATGTAAAAAAATATGGGCTTTAGGTGCTGCTTTGCTGGGAGCTGTAATTAATAAGAATCCATTAATTGCACAGTTTTAATTACCTGCATCTTGCTTCATGGGAAACTGCATGCTTTTGAAAAAAAGTCCAGCAAATACTGGAAAATTAAAAAAGCCTAAATGTTGGGGGGCCGCACCGGGTTATTGTGGTCTTTTGTATGTTTTTATTGTGGGCTTTTATATCTTCCTGTGTTACAATTTGTGGGGTGTGTGGTTTTCCTGACCGCTGTTTCCTGTTCTCTCTTCTTTCTCTGTCTTCCGTCTATTTCCGTCCCTTTTTTGCACCCTGACCCCTGTTTACCTGTGCTCACTGCAGAGCCTCCAACCAAATACCAAATCTCTAAGCCCACAGTCTGCTCTGTCCACCCTGGAGATCTGCTGAAGCTGAGCTGCCCACTGCCTGAGGCTGGGACCATCACCTGGACCAAGGATGGGTCCTCGCTGGGGCCCAACAACAGGACGCTTATTGTAGAGGAGTCCTTGCAAATTAGAGATGCCACGCCCAAGGACTCTGGTCTTTATGCTTGCAGCACAGTTAGCCCGATAGGCAGCGATACTCTTTGCTTCATTGTCAATGTCACAGGTGAGTTGCCAGGCTATGAAGTGCAGTGTTCCAGCATAGAGCCACATTGAGAATAAGATAACCATGACAGGACTCCAACCACAAAACAGGGCAGCGACGAGCACATCTGTCTGTTTGGCCAAAAACATCATGCAGGGCCTGATGTCAGAGCTCATCAAGCAAGAAATTCTAGTGAGATTAAATCTGTTGTGCAAGAGAACCGCAGAAATGAGGTTAGAAGATTGGACAATTGTTATAATGTGGCAGTGCTCTGCATACACGTCAGTGGCAGGTTGTCCTCTTGGAGAAGCAGAGAGGCTGCTTGTCTCGGAGAAAGCTGCCCTGGTGCGGGTCCGCAGTTGTGTGGCCGAGAAGTGTTAACTGAAGAAGTTGAGCATCTCAGTCTGCAAAGAATTCAGATTTTGCTTCTGATCAGTGGTCATGATGAGAACATGTTGGACCAGTTGTAAGTCAGTGCCACACCATTCAAGGAGGAAAATGGGATGGTGTTGATGCCCCGTTTTTTTAAAAAAAAGGATTGAAGACTATGACATTAAAGTTCCAATGTGCTTGAGTGTTTTGTATAAAGAGATTAGACCGTCTGAGACTAATGTTCATGCAGTCCCCACCTTTGCTGGTGTGAGCAAGAGAGGGCTTCCAAGTTTGCTTTGAGGGTGATGTTGTCGATGATGTTGAAATGGCTTTTGGTTTCTGCGTGCTTTTGATTTTCTTTCACTGTGGCGCATTTACCAAAAAGTGGAAAACAATATTGACTGAATGTGTTAGAAGTCAGTGCATTTATATATATATACATACTTTGTACAAAATAAATCCCACGCTTTCTGTTCTGGTGTTGCTGTGAGTTACACAGTGGCGCTCCTCCTGCCTGGTGGAGTGTAGGGGCATGCTTATGGAATGAGGACACTGTGCACTCTTTGCAGATGCTATCTCTTCAGGAGATGATGAAGACGACACAGAGCGCTCTGAGGATGTTCCTGGAGATGGGGAGCAGATGAGTAAGTACAGGGTGGCAGGCGAAATGGCCTGGACTACTGCTGCACTAACACCTAGATGGTAGTCGCCTGGATTTGACGAACAACTGCTGCATGAATGCTCACATGGCCAGTACCTTTCTGTTAAAACCTAACATCCACTGGCAGTAATGTCTGTGTTAAAATAACCCTCACCCTCGTATCATATTGCTCAATGTTTGTGACCTAACCCCTGGCATCACTTTCTGTCATTTCTTGATCTAGACCTAACTGCTTCTCATAGTAGTCTTATTTTTTTCATTAGAAATCCAGTTAAAAGTTACTCCTGGACTGCTTGACTGTGTGGAAACTGCAATTCATTCTATGGTCAGAATAATAGAACCTATTCTTCATCTCTTCAGCGTCAGCTCAGGTCTAGACATGATCTTTTCATTTTTTCGCCTGTGATCCAGATTACGTTTAGCGGCCTGCCTTGCGACCCATGGTTCAGTTTTGAATTAATTTCCTTTTAATTACTTTACTTCTGTCTACAAATTGTTATTGTTACTAAAATGCAGCTAACACTTAGAAATCCGTTTCTTGTACAAAATAATTATATTAAAATATGATTACTATCATGTCCTTAGAGCTTTAATCAAATCAGGGGGGTAGATTAGGGCAATGATATAAAACTCATAATACAGTAGGTGTTCAGCTTTCTAAAATACTCAGGACAGAGCTCTCAATGTATCTTTTTAACATTCAATGCACATCTTGCATTTCCTTACTGAATTCTTGACAGACTTGCTGTAATTGCTTGAAATTCATTAAGTATGAACACAAATTTTACTTTTTTTTCTGGTTTGCTCTTTGAAAACAAAGAGAAAACTGTACTGGCAGTGATATCGAGTTTCCTGGTTTTAAATTCAAGCTGAATATTTTAAGCATTTAACTTCAGGGCTTGCTTGGAATCAGACCAAGCCCTCTCAGCACAGCAGAGAGTTGGCGCGAGGCCTCATTGAAGTATTGTACTTGGAGGAGCTCAGGCAGTGGGTAGGGTTTCTGACCCAGCTGTCCTGAACATTTTGAAACCCGTCTGAGACACTGATAAAAATTAAGTGCTGCTCTTCTGTGAAGCAGATTTATGGACAGAGACAACCAGGGATTCACCAGAGATTATCTGCAACTTTTTGACCATACTGGGGAGGAAAGCCAGGCCATGATTTAATTCATGGTTTTACAGGCCAGCTAGAAATACACATTCGTTTTTTCTTTCTCTTTATATATATGGATATTTTTGGTGTGGTTTGGTCTTTTTAAATAGTTCTGCACAAAGATATTGCTTCTAGCTCTTGGGGATCAGACCTTTGGAAGGTACAGGAGCAAGAGATTTCTACAGTTCTTTCATCAGTATATCGGTTATTATAAATTTATTAACATAACAGTGTTGTGTAGAAATGTCATACTTAATTATTATCATTATAGTACACCATAAACTTTTGCAGTGTAAGACCTGCACTGTTTTTGCAGGTGTTTCAGTTCTCTGAGAGCAATATGCAACTTTAAGATGTATCTTGGTGCTGACGTTTGTAACCCTCGATATGTTTACATGTAAAAAGTCAGGTGATGAGCTTCTGTTTGGTCTAGTTTTAGGGGCTTCTGGAATGTCTGGCAAGGTAGTATGAATTGAAGTAGTAAAGAGAGCCCTTTTCGAAATAGTTTTGGAAAAAGACCTTTCACTGTTTAAATGTGATTCTATGTAGTCTTGTATAACATGCTTATTTTGTTAAATGCTAAATGATTGAAGAGGCACTTTCTTTGGCTGTGTTGTTGATTTTTGCCTTATGAGGCTAAACAAGGTTTATGAAAATTGATTTCAATGCATCTAAAGTGGTTTATCATAGCCTACACACTTAGCCGATTGAATATTATGATGGTTGGTGATTAATGTTAAGAAAAGGAAAATAAAACCATATGAACTTATTTGGTCATGTTATGAGTAAAAGTGCACAGCAGCAAGGCAGAAAATGCAGGTATACGGATCTCATTAGTTTGATTCAGCTAATTTTTTTAGGATCCATCTTTAAACTTTTCAGCAAAAATGTTGTAAATGTTGATTTTGTGCTCAAAAATGAAAATGGACGAGAATGGGGAACAGGTTAAAAAGAAAGAGGAAAAAGGATGAGGACTTGAATAGTAAATAGGAATAAATGGTTGTGAAATAACATACACTCCATACACTAGGTTACATGATATTTATGTGCACAATACTGTTTGAATGACCCTGGAATTGGAAAAGAAAAGGAATAGGTTTTAAAATGATCTTAAGGTAACAAATTCTAGGTGTTTAATCTGAGTTGGGTTTTGAACGTAGCCAGAGTGTGGCCTTCAACAACATGGCTGTGTAACATGTTTCTGTTATTCACAGCCATTCAATTCAATTGGAATTGCGGATAAAGGAATCCCTCCCCCTCCTGCTCACTACAGTAGCAGCAGAGGTTGTACTTAAGACACTTCCCAGGCACTCTTGCTCAAACTGATGGGAAAAGTCAGCGCTGGAAGCAGATTGGTCTGTAAAACCTTGAACATTTTGCCTTTTAGGCTAAACTGTTGTTTAGCTTGGTGTCCTGGACAAAGCTTTCTTGTGTGAAGGAGAGGGGTAGACGTATAAATGAAAGATTGGGTCCTGCTGGGGCTCAGTGGGGATTCCTTCTCCCTCTCCTCCTCTGTCGCCTTCTGTGGGAGAGCTGGTGTTTCCGTGACCGGACGCCTCTCGCCCAGGTCCATGGGCTCGAGAGAGCTGTGTGTAGGGAGGATGTGCAGCAGTGCTGTAAATTCCAGTTTTGATCCTTCCTTCAAATGTTAGGCTGCATATAATTTACTCTTTCTGTAGGTTTTTGTTTTCTTTATTCCCTCCTTTACGCTCAAGAGTTCCCGCTGGCTGGAGGCTTTGAAACACTAGAAGATGGTTAAAGGTCCGAGCGGAGCCCTTCTCTTCTTCCTCTTTGCATCTGTTTGTGTGATTTAGGAAGTCCTGCTCACAGGTGCGGAGGGGCTGCGGGAGACCCTGCAGTTGCGGGACAGCAGCATAGATAGCTTTGAGACTTACTAAGCAGAGAAAAAGTGTCAGCTTTCATCCTCAGATGTAAATGAACAACTTTAATGCCATTCTGTAAATTTTAGCAATACTTGTGGGAGCTCGTGGTTCAGGGGTGGACAATGTCCTTACATTGTTAATGCCCTAATCTAGCCTAGATGTGTAATTGTAATGGTCAAATCAACGATGTCTGTCATTTACCTACATGTAGGGATCAGTTTGGGAAACCTTTATCATGATGGACCTTTTAATGCAGACTGCCCCAGGGGCTGTGGAGCAGTTGCATTTACTATAATTTCAATATTTAAAGACCCTTAAGTTATGTGACCCTTTACAGTGTTTGGCTTGATTAAAAGTGTGCGTGCAGGCAGCTTTCTGACCCCTTGTTAACAGGGATCAGATGACCCTCTTCCTTCCTCTGTTTCAAGCTGTTCGCTGGTTCCTCTGGCTGTTTAATCTTAATGAGCCTGCTCTCCTCGGCACAGCTCAGTGGGTTGAGTCCCCAGAGCGAGAGCGTCCGGCCTTGGACACGTGTGCCTCTGCAGCCCCGTCAGGTTAAGATTAAGGAGTCCTGGGCTCCAATTGATTTGTGCAGTCTTGAACTCTGAAAACCCATTGTCTCTGGACCAATTAATAATATCCAAGGAATTTTTCTACCCCTCTAACTGAGTGTTAATCTACATGCCATTAAATGCCCCTGACTGAAATGTATGGCAATAGACCAGTGTTTCTCTTCTCTGCAATAGCTGTCCATTTAGATTTAGACCAGTGAGCTGGTGCTGGTCTGTGGGGAGGCACCTGTGAGGGGTCCACAGAAGGGGAATAGAATGGATGGTTGGAAAGGGACTAGTTTAATGAGATGGTCTGTGTTGTGTTTCTTGGAGTCCCAGAAGAGGATTTTCCTTGTATTGTAACAGAAGGGGTGAAGCAATTCTGTTGCCAGGAGAAAGTTCACAGTAATTTATGCCTGTGAGCTGAGAGAGAGTAACTGAGTAACGTGGTTCTTTCACAGATAATGACATTTCCGTTTTGTAACATTATATTTTGAAGGAATAGTTTATGTTCATTTTTTAAAAGCCATATTTGCAGCATTAGTTTGCTAAGCTTTGCGGTTTATGTAATATCCTGTGATCTCCTTTCCTGGTGAAATATTAGGGATCTATATGAAATAAAATGTTACTCTTACTGGCATACAAAGTATATTGTGACATGAAATCATCTGTTGAATAAGAATCTCATTGTTCAATTAAAATACTTGGGCCTAAATTTATACATTTATATAAATACACTAAACTTCATCATCTGTTGAAGTGAGTTAATTGTTTTTAAATAATTAATCGGTTACCTTTTTTCTTGTAACTGCAGCTTGATCAGAAAATGTTTGCTTTCTATCAGAGAAGATAGTCTAATCCCTGACTGTCGTGCAGCACTGAGCTGATGTCAGAGAAAGAACAAAAACATTCACACATTATGTTGACAGGCGTTGATTCATTTCCATAAAAAACCGAAAAAAATGTCGATGGTCTGCTTACTTTTCTTGGCTTTAGTTTTGGATATTGCCCATGATTCTTGATTGTTTTATGCATAACTTTCCATAGTGCTGGATGAAACCAAAACTATATTTTTATATATTTTCAAACATGTTATAATTTTTTTTATTTAAGACTATTAACTGCATTGTTCAGTAGCAATGCATAAATGCCTACATTTGGTTTGTAGTTGTGTCTGACATTAAAGTGTAGATTGTATATTTAACTTAGTGTGAAAGACTAATGCTGTGTTGATGGCAAGGTTATTCTTACTTCATATAAAGGTCATGAGCATTCCCTCTGCTGATGTCATTTTCCTCCTGGCTTCCGTAGAGCTTAGACTATGTGATATAGGATGAGCCAACTGCACAGAGACAGACAGACAGAAATAAACTTGGAAGACCACTGTATGAAGAGACCAAGAATAGAGTTTGGGCCCACAACAGAAAGCAACGTCTCACATTACAGTATGTCTGTTGGCCAAGGCATCAGACACAGCACTCAACTGGTGACTTGATGCCGATCAGCCTCCTGTATATGAATGGGTTGTAAAGTGTTTGTTACAGATCCACTGTTACAGAAAGTGTATGAGTGTTTGTTTGCCAAAGCAGGACAGATTTGAAGGGCCTCTTCCCATTTTGTTTGTTTTCCTGGCCACCAGTCATAAGCTTTCACCAGAGTCAGTACTCTCTTCCCTGCCTTGGCACCTGTTTCAAGGTAAGCCCATTGTCAGCCAGATTTTGTAAGTGCTCTTCAACAGGTGTTCATCTGTGAAGATTGTCGGATTGTGTGCCTAATTATGATCGAGTTGGACTGAGGTCACCAAATCCTACAGTAAATGAGTGAAAATAGGGCTGCTGCAGGATAGGGCAGGTTGAATATCAGTCCACAATTGTTGTTTCGTTTGAGGCACAAGTGACGCCCTGTCCCCATTGCCCAGTCCATATTCAGCCCTAGGTGGTGTATGTTGCTCTAATGACCACGCATCCCGATGTCCTGCAGGGGCACCATACTGGACCATGCCAGAGAAGATGGAGAAGAGGCTGCACGCGGTGCCGGCTGCTAACACAGTGAAGTTCCGGTGTGCGGCAGGGGGGAACCCCCGGCCCCACTTGAGGTGGCTGAAGAACGGCAGGAACTTCCGGCAGGAGGACCGCATGGGGGGCTACAAGGTATGATAATGATATGATTGGATTTACTTTTGGTTTGCGTCTGCTCTAGTCATAGTAACTGTCAACCTGTGACAGTGACCTCCAGATTGATTCATACCCCTGGTGAAACAGGATCAAGAAAAATCTATCCTAAAGTTATGGGTTGGAAAAATGTCCACCTGAAAAAAAATCATACTATAATTTTATAGCAATGCGATTTTAGAGCAGAGTTATATTTGACATAAATAATTTTAAGTCCAGAAAGCACGAGGGTCACATTTATTCACACCCTTGTAGTTAGTACTTTCTAAATCCTCCTCTGAGATGAATAACACTGACAAGACACCGCCTGCAAAGTGATATGAGGTCCCTTCAGGTAGAAGTGCTCTAGGTTCTTCAGACCCTTTCGTTTTCATTTGTGAACAGCAGAATGAAATGGCCAGCCAAGAACATTTTATTTATGCGCAGTTAACCATTTCTTTTTGGATTTGGATGTATGCTTTGGATCGTTGTCATGCTGGAATGTTGATTTTCAGCCCTGCTTGAGCATCTTGGCAGAGGGAACCAGGTGTTTGGCCAAAAGGTCTTGGTACTTGCTGGAGTTCATAATTCCCACTGTCTTAGCAAGGTTTACAGGAACCATAGATGAAAACAACCCAAAACATAATAGACCCCCTGTTGCAATTCACAGTGAGCAGGAGCATTTTCTCTACATGAGCTTCATCTAATTTATGCCAAACATAACATGAATGAGCATGTCCTGAAAGTACAATTTTCATTTCATCTGGCCAAAAGGCTGTTATCATTGAGATGTAATTTGACAAATTTTAGTTGTCTCTCTTTGTGGTTCGCCCTGAGAAGAGGTTTCTCCCTTGCGACCTAGCTACGAAAGCCACATTCATGCGGGCGATGTTGAGCTTTTCGACATTTTGTATCCTGCAGATGCCAGCTTGAGTTGGAGATTTCCAGCTGCTGTCTCCGGATTTATGGTTGACTCTTGAACCACTTGTCTCACAGCCCTGGTGGCAAGATATCTGTGCCTTCTTCCTGGCAGGATTGCCACTAGATCAGTAGCCTTAAATTTCTTAATAATGGGCAGTTCACTGGAAAGTGTACTGTAGATTTAGATTTTTGTGGATTCTTTTTATCGTCATACCCCAGTCTGTGGAAATAATTTACCTACATTGATGCATGCACATATGGTGAAGCATGCTAGTTCTGAATACTTTCTGTATGTTACCTCCTTTTAAACCCCAGGAAAACAAACTGTTAGAGGTCTGCATGTAGTTCAGAAGATTTCGATTGCATTCCAAAGAGCAGAATGTTGTTGGAGATTTGTTTTTGTTGGATTATAAAGTAATACCTTGAGTTATGAAAAAATGTGACCTTAATATTTTTAATTGCATTATGCAAAATATGACTGTTTTTTTACACAAAACACATGATCCAATCTGCAAATCTTTCTGTATTTTACTGTTTTGTTCCTATATCATTGGAGGTATGAATACATCTTGAAGGTACTGTACATGAGGTGCAACTTGTGCACTCAAAATCACTTCCCAAAAATGCTTTGCTGCCTTTTATAGCAAAAACAGCAATCATTTCATTTTTATATGGTGCCTTTCGTGTTGCATCATCTCCAGGCACTGTAGAATGAAACAAAAAAGACAGGTAGATGCAAATTAAAACAGTGCATAGAAATAAAAAGGAATTTTAAGATAGAATTTAAAAGCACCAACTGATTTGCAAGATCTGACATGGGCTTGAAGATCATTTCACAGTCTTGAAGGAACAGAACAGACTTACAGGAGGCTTCTATTGGGAACTGAAAGAAGATTAAAGTCCGAAGAGTACAAATTACATATACTGTAGGTATATAGTGGGTTAACAGCTCACTCATGTAGTAAGGAGACAAACCATTCTAGTTCTTAAATGTGAGCAAGCAATATCTTGAATCTTATTGTCAAATTGAGCCAGTGTAACAATCAAGTGTTTCTGGACCCTCCACTCAAAGCGCTTTACAGGTAATGGGGTCTCCCCTCCACCACCACCAATGTGCAGCCCCACCTGGATGATGCGACAGTAGCCATAGTGCGCCAGAACGCTCACCACACATCAGCTATTAGTGGGGAGGAGAGCAGAGAGAGTAATGAAGCCAATTCATAGATGGGGATTATTAGGAGGCCATGATTGGTAAGGGCCAATGGGAAATTTGGCCAGGACGCCGGGGTTACACCCCTACTCTTTTCAAGAAACGCCCTGGGATTTTTAATAACCACAGAGAGTCAGGACCTCGGTTTTACGTCTCATCCGAAGGACAGCGCCTGTTTTACGGTATAGTGTCCCCATCACTATACTGGGGCATTAGGACCCACGTGGACCACAGGGTGAGCGCCCCCTGCTGGCCCCACTAACACCTCTTCCAGCAGCAACCTTAGTTTTTCCCAGGAGGCCTCCCATCCAGGTACTGACCAGGCTCACACTTGCTTAGCTTCAGTGGGTTGCCAGTTGTGAGTTGCAGGGTGATATGGCTGCTGGCTTTCTTTTTGTTCAAATACACCGGCTACCACTGCTTTGCAATAATTTAGATTGTAAAAGACCAAAGTAGGCATTAGCCTTTTCTGAATCACACTGGAAGAGATCTTTACAGATTCATGCAATGATACAAAAATTAAAAAAGACACTTTCACAACTCCATGAACATGAAAATAAAGTGCAGGGCCTAGGTGGAAAAATGACCTCAAGATTTCTCACTGGAGTACTTGCACAGTTTCCAGGACCATCAAAGTATGGTTGAGATATTTTCAGAGTTGAAGGTGAGGGCCAGTCAATACAGCCTCAGTCTTGTTAGAATTTGCCTGGTTTTTAACTTAATTAAAGTAGAATGTCTCATTCACATTTCACACATAGTGAAACGTATTCAAACACTCTTTTAGTGTTTTCTGTGTCTTAGTATAAAACACTGGGTGCAAAGAGAAAATCCAGTTTTGGTCTCTTATCCCAGAGTATCCTCAATGCATTCATCGTTATACAGGATAATGCATTAACAGAGCAGTGTGCGCAGGACACTTGGATCGACAGCTTTCCTTAGAGCCTGCTTTCCAAACAGATCCTGTCATCCGGTTTAGTTGACAGATCTATGGAGGGAGAAATCGGTTGTCAGTGGCTTTCTCCTACAGTGCAGTCACTCTCACTGTGGACAGCCAGGGTCAATCTCCTAATGTTACATAACAAAAAAAAATATTTAGGAAAAATATGAGGAAGTACTCAGAAACTAGCATTCTCTAAATAATTTGATCCTTCACATCCTAATGGTATTGTTTTCTTAAGAGCATAAAGGTGTAAACTTAATGCTGACCTGTCTGTGTGAATACAACACTTTGTTTGGAAAACCACATGGTGAGCAGTTAGCGGCTGGAGGAATTCTGTTTTTCCTTTGTTGTACCATGTTCAGGTCTGTCAGTACAATACTACCTCCTAAGCCTTGTCCACAACTGCAACACAAACCTCTTGGGCAGAAGAGATCACATTTATTACAGAGTTATAGCATCGCATTTGCTTATTGATTTATTAGTTTGAAATTAAATTAATTTTAATTTAATTAAAGACCAGCAAAGGAGTTGATTGGTGGTCTGATATTTTCCTAACCCCATCCTAGAAGGGCCAAAGGCATTCATAAACCCACTGAACTTTTAAACATAGTTAAAGGTTAACGAAAGATCGAGCCTTTGTTCCCATTCTCTATACTTGGCCAAAGTTGTATTTGCACATTTCTCAAAAAAATGTGCCTTTCAGAGGTATAGGTATGTGTAAACAAACCTGGCATTATGGACTTTAAAAAAAGACAAAACCTCACAGAGTAAAGCACTTAAGAATGTTTTATCTGTTTTTTAAATACTTGAACATAGAGTCATAGATAAGGCTTTGCCTCATTTTTATTAATAAAGGTTTTCATTTAGTTCAGCATAGAATTTGGAAGGGCTTAACATTATTTGAAGAGGTAACTGACATTTCTTTAAATATTGTGTAATTGTTTTTTTTTAATTCAAATGTCACGAAGAATATGAAAGGAAAAGGTTGTTTTAAAAGATGGAATGACTGTACAATGAAGGTTGTAAAGTGTCTTGAATTTTTTGTTGAACATTACAAAAACTGTCAAACCTCACAAGCCCCCCAGATTATTTCTGTAGGTGCCCCTGCCTGTCAGGGATGTAGCAATGGTATTGTGCTTACTTCCTGGAGGCCTGCAGGGCCTTCATTCCTCCACAACCTCACTTATTTCATTGGTCTCATTATTACATTAACTGGAAAGAATTAACTCTTCTTTTTAGGCCTGAAATGTTTAAGTGGATGCTTTTCTTTAAAATCCTTGCTTCTTTTAAAATGCCACCTATTATAAATTGAAAAATGATTAACGTCTGGGTTATTTAAATTAGCTGAGAGGTTAAATTGGAATGAAGCCTGTGAAGACCCTGTAGCCCTCAAGGATCTGGACTTGTCTCCCTAAATGTAGGTGTGCTCCCTGCCCTAAACACCGAGGAGTCCACCTTCCCATCTTGCGTGGCCAGTATTGAGGGTCAAGGTACAGTCTGCAGGGTTCACAGCTGCTCTGTTTGGCTCTAGGCTGCAGGGTTATTTCAGCAGGTGCAACTCTCTATGCTGTGACCCAAGTAACTGAGCGTGTCTCTCGGGAAGAGAAGAATTCTCTCTGGAACACCGGGCTGGCCGGAGTGGAGAATCTCTGTCATCAGGCTCTTAGGTTGGACTGAGAGGTTGTGCCAGAGAGCTGTTGTCACATTCACCACCTGGCCTTTTCCATACAGTAGAACAGGGGAATGCTACATGTATTGAGGTTTTGCTGGGCTGTGTCTTGCTATTAAAACTGACCATTGCAAAAGTAACAATGTAATAGTGCATAATCAGGTTGTCTAAATAGGTACAATATTGTTGTCTGAAGCAATTTCTGTTCAGGTGCTTTTAGTTTTAAATCTCTGGGCAGAGGCCTTCTGAGTTAATGGTCATACTTCTACGAAACAGCGTAAGAGTTCCTGGAATTGAACAGTGGCTACCCACCAAATGAGCAACTTGGTCAGATTGGCCTCTTGTTCGCAACGTGTCTCATGTTTGTAGGGGTTTGTAAGTATTTTTTTGTGCAGGATGTTTGCATTAGACAGATCCAGCTATTTAGAACTGTTTAGTTTTTTAAAATTATTTAAATGAGCTCCAGCTTTTCCAGTAATTCATTTGCACACAAGAGCAAGGCATATAATTACGGCAGTCTGAATTGGAACCTGTCAGGCTCTGCCTGGTATACTGCAGGCTCTGGTGCTTCTTAAAAGGGGCTTCGGTGGGGCTGCTCAGTCCAGTGGGACCTTTGCAGCTCATGCGTGATAATTTGGGATCTATCTGTCTTCACACTTCACACACATAACGAGCCTGATGGAACCGCCCACATATTGAGAGCATTGGGATATCAGGCAAATGGGATGCCCAACCTCCTGGAGTCCTCTGCCATATGGAGGCTCAGAGTACAGTTCCCAGTTGATTTTCCATTAAGAGAAAGTAAAACTTCTTGCTTGGGGAAAAAAAACCCTAACTTGGAACAAAACAGCACTGCTGATATTTTTAACTTTCATTGTTCGAATTTAATGTGAAATCCACTTAAACAGATATCAAATCAAATCCAAAATGGCTTGAACTGCTATCATGAATATGGCATCTTCCACACTGAGGTATTTTAGAGAAGGGAGTTAAGTCCTGGTGTTTTTTTTTCCTACAGGTCCGACACCAGCACTGGACCCTCATCATGGAGAGCGTGGTTCCCTCAGATAAAGGAAACTACACCTGCGTGGTGGAGAACCAGTACGGCTCCATCAACCATACCTACACGCTTGATGTAGTTGGTAAGTTGCACCTACTTTTTCACAGTTCTACGCTCCTACTGGCCACATATGGCTCAGTGCTTGCAGTGTCTTGGCAGTATATTTAAATCATTCTTTTCGTCTTGCTGCATTTGTTGCATTTTTTTAAGAAAGGTAAAAAAAAAACAAGAAATATTTTTTGAAAGGCTCTACCTGTGAGGATTCTGAAAGCAGCACTTTCCATGGGTGGTGGTGCCGAGAGGCAGTGCAGTGTGAAGAGCTGACCTTAGTGCTCTCCCAAGTGTGGACGTCAAGTCACTCGGGAATCCTTCCATCTTCGCTGTCGCCAGAGGCAGACAGGTGTGCGATTGGAGCACAGAAGCTTAGCGATGTAAGGAAATAGAGGGGAAGATGGGAATGGTGGTGGTGAATGGGGGGCCAGTCTGAGAGTCTGTGGGCCTTCAGTTTCTGCATTGGCACTCACAGCATATTCGACACATAGCTCATTTTCTCGTAAAAGATGAACGTCATTGGTATTCCGTGTGAACGGATACCTGCCGGCTGGGTGTCAGGCAGAGCTGTCCATGTGTGCTGTGACTGCTAGAATGTGTGGCCCGGAGGTCAGGGAGGCAGTGGGTTGAGGAGGCAGCTCAGGACAAAACAGGACAAACAGGAAGAAGGGGAGGAAAACACAAACACAGATCAATCAGCCTGGAGTCATGCAGCTCGAAGCAGAAAGACTCTGCTTCGGGAATGTGAATTCAACTGTAGCACATACATACACATTTCACCAGTAAAATCAGTCTTCTGCAGTATTTTGAATATTGGTTTGTAACCTTTGCTCAGCTCTTGTGCAAACACGAAGCACTGTTCTGTTTTGAGATATGAGCATGTTCTCCTGTGTTACTGTGAGGAAGTTTATTGGAAATTAAAATTGTTTAATTATCATCTTTTTGCTGTATTTTGTGTCGTGAGAGGTTTTTGAGTTATTCGTTTTCTGAAGAGTAGGGGGGAAGCTCCGGTAGAGCTGAGAGAGCTGTCATTCTCTTCCAGAACAACAAACTGTTGAAGAAATACAAACAAAAGTCCGAAACTGTAATATGCTGTGGACTCTGGGGAGGCAGTAGGCATAATGTTTCTGGCCTTGTTGGTTCAGTAGCCCCAGCCCGTGTTCCTCCTGGGGCACAGTGAGCAGATGAAGAGGACGGTAGTGGAGTGGATATTTGAGATTACGCCAGTGGATTGCAGTGGGGACAAACAATAACGCTGCTAATGAGGAAGAAACATGGGTTACTCCAAGTGTATGTTAACACTGTGACTTTGTAGTGGGGGAGCTTATTTACTGCTCTCATAAATCATGCAAGCCTCCACTCTTTCATCAGCTGCATGTTTTTGAAAACTGAAACTTTCTACTTTATAAACCTAAGTCATTATTCCAGCTAGCGCATACTGTATAGTACTTAGGCTTTATCCTCCTCAAGTTGAGATCATTTTCTCACTCGTTAAAAAAAAACAGATTTCACAAAGTTTTAAAAATGAGGTGAGAAATAGAATACTTCTTCATAAGGGACACAATCTTCCAGAGCAGCACTGAGCTGAGCCAGGCTGTTTGTGTGCGAGAAGGTGCTGCAAGCTACACAGAAAGTCCAGAGGAATGAGGCCTGGACAAAGGCCTGGGATGAAGCAGGTGGGGAGCAGGCAGGAATCTGCATGCTGGCTTGTCCAGGGACTGAGAGCTTAGAGAATAAGGGAGCTTTTATTGGAGCTGTTGACAAATCTGAGGGCGAGTTTGTACACCTGGCATTGGATTGCTTTTTGGCAGCTTTTGTGGAGAGTCAAAAGGAACAATTAAGAAAATGCCACACAGACCCCTAGGTCTGCTCCCAAGTGACAGGCAATCTGTTGTGATGGCCAGGAATTCAATCAGGGGGAAAGTCTGACATTTTTAGCTTGAGAGGTCAGCATTAGTGCCAAAGGTCTTTTGTCTGTTTGTGTTTAAAGCCACAGAATGTACAACTGCTCAGTGAGTAATGTCACAGCTTTCATAATGAAAGTAGAAAACGTCTGCAGCTAATCTGCAACAATAATTCTGCATAGATCTGGGCTTCTTTTCCCTGTGGCAATTACAAGTATAATAAAAGGGTTACACAGAAAGTGTAGATCAAAACATGGCTTCTTTTATTTGAATCCTAAAGAGTTCAGTGAACGCAGGAGAGAGTGTGGGTTCGTGCAGAACTGTGCGTTGGGAGCTCCTGCCGATTGCAGGTTTGTCCAGTTCCCTTTTTTAAGCAGTGTATCCCATATCCTACAGAGGAGCCCCAGTCCCAGCTGTGCCTGAGTGGGGTTGCCAAGTTCCAACCTGAAACAAAGCAAAGAATGCAAAAATAAGATCCTTTTCTTGTACTGACGTCAGACCACAAACTCAATTTAGTCTTGTTTTCGATCCACACCATGGAAATGCACACTAGGCTAAGCCTGTGTGATGAAAGCTGGAGGGGAGACTGTTTAGACGGGCGCCTGTGTCTGGAGCTGGTTGTGGAAAAGCCATCGGTTTCTGTTTACTCAGACGGTTTATAACCACTTGCTCATTCAGTTCTGCTGTCTGGGATTAGCTAAAGCTTTGTTTGAAACTCAGACTATTTTAGATATTTTAAATAGAAAAGCAATAAAGTAAGTGACTACAGAGTGTCCATTTTAGTTTGTCAGAAAATTTGATTTTTGCTCATATCCTGTTATTGAGAGCAGACAACCATCAGTGCCTGTAAGGAAGACTGCCAGTGTATTTGAGTGGTTTATAATTCAGCCAACATGTAGGTTCTAAATAAGTAAATGTTTAAGCTGCTGCAGATGTGCAGCTGTGCAGATTAGTGACCAAGTAGTTGTTTTATTATGTGGCATACATGACAAGAAATAAGTTAACTAATATTAACTTGCCTAAAGCTTCCAGCTGCAAGGAAGGAATCAAAAATAGCATGTAGTTTCCAAACATATTTTGTCTGTGGTGAGACTGGAAACTGAAATTATGTTTGGAAACTGAAATATAGATAATAAACTCTGCTTTGAGATGGGTAAGCATATCAAACTTTTCAGCTTTTGAATTTTGATGACTGTGTGACAGAAGCCAAGGCGATGAAGAACTTGTACTCATTGGTAGGAGCTTTATGACATAAATGAGCAGAGCCTGCATTGTAATCTCCATCTACTCTGATTCTTCTGATTCTCTTCCCTCTGCCCCACTGTCAACTGCTGTATGACCCAGTTACAACCTCACATCACAGAGTAAGCACAATGCCCCCAAGCCCACCTTTCCACTCTGAACCATCAACATAGACTACTGTGGCAAGCTGGATAAAAGGAGTTTGTTTCCTTGTTCTGATTCAAAAGCATCTACCAGCCCATATCTTTATCAGGTACGATCTCAAATGTTCCGATGATCCAAATCAATAGTACTCATTTCAGACAACTGCTTCAAGAATTTTACCTACTGTAAAATGTTGTGGTGTGAATAATCCCAAAGTTATTAGGGCTTCCAGACAAATCACATGAGACAAAAAATCACCAAGAAGAAAATCCAGAAGATTAAAGCATGAGGTTTAATAGGAGGAAAGTGGATCTTGGTAGCAAAAACAGAAGTCTGTGGAAGAAACTCGGGGTGGTTCAGCAGTGTAGACAATGGAAAGAAACGATGAAAAGAATATGAGGTCTTGAAATGAGAGGAGGCCAGTATGCGCAAGTAGTCCATTTTCTTTTTATTAGCTAACTTATCCCTAAAGCTAGGGCATGAGGATAGATGATCTCACCCAGCCATTTCTCAAAGAAAGCACTTTTCTTTCCAAAGGATCTCACAGCATTATACATACGAAAAGACCAACCTTGTCCACTACTGAAGTGCAGCACCCACCTGGGTAACGTGTGGCTACCATTCTACACCTGCAAAAAAAAGTGAAAAGGTGAAAAATGTGAAGCATGTCAGGAGTGCAAAAGCTGACTGTGAAATTTAGCCAGGACACAAAGGTCTTAGCTCTTATGAACCCCTCCTTGTTTGAAGAAGAGGAGGTTTAATGACTACACAGTTAGGACCTCGGTTTAATGTCTCATCCAGGTGATGAGGCCTCTTACAGCAGAGCATTCTGGTCACCATAATGGGGAATTAAATTGTAAATTCTGGTCTAGGGAGAAGAGTGTCACCTACTGGTCCACCATCACCACCAAGAATAACCTGGTTTTCCATAGGGATCTTCTATCCCAGTACTGAACAAGCCCAGACTTACATTCTGTGATATGGCTACAAGGGGATAATACTGTTGATTGTAACATCCTTTGATTTAAATTCTGTTTTGCACATGAAAATCCATTTTGCATTTTTTATTGCTTCCCCACATTGTGTAGAAGAAGTAAATGAGGTGTCAGCATAAATTCTTTAAGTCTTTTTCTAGCTCATTTCCCCATGTCATATCAATTGCTTTTCTGCTGCCTGCAAGTAACACTTTGCACATGTCTACATTAAATATCATCCGCCATTTTTTGCTTTACAGCTTTTACAGTGTTTGTTAATTGTCCTAATTTGGTATCATTGTGAAATTGACAAGTTTAGTAACTCTACCAGAATCTAGATCACTAATATAAATTATGAAGAGCAGTCACCATTGAAATGATGTGTTGATTATATCATTCCCTTTTCAATCTTTAATAAACTTAATTGAAATCCTTCTTAATATCTAAATAAACTATTTCATATGCTATGTATCCATTACTGCTGTATAATGCTGATGATAATATATATATGTGATAAATATAAAGATATGTATATTTAAGGCTTCATGAAATTATTTTTATCATGTAGTGCCCTCCTCTTTGTTGCTTGACTGCTCAGTCCTACCTATTGAAATGAAAGTTGACATGAGAGGATAGGAGCTCGGATTTGTCTTTGTATCTCAAAGAGATGCTGTGCTTCATGAGGGCTAGCTAACTCAACAAGGTACTCAGTTACACTGCCATCCTGTGTGTTTTTATCACTTTATAAACTCTGGTTCCACATGCGGGCTTCGAAAAGAATCTGATAGCTTTCGTTTGAAGTGAAGTGCGCTCTGGTTATGCATTGTCTGCAATTCAGTCTGGTCTCAGGTTTCCAAAATGCATAAACACAATTACAATCTTGAATACTTGAATGCTATAATGTTGGTTGATGGTGAATGTATTGTTTATGTTCATCACAGTATTTTAATTTGTAGTTCTTTTATTTCACCGGTTTTATGTCACTGTGTTTTCTTGAATTGAGTATTTCGTTTTGCATGGTTTGTTGTTCTTCTGCAGTCCAAAGCGTGAGAACTTAGTCATAAAAGTACAAATTTCTGACAGATGAACTGCAACGCCCAGCTGAAACTAGATGCAAACACTTTGTGTGTGGTGTACTGATGTAGCTGTCCTGTTATGCCCAGATTAGATATGTTTGCAGAGGAACCCCCAAGCGTCGATTGTAGGAGAGTCAGCCATGGTGACTCTATGTTCCGGGCACTGTAGAGAAGCATTGACTTTCAATCTCTCAAGTGCACAATCTCAAAACTACAGTGCTATGTTCTGTTAAAACTTTTTCTGCCAAGAAAATAATTTTGTTTTGGACTCCCTGAAAATCATTGAAAAGGTTTATATCTTGCAAGAGAGCATAGCATGGGGAAAAAAGAAAATGCATGAATCTGTTTCACTTTAAAATAGTTTTGGGAAATCAGATGGGTTGTTTTTGCCACATTCAGAATGTGGAGCATATTTTTGCATTGGAGTATACTGTACATGTTTGACAGGTCGTTCCCCTTTGATTTTATGGTACACCTCTCTGATCTGGGCTTCAGATTGAGAGATAATGAGTACTGCCGGGTCACGCTGTGGAACCCGGACGACAAGGGCAGCAGAACATGAGATATCTGACCGGGATCGCAGAGCAGGCCAACCCTCACAGGCACAGAGCCACAGACGATCAGGGCGGATGCACCTTTCTCCCCCTTCAGAGAAGGCAGGACTCTCCCCTGCAGTGCGGCCAGCCAGAGTGACGTTACTGCAGCCTTCCCAAAGGAGGCCTGTGGGCAGCCAGCCCTATTACAGTGTGTGAAAGAGAGCATTGTTGAAAGGCACTGTTGTTTGGATTTTAAGTCGAAATGTTTGCTTGTGAAAGAATGCAGCTTAATAAGTGTTCCTTGAAGTAGTTTACCCAAATGTCTGTTAACCCTGAAAGGGTTGTGTTGTAATAAACCAACACCGCGTAAACCCAATGGGAAGAGCTGAAGTTTGGCTGGAGCTTTGAAAGATTAGCGCCTTTTTGAAATGAGACTTAAAAGTGTTTTTTTTTTTTCAAATAAACCTAGTGTGATATGATAAAAGAGACATAGTTTTATTTTTTTAGGTTATACCGTGCCAGTCTCAAACATCATCTAAATTTATATTTTCTTACTTATAAAATCATATTTTATATATTTTTTTCCCTTTAAAAATTCTGTTTAATCTATTGTGTGAAGACTGCAGAGACAAGTGGAGATTTACAAGGATGAAAATAGGAGGTTTTATTGTCTGGTAAACAAAATGCTTATAATCCCTTTTTATTGGAAAATATTTGTGATACTCCAAATAATAAACGTAAAGCACTCCAAATGTTGGTTTCCTAATGTTTTCAGTTATTTATGACGCTTTTATTAAAAATAGTAAACACAAGATACAGGCAGTTGCTTTGTTAGCAGAAATGTCAGCTGCCTGTGCTGTTTAAAGTCCCCAGGGAAGTGACCTATCACTTTCTCACACAGGCTGTGTAATTTTCTGAATTACGCCAGATAAAATGAATGTATCCACCAGTTATTTTGTCAAATAACCAAGAGGAGACCCAGCCCTCATTTAGGACAGCCTGCAGACTGGAGGACAGTGGGTGAAACAGGGGCCCAGTGCCTAATCCAACAGGTCATTTCTCTGGGAAAACAGGTCATTGGAGTTCCTCAATACATTTTCATTTTGCCTTTCACAGGGGTGCCCAAATCCAATAGTACAGCGTATGTTAGGTTTCTATGTTTTCTTAATGCCTAAACCATTTTCAGATTTAACTGGATCTGTTGAGCTGTTGGAGGTTTCAACAGACATTAAAAGCTGCTGGATTTTGGACTCAGGGTTCCAGAATTGGGAGTCTCTTTACTATAATATTTCAGGTCCGCTTCCCTACAGAGATGAGGCTGACCCTTAGGGTTTTCTTAATGAGGTTTGTAACCCACACACTTGGGTTTCATTTGGCCGTATTTCACCTGTTTCCTTCCCCTTTGTGTCGCAGAGCGTTCTCCTCACCGGCCTATCCTGCAGGCTGGCCTGCCTGCCAACACAACAGTGCGCGTTGGTGAAGACGCCCGCTTCGTCTGCAAGGTGTACAGCGATGCGCAGCCACACATCCAGTGGCTACAGCACATCGAAAAGAACGGCAGCCGCAATGGACCGGATGGCCAGCCCTATGTCCGCGTGCTGAAGGTATGGCACAGGGGACTTGAGCCTGTCTCTTCCAGGAGTTTCAGAATGGATTGCATTGAAGCAGAGCGAGTTTTGTTTGAATGGCATTAACAAAGTTGTTTTTGAAGCTTTTCATTCTGGAGCAGAATTTTACTTATTTTCTGAAAACAGGAGAGCACAGAGAGAAAAGTTTGATGCTCTGAAATGTTGCCGTGTGAGCGGGCCGATTTGTTTTGTCTGTGGTGTGACAGGTTGGTCAGCATGTGTCAGAGATGTTGCACCAGGTGACACATCTGCACCATCTCTTTTACTGAATTGTGGTGAGGAGCCTGAATGGCTTAAACATGGCTTAAACTTCCCTAAAAGGATTCTTACATACATTAAGGAGGCTTCTTACTTTATGAGTATGCAAATGCCTTATGGTATTTCTTACCATACTGTAGTAATTTTAAGATTAACTTAATTTCAAAATCTTGCAACACAAAGGACATGTCTGTCTGCCACTAGCACATTTATCCCAAATCTTGAGCTTGAAAAAAATCAACCCGTCTGAGGCTTTTGTTAATTTGAGCTTTATATTTTGACAAACCAAGGAAAGTTTCTGAATGTGCTCTGCTCCACTACAGCTTTTGAGAAAGGATCAGTTTAATGTCACACTGCCTTCTGTTACAGATGGGCTCCCAAATGTATTTTATGTCATTTACTGGCCTAGCTGAGGCAGATTGTAATCCACTGTTGTCCTTTGTCATTGATTCTTCCATTCTAGCGTTCAGGAATAAATAGTTCTGATGTGGAAGTGCTGACATTGCGCAATGTGACAGAGGAGGATGCGGGGGAGTATATTTGTAAAGTCTCCAATTATATTGGAGAGGTTAACCAGTCCGGCTGGCTGACGGTCCTCTCAGGTAAAGAGCAGCGCCACTGGCATGGTGCTCCTGGCCGTGTCAATGGCTACCAGTTTCAATGGGGTGTGGTGAGTCCGGGCCGTGTCCCGGGCTGTTCCTTGGGCCATGTGGATCTCCTCACTCTCCTCAGACCAGGGTTCGTTTTAATCTGCATGTGTTTGAGTTATAGTCATAATCTTGGTCAGTTCAGTGAAAAAGTTGCTTTTGGTGGTTGTGAGCACTGTATACTGGTTTGGACACACTACTAAATCCAATTCAACCTCAATCCAAAGTGAGATTAACTTCCTGGTCAGTAAGCAGTTGAAGTGGACTAGATAGTGAAAATATAGTCACACTGAATACAGTCTTCACTGTTTCTGCAGTGAAAACAAATTGGCTGCAGTAGGATCACACAAGCTGTGCCTGTTCTAAAGTTCCACAAAACTTTGCTCAGTTTGACTGAGAGTAGGACTAAAATTAAACAAATGCAGACTAAATGAACACTGCCTCAACCTCTGGGTGCGCTGGGTTGTGTCAGCAGCCATGGAAAAGCCCTGCAAGTCACCACCCCACTTCTCTCAACCCTACCAGCGGGTCTACTGCCTCTCTGACCTTGCATTTCTTGTATTTATAGGTATTCCTCCTTTCTTTCTTCCGTTGCCTGTGAGGTTTGTTGTATCAAAGTGAAATTAGAGATTTACAGAAAATAACACACTGAGGAAATCAAAATCAACAGAAGTAATATTGGTGATATGAATATGGAAGGAACAGCAATATAAGTAAGAAAAAGCCAGAGATAGATGTTTGCAGTTAATTCATAAGGTTATGAAGCACGGCATCCCACAAACTAGAGGCATTTAAAGAAAACAGCCCCAGATACAAAGAGCAACATCAACTTTTGAGGAAAACAAAGCTCTTAAGATGTCATCAGACAGATCATTTAAAACATTTTAAATGTTAAAAAGCCATAGTAATTTATTTCATTTATCTCATTCTAAACAGACTGAGATCAATGCAAATGTCTACAATTTACTGGCATTGTAGTTGAATTATCACCATTGCTTTTCAAAAGTGTATTATGCACCTTCAAACTTATAGTACACTGCAAGAGAAGACTTCGATATCCTGAGCTCTGTTTCTGCTGGCCTCCCCATTTCTACAAGTGTTTGCGGCCACCCGCTGGTTTCTCTTTCTGTCTGTTCTCTTGTTCTCTGTGGCTCAGTGTTTGTTCCAGTATATCTCTATACAGCTGCCCTGGTACCAAGTGCTTCTTTCTCTTCTTGTTTCTGTCCTCAACTTCTATTACACTCTATCTTCCTGTCGTCAGTGCCACTCTGTCTCTCTCCCCCTCCTCATTGTGTAGTGTTGGTATCGTGGTTGAGACGATCCGCGGGCCTTGGTTGCTCAAAGGGGTTTTTCCATGTGTTTTGATTTGTATGCATGTGGAAGTCTGCTCTGGATTACGAGCTTGGTGAAGGGTGGCAACAACATCTTTTTTTTTACGTCTTCTCCCTCCAAGAGCCGGGTGCCGGGTATTGGGGCTGTTCAGTGTTTGCGTTGTGGAAGCACAAGACGTGTGTAGAGGGGTCATGTGGGAGCCTTTTCTCTCCACTCCCATAACCTCCATCTCTCTTCCTGGGGCAACTGAGGCCCTCAAGGGCGACACTCCTCTCCACCCAGAGTGTCTCACCATTTCTGTGCTTGTGTTTCCTCTCTTCCTCCCTCTCCCCATTTCTTTCCCAGACCGCAGGTGTTAACACCACGGACAAAGAGATCGAGGTTCTCTCTTTACCAAATGTAACTTTTGAGGATGCTGGGGAGTATACATGCTTGGCGGGTAATTCTATTGGGATCTCCTATCACACTGCATGGTTGACAGTTCTTCCAGGTATATATTTCTGTCTTCCTATGGTATTTTCCTGTTCCTCAATTATTATGACTTTGACAATGCTGATTTTTGAAGCGAGTGACAACTGCTTTTAATCAGCCAAAGAAAATGACCTTTCCGTAGATCAAGGCACTTTTCAATACAGCTAAGTACGCACTAATGTGTAATTATGGTCATCTTTAATTATTCATGAAATGAATAAAAAAATATAACCAAGCTCTTTCCAAAGCAAGTAAAGTGCCATCTCTATAAATACAAATTTTAGAAAAGATATCTAGAATGGGTCTTTAAAAATATTATTTTGTTGTTATTTGCTAGTAGTCTGCAAATTTCTAGCACCAAACATTAGTTTATTATTGGGGGAAAATGGAAAGTAAGAGACTTGGTGGTCAGGTCTAGCCCTTTCCAATATACTGTGCAAAGGTCAGTGTCTTTGGCTACAGAAGCAGGCTGTCACTTCGCTGGGTGTCTGTTGGTACTGTGTGCTCTGCCTCTCCTTTATGCCATGCATGCTTTCTGCCAGGCTCTGCTCTCTCGCTGAGGAATCAGAGCCCGTGCTGCCCCACTGTGGCTTGTCATTCTTGTCCCCCCTCTGAGAAATGACAGTCACTGTGCTTACCCACCTGATAATTGTCAGCTTGTAATATAAAGAAAAGAAAGTCTATCCCTACGCATCCCTGCACGGGCCAGGCTTTCTCAATTATCAGTTTTCTTGGCCAAGATGCATTCATAGACCTGCATCTCTCTAGAAATGCAACAATGAGCACCTGTGTTTTGCAGTGTTGGGCACTACTTTCTTTTTAGGAAAAAGTTACTTCTCACTGCATAGGAGTGTTTATCTTACTTTAACTCATCTTCTTCCTCATTCAGAAAGCAATTTTAAAAAGTCCCAACACCGCGACCTGTTAATGAAGCTGCTGTTTCATTTGACCTGTTAGATTTGTTTCTAACCAATGAGAGTGGGATGTTGTTAAATCAGAGACACACTGTCACTTTTTGCAATAGACAGCAGTGAACTGCTCCCATGAGAGTGTGCTACAGAAAGGCCAGGTTAATGTGTGAAAGTGATTTTTATTATGCAGGTATTTTCTATTCATTGTGTTGAAATTACATCTTTATAGCACTTCTATTTGCTTGCTGCCCCTTTTATTTTTTCATCTGATGGCTCAAAAAGTAAAAAAAAAAGGCTTTTGCTGTCTGTTGCAGGAGTTGTTACCTTATTCATTTTTTGCAGAATTCCCCCTTTGCTGTTTTAGACTTTTGCATGGGTGGCATATAATCCATGTTTAATTGTCTATCCGATATCTTGAATTGGAAACTCCCAGATTTTTTCCAAGGCTTTGCCAAGAAGAGTATTCTTCTTTGCTTACTAATATTACACATCATAACTGTTCATTATCAGAGTACAAAAAACCGTAGATGCACTAGATACATCTCTTGTGTATACACTTGACTCATTACTCAGTCCTTGTCTAATTAAAGTATGCCCACAGATATACAGAATAATCAAATTGAACAAAGGGTAAAAAATCTCCTCCAGGTTGAGCTGCTATACTTTGCTGTAGAATATGGTGCAGTTTCTAGTTCTGTTGTGAAATTGATTTCCTTACAAGCATTTTTATTCTGAGACACAAATAAATCAATACTCTGGCACCTAATTTATATTAAAGCTCCCAATGGAACAGTTGCCGAGCTCTGAGAGCTTCTGTGTTACGGATGAGTTTACAGACTGATAATACTGTAGCAGCAATTCATTTATCCTGCAGGCAGTGGTGGCTCATTATCGTTGAATTAACAATGGAATGTAGACTTACAGACTTACATGCTCATTGACTCTGGCAACGAGGGGAGTGCTGGTCTTTTTTTCTGATCATAGCATCCCCAGGCTGTTGACCATGCTAGATCTACAGAGTGGATGCATTTTTAACTTTCTGGACTCTTTTGATTTTTTTTGTCTCACATGATCATGTGAGGATACTTATAAAATTTTCTCTTTGATATAGTTTATGCAGTTTGTGTAGTCACAGCTTCTGGTAGAATACCTAGACTTGTGGCTAAGATCAAGTGTTCATTTCACAGCAGGCATAGTTGTCCCATTCCAAAATAAATGAAAGTAGGAAGCAGATAGTACGCACACTTAGCATCATAGGGTGCAGACTTAGCAGACTAAGGGTGCGGCGTAGCACCCTAAGACTTATTTATCAGGTAGATGGATGACAAAGTTCACAACAGCTGAGAGGTGAGTTCACTGTGTCGTGAGGACAGATTCAATAAAAGGAGAAATGAAAATGTGAAAACCAGTATTGGACACAGATACTGAGAAATGGAACAGATAGGGGCAGATTGCTGTTGATGGCCATTGCAGGTGCCAAAACTTTCAGCTCACAGCATGCTGGCCTGACAGATTTCACAGCTCTTTGTTTTTGCAGCTGGACTACAGGTTGAGGGGGGGTGGGGGTAGGTACTAACCAGGACTCCACAAGTTCTAAGATGTTCTCCAGGTTGAAGAGAAAACCAAAGAAAAATGTGACTGACAACGATCAGAGATTTCAGTGAAGTAATCCCAGGACTTGTATATAGACATGGGACACCAGTATATACTGCTTTCTTAAGTCTTATACACTCTGCTATGAGGTAACGTACATAGTGAAAACAGATAATGCTTGCAGGAGAGCAACAATAACAGCTTTGAGCTACTCAGAGCATCCAGCTGTGACAGGGATTGCAGCAATTATTGCCACAGCACACTGCTGTCCTTCATAATACTCTATGTGGGTAAAGCATTTACCAAGAAGCAGTCAGGGAGACTGAAAGGGAAGTGGATCTGCTCTGTTTTTTCTCATGTTTGTTGAATGAGGTTCAGATCATCTTCAGGGCCAACACTGCTTTCTCATGTATGCAGTGGACACTCCTAATTAAATTAATTCATCTTGTGGAGATTCTGAACTGTACAAAATTCACACTGGATTTGCTCGACTGATCTCTTCAGAGACTCCTGCAACAGCATGTTTGTTAAGTGTGTGGAGCAGTCTGCCTCATCTAAAATTCATGTCAGGAATATAAAGAATATCCCTATACTACTATAGATAAACTAAAAATGGTCTTAAATAACACTGGCCAGCTGTGGTGCCTAGTGTGTCTTGATGAACAGCTGCCTGGAGGGGATTTGTTATGCTTCTTGTTTTATATTTAACATTTTCTTTGTGGTAAACAATTATTTTTGTTGTCCTAAAACATTATAAAAAGTGAGCACTGTTATAATTAGAAGGACTGATTACCCACAGAAAAATGATCTTCTATATTTGTGGTTTAATTAGATTCATTTTTATTTCCTGAAGTTCTTTATGCATTTGGCTTCTACAATAAATGGCCCACATTCGGAATATTTAGCTAGTGTGCTGAACAGAGATTAAAGACTTAAAACAAGCAACTGAAAGCTGTTGCTATGTGTTTATGTATTGGGAAGGAACGGAGTGCTGGGGTTAGGGTTTGGGTCAATTCCTGCTTTTAAATTCCAATTCCATTTTTAAATCAGATCTCGGATGTAATTTCATTTCCAATTCTCATTCTCTTTTAGTCTATTCCAATTCCATTAAAACCTCTGCTATAAAAAGAAAATTAACTGAATTTAAGGACTGGGAAATAGGAAATTATTTTTGAAAGGGACTGGAAACAACACTGTTTTTAAAAACAGCAAATAACCCCTAGTTATTGTTGGGAAGGAGTTGGGGGGCAGGCAGAGATTGGATTAGGAGTTAATAACACAGGACACAATGCATGCTTGCAGTGTAAGGCAGCTCCCTTTTCCCTGTCTGTGTCTGCGGGACAGCATGGCTCTGTCCCTGATAACTGTCCCTATCTGTAATCCAGCTGATCCAGAGGAGCCGATATTTGGCCCGACGTCCCCGGACTACGTAGAGATCGCCATTTACTGTATCGGCGTCTTCCTCATTGCCTGCATGGTGGTGATCGTGGTGGTGTGCCGCATGAAGAACACCGCCAAGAAACCCGACTTCAGCAGTCAGCCAGCCGTGCACAAACTGAGCAAGCAAATCCCCCTGCGCAGACAGGTAACAGAAAGTAGATAAAGAGTTCAAAAACTCTTACACATGAGAAGCAGGGAAATACACATCACAGAAACTCATGCACAAGGCAGGCAGGGACGCATGTCATCTACTTTATAACACAGAGACAGATATGCAGACGCGGGTCATCACACTCAGTGCCAGCTAGTTAACGTCTACATTTGATCACAGATGAGATTACTAGGAGGATATTTGTTTAAGCATGCCATTAAGACCATTAAGAAAGTTTTTTAGTGGAGTAAAGACTGTTAATCCTTAAGAGCTCTTTGGTTGTTCAGAAGGTAACTAGAATTATCCCCATTTGTCTCTTCACTCATCTTTTGAGGTGATCAGTGAGTCCCACTATTTGTGTACACAGCAAAGTTCTGGATTGGCCCCTGAATACTGATATGTATGTAGTTTTCCCAAATGTTATGCCATGAATGTAACTTGTTTTGCCATAGTTTTACATAATCTGTCTCTTACATACCATGCTATGATTTTCTCCCAAGGTTTACTATGTGGCTCTTCCTAATCTCTGTTTTTTCTCTTGTATCCCACAATAACGTTTTATAAAGGTTACTCTAGTTAATGTGTCTAGTTGCTGGAAGGCCACTGGTAAACTGTCCAGAGAAGCGGGAGCCACCCATTGCCTTATTCTGTTACCAGTCCTGCCAGTTCTCAGGATAACAGAGTCCCCAGCTCTCTACAGTCAGCTTTGCTGCTCCCTCCCATAGCAGGGCTGATCCCGTCCCAAAGTAGCACCTTCTCTTAGTGGCCTTGTTCCTTATTCAGGAATATTTCAAAAGCATTTCTCTTTCTTTATGTTTCAAAGCTAGATGAAGGTGAGCCAGCTAGTTAGCTGATATTGTGAAATGCCTTTAGTGTATGATTCCACTTTTGTGACATGTGCGGACGTGATTCATAATTTGCCTCGGAGGGAGAAGAAGATGCTTCAAGAAGGTATAAAGCAACAGGTTGGAGGTCGTCCAGATGCCTGCACTGCTCTAAGGAGTTGGTACTGAGAGCAGGACAGTGCACATCTCTCACCACCTCAAATTAGCCACAGAGCTCCATGGCTGGACAGCAAGCTGAGTGGCCTGTAAATCAGCCCATAGCACTTTGGACATGCTGAGGACATTTTCCAGGCACTTTCCTCAGCCTTCATGCTAACTAAATCACAATTAGAGGGAACTGTTTTAGAAATAATTAACTGTTCATTCTAGTACGACAGCCCTCAGTTTACCTGTTGTTGTCAGAATTAAGGACAAACTTTGTGGTTTAAATTTATTTTACTGAAAGAAACGATTGAATTGTGTGTGATGTAAATTATGAATCATATTAAAATAAATTCGTTGGATAAATGGTAAAAATAATGTCAGAACATCATTATAGGAAAACTGTTTAGCTCACATTAATACAGAAGCATGTTAGAGAGAGCTGTACCAGTGCAGTGCTACCCCCAAGCACATACGCATACTGAAGCAGTAGGGCTCAAGCTGAGAGAATGTTCTGGACAGCCTAGGTAGTGGTGATCAGCCTTGTGTTTGGCCTGCCCGTCCACAGGTGTCGGCGGACTCGAGCTCCTCCATGAACTCAAGCACCCCGCTGGTCAGGATCACCACACGCCTGTCCTCTGCCGTCGACGCGCCCATGCTGGCAGGTGTGCCGGAGTACGAGCTGCCTGAGGACCCCCGCTGGGAATTCTCACGGGACAAGTGAGTAAGCACGCCGCAGGCTTGTCCCACTCCTCAGATCTGGAACACCTGACTCCAGTCCCTGAAGGCTCCGATCAGGAAATCGGTCCAGTTAATATTAGTTAAGCAATTAAGAGCTCACACGGAATCTAAACCCGCGGACATCATGTGTTTTGCCCCTCTGGGTTCGAGCTTGACGTGAGACTCATGCCTTGTACTTGAGGACTATGGGAATACCTGGTTACGGCAAATTTGCAGTGGGTGAAGATCTAGAAAAATGTGGTATTTCAGGCAAATTAAGTCAATGATTATTTCCATGAAGTCATCTTGAGCTCATTTGAAATGAGAGACAGAAAACTGTGGCCATTCACTACATACAGGACAGCATTTAAATCTTTGTACTTTAAGATAATTTTTGCTTCTGTTTTCCTTTTTCCTAAGTCCTGGTAACACCAGCTAATTATCCAAATCTCTTATTTTCCAGGCTTCATTTTTTATATTAGTAGTCTTTTGCAACTTACCCATGTAGCTAACTTTTCCAGGGAAGTTTCGGACTTCTTTAAAAATAGGCTTGTGAATCTGATCCATTGTGTTGTATAAAATGTTAATGGCACAGTAGTAAAATGTGTTTCTGTCACATCACAGAAAATTTCTTAATCCTGTCAGCGTGGTGTGAATATCTGACGGTCACTTTGACTGTGGCTGTTTTTTTAGCATCCTGCTGATGTACTGAATCAGAGCTTTGTGTGAATAGCTTTCTGGTAGCTATTCACACAAATATCACTGGTAGCTCACTGCCTTAGGCAATGCGGTAATGTGGAAAATTCTGGAATGCTAACGTTTGCAGAGAAAAAAAAACATTTATCTGTGTTGCACCCAGTGAAAGGGTGCTATTGAGAGTGCTATTAGGGAGGGAAGACAAGTCTCGGCACAGAGACAGAATTGTTCTGCTCTAGTCAGTATGGCTGGGTCATATACTTTATCCAACGCTAATGTAAATGTTTGTACAACACTTGAGACTGTAGGTGAAGGTTTTGAAAGAACCATATCTTTAGGCTGCTATTCAAACCTCTGCTAAAATGCAGAAAGAGTGAGGCATCAGGCGGTTTTGACCCTGTTCTCAGACTTTACTCAGGCCTGAAGAGCTCATGGCTCACACAATAGCAGAGTCAGTGGGAACATTCTTCTTTGGAACAACATGTTATCTTTATATTTGCTTGTTTTAATTTGGCATACTTTTATTTCCATAAGAAAATTGAATTGAATATGTTTGCTTTTATTGCTCTGCGCATTGAGCTGGAACATTTGCAATTCATTACGATTATTTTTTTAAGGGGAAATACAATAATATACCATTTCTTTATTATATGCCTAGTTTCAGACTTGAATGTTAAACCCACAACATGTTTTTGCTTTACACCACTATGGTTTGTGAGATAAAAAGAAAAATGCATTCCAATACATAAGAAATGTGAGGAGTTTGCTGTTGACCCTCTTCAAGGAGAAATGTGTGATGAACAGAGTGGGCAACAGCCTTTTGTAGAAAGGGATTTCTGAATCACAGGTGACAGGAATATTTCTAGTATCCACAATCCAGAAAAGTCTGGTGCTGCTATGAGATGCAGACAGGGCCCAGAATAAGGTGAAAGCGGGGCCCATCCTGTGAGAGAAAGGGTACTGACTGGGAGGGGAGAGCACACCAAAGACACTTGGAAATGTTCTCCTTTCTGTAAACTGAGAAAGAAACTGCTGAGGAACCTCTGTGACCACAAATACTTCTTCCCAGGTTCTCCATATTCTAGAGTCGTCTCCCGGTCGCTAGTCCTGACTATCCCTTCTCTCCTCAGGCTGACCCTGGGCAAGCCGCTGGGGGAGGGTTGCTTCGGCCAGGTGGTGATGGCAGAGGCTCTGGGAATCGACAAGGACAAACCTAAGGAGGCTTTGACCGTGGCCGTGAAGATGCTGAAAGGTAGTGAGGAAGCAGAGGCTTGACTATAATTTAAGACTCATTAACTCTTGGCAAAAATTCTAGTTGTCAAATGGCTAAAGGATCGCAGAGTTCAACTGAATCGATGAGGCTGTTTATATTTTACGCCTCAATGCGGTATAACTCTGAAATCTTTACTGGTGGTTTTGATGGAATCATGAAAAACCAAGTGAAAAAATGTGTGAACTTAGACTTCATTTCCCAGTGAAAAGTTTCTTGAATATCCAGTGAATTACCAAGTCAAATCGGTAAATGGTAAATTTTGTCGAATGCAGCAAAAAACAACCAAAGTTATTTTTAACCTGCATTTATTCATTTTTAAACACTTTAAACAAGTGTAGTAGGTCAAATTCTAAATTTGTCCCCTTCCATTCTCCTATGCATAAATATCTCATCTTCTGAACACCACCTGAAAAGTGTAGAACAACCCCTAAGATAAACTTTGTTGTGAAAAGAGTGGAGAAGAGGTTTTTGATACCCGGTGCATTTCTTCTAGCTTAAATTGAGTGCTTAAAAATTAATGGTTTTTCACAGCTACTACTGTTAACTGTCCAAAAGGTGTGTAGAGGCTTCTTGACATTTTAAGGTAAAGTGAGGTGGAGGCTGAAATTGATCATGAATCTAAAGGGACTGATTGACACCTTGAGTAATTCTCCAGTAAAAATTAGTAACGCTCCATTAGTTTGTGTTTCACTTAAGCCAAACTCACACCTTTCTCTCAGTACTGGCTTTTATCATTCGTGAAGGGAGTGCACAAAGTCCTGCATTGTGAATTGTGTGCGTAATTGAGATGTGGTTATGATCCACAGGGTTGTTAACCCTTAGGTGACTAGTGCACCTAGTGTGTCCTGACTGTACACCAGGAATTCTCCATTCCTTGTTTTCAGTGCCCGCTCATCACTAAGTGTCTGGCTGGGGATTTTGTTATACAATGGTGCTGATTGAAGATTGTTTGTGGGGGGTCAGTGGTCACATAGCTGACCTCTGGGATCAGCTGTTTAGTTGTCATTCAGCAGTTAAACAAAGAACGCTTTAAACATGTGCTTCAATGAAAAAAGACTGAAACAATGACCAATATGAAGGAAGCTCCTTTAAAAAAACATTTAATTGTCGCAAAGAATTTAGGAAATGTGTTTTCTTATACCAGAATGAGGATCAGTCAGTGATAGCTAATGAAGAAAGAGGCTGCAGGTAATTGCTTTAAATTAAATTGATGCATTTAATTCCATAGCTGAAAGGATGCTGTGTATTACAGTTCCTTTGTAACTTCATACTCCATTGTCTAAAAGTCCCTTTTAATCACAGTGCTGTTTATAAGTGCATTAGGGAAAAAAAGCACAGCACATTGTTCCACTGTTCTTTGAGCTGAATTGCCAGCTTTCCTTTTGTTACAGATGATGCCACGGAAAAGGATCTTTCAGACCTGGTATCCGAAATGGAAATGATGAAAATGATTGGAAGGCACAAAAATATAATCAATCTGTTAGGTGCCTGCACACAGGATGGTAAGCAAAGTTCAAGAGAAGTATTTGGCTCTGTTACCTTTGGCAAGCCTTACATCTGTTTAATCTGTGGATAAAGAGAGTTCAGGTTGTATCTCTTCAGTGTCATGACTTTGAAGTCAGCAGTGCATATGCACTGCAGCATTCATTGTGCAGTGTATTGAGCTAGGTGCTGTGTGCTCCTGCAGGGCCTCTTTATGTGATAGTGGAATATGCCTCCAAGGGGAATCTGCGCGAGTACCTGCGAGCCCGTCGCCCCCCAGGCATGGAGTACTCCTACGATATTGCCCGTGTGCCTGATGAGCAGCTCACTTTCAAGGATCTGGTTTCCTGCACATACCAGGTAGCCCGTGGCATGGAATACCTGGCATCACAAAAGGCAAGTGGAATCCTGATGTGCAGAATCAAGATTAAATAAAGATTGTGTGGATGAAGGTTGCAGAAAGTGCATGTTAATTATAAAAATGGGATTTTAGAAGACTGCACACTGATTGAATGCTACACTCAGTATCCTGAATAATGTCGTGAAGAGGGACTGCCTGAGATCTGACTGTAAATCACTTCAGTGAAAAAACATTTTAGATCTATGTTATTCAAGAAGTATGGCACATACAGAAATCAATTCAAGTCCTGGCTGCCACAGTAACCTGGTGATCACTGATCCTAGATCCCTTTAACTTGTATTCAATCCTGCAGTTTACAAATGGATATATATATATATGGTCTTGTGTTTATGTCCACCAGTTGTTGAATAAAATGTCCGGACAATATTCTTTTCAACACAAGAGAGACATATGTAATAATTTCAGGTATAATATTAAAAATAATTATACTTAATGCATAAACATCGTATACCCAGAGGGTAATGAAAGTGTTTTGATAGACTGGGCCACAGTGAAGATACATTGGCTGCTTATAGCCTTTCAAAGGGAGGTCTTTGCAAAATAAACATAAAAATGCAGAACAGTGAGTATGCAGCTACACAGTTCTGACATTCTTGTGAACCTAGGAGTGAGTCCCAGCAACAAGGGCCTCCCCAGCCTGAACACTGTGGGTTTCATCTGTCGTTATTGATTAAACAAGAAACCTTTTAATCTGTTGTTTTACAATAACGAAAAAATACCTGTGGTTAAGGAGGAATCCTCAAAGGGTATGAACTGAGCTGTATACACCAAGCATGAACTCTCAGTGTGACTTCCCTGGAAGTTTCGGTTAGCTTGTGTGAAGTGTAGACATGTAGTACACGTGCACAGTGCAGTCTCCAGTGTTGTACGGAGTCAGAGTGGCTGACATCTGTATGTATAACTTTACCTCAATTTTGTGCGTAACATCACTCACTCCATGTATTCTTTGCATAAAGGTTGCAGTTAATGTACTCCATACATTTTTATTGGTGTTGGCTCAAATTGCAGTATTTACACATGTTGAATTTTGCTCTTGGAACTCTGGTTATCTCCTGGGAATACAATACAGCGTACTGCTGCACTATCTGGTGTGCCTTCTGTGACTTAGTCGTGGACATAGCAGCATGCCCGATGATGCTGTTCAGCAACCTCATCTCTAGGGAGCCCGCCTGAAATCCTGTCGGCAACAGATCTGTAAGATCAGTGCTCTTCTTTCTCCCCTTTGTTTCCAGTGCATTCACCGAGACCTGGCAGCGAGAAACGTGTTAGTCACAGAAAACAACGTGATGAAAATAGCAGACTTCGGCTTGGCCAGAGACGTCCACAATATCGATTACTACAAAAAGACGACAAACGTGAGTGCTGTAACAGTCGCTGGGGGGCTGCTGCCGGATTGGGGTGGCTCACCTCAATGCTGAGTTTCAGCGAGACAAGCTTGGCTGTGGCTCAGAGAGCAGAGTGTTAATTATTCTGTCTCTGGGCACTGTAGTGTTGCACTTGGCACTGTTCGAAGGTTCCCAGGCTGCCAGTGAATGAAGTATGGGCTTTCGTGTCACTGCTGCTTTCAGTCCTTTACCTTCACAGTGAGTGACATGAATAAACAGCCGGGCAGGCTGGCACGCTGAGCCGAATGGCTCAACACAGGACATCGCCCAGACCAGTGAAGTGTATCTGTACATCACACCCTTAATTAACTTTTTAGTGCCATTTTTTTACATTTAAAAAAATGACCTGAGTTGAACATAAGATGATTCTTACCAATATCATCATATTCATATGACACTTTTCCACAAAGCAAACTGAATCAGCTGCTGAGTGATTTAAAACTGCCCAGTACAGATAGCAATGTAGATTGCGAGAGTGAATACGAAATAAGCAACTCTTGAGGGACAGCTTAAAGCTATAGAGCAGTCTGGAGTTGAAAGTATGTTAGTGTCTGATCTCTCTCGACATGTTTGTTCTGCTTTGTTTCCCAGACGATTTTTATGGTTTCTGATTTCAGTTCAGGCCGCTGAGAGGAACTCGTGCCTTTAACTTTAACCCCTTCCTGTTCTGTGTCTCCCACAGGGCCGGCTTCCGGTGAAGTGGATGGCTCCAGAAGCTCTCTTCGACAGGGTTTATACGCACCAGAGCGATGTGTAAGTACTACTGCTCCTGACGAGACTCTTGGTGGCACTTGTCTCCACAGACCTTCCTCCCTCTGTGCGTGAGTATGTTGTTGTAGTCCTGGACCCTGTCCTGCTGGTGTTTGCTGTGAGAGAGCTGGTGAAAGGTCAGGGGTGACAATGAGGCACTTTGCCCACAGAAAGTAAAGATTTCACGCTAGACTGGTAGCCAACACTCTGTTACTAATCTGCCTGTCTTCAAAGCACAAGAAAGGTGGCTAATGCTAACCTCCTTCTGTCAGTGCGGAAGTTTTCCTCCTTGAAGTTATTCACAGATGTTTGACTACAAAGCTCTTGTCTGAATTGGTCACATTTTGCACATTTTCTTTATAACCTCCTTCAGTTATTCTCTTTTCTCAAAATAATCCGTCTGTGTTTTCATTCATCTGTATTGTGAATGACATATTCCTAATACTAAAAACACTTTTATCTTATCTTCAATGCTGACAAGGCTCAGTAAGGTTAATTTAGCAGTTTTTGACGGGACTGTGTAACAATTATGTAAGTGAAATGAGTCTTGGCCAGCAAGTTGAAACCTTTCACTGAATATATTAGTGTTATGTGTTGCATATTAAATTAGTAATCAAAGGCAGTACTGTAGTTTATGTATGAGTTCTATTCTTTTCCTGAATGCTAATAGGAGTAATATTTTTTCTTGACAGTTGTATTTAATTTTCATTTAAAGACTAAAAGACTTCAATTGTAAGCATTGTCTTACACTTAAATTGTAATTGTCACAAAAGTACAAATTAGTACTTTATATTGTTTTCTATTCTTGTGTGTTTCTTGGTCTATTAATTAGTTTCTAAGAAAAATTGCCAGTGGTCCTGTCCACTGTGTTCTCTAAGGAAGTCTGATAAAAAGACACAAATTTGATCAAAAGCAGAGAAAGTGAATACAAATAGGTAAATGCTTTAGATAAACTGAATTTATACCCTACACGAATGCACTCCCTACAACAGAACCTGTCAGGGAGAGTTTGTATGCTTGACGTTATCAGGTGACAGAATGTGAAAATTAGTGGGGAAAGATTGTACGTGATTTGTGTGGTGAAAATGTATCTTTATTAATGATCATAGTCTTCATAGGAGAAACTTATTCATAGCAATATGTTCACTTACCAGTACCTGCCAATTTATTATACCATTAATGATAAAGTCATTGTACTAATGGAAACCTGTAATGACTGTGTTCCATCTCAGGACCCTGTCTCCCATTCATGCATTTCCACATGCACTATTGGCTCTGTCTTGTGCTTTTGTCAGAGTCTGATGTCAGGCAGTCGCACAATAGGTTATATTTATACCCAGGGGTGTATAACCACTGTGGAAATATTTGGAGAATTCACCTGTTTTTGGTGAATTGTGGATTGTGGGCCTCTGTGGCATTGACCCTCACTTCTGTTTCTTTTGTGCTGAATGAAAACCATGGCCTTATGTCATTCTCTGCCAGGACATAGCACAGGCTCCTGGTCTGCTTATCTCAATGTCCTTGCCCTTAAGGTGCCACAATCATGGTCGGTACCGATGTACGTTAGACTGTGTTCATTATCTTACAACGTTCAATGATCCTTTCTTTGAGGATAAATTTGAAAGAAATGTAGAAGATGAATTGTGTATATATTGTATATATAAACAATGGGGCAACTGTCATGAGTTGCACAAACAAAGGCCACCATTGAGAACCAGTGCTCAATGCATATAGCTGTTACAACTGGTGCACTGCTGACTGGAGTGGGCAAGGAAAGAAAACAATTATAAAGGCATAGTTGAAAGGGGTGTTAGTTTTCAGCCACATTGACAGCATATTTATCTGAGCGTGATGTTTTTGTGAATGGTGCAATGGGATACAGTAGCTGTAGCATGTCCCAGTGGCCTCAGATAAGGGCTCTCTTCAAAGGAAGTTGGGGTGATGTATCTAATGGCTTTTAAGAAAGGTTAACATTGTAAGTTAGTCATGGTGGTTTTGCACATGCACCATTTGCAATATTATAACAATAATTTAACTGCATAATTTATGTTGCTTTCATAGTACTTCTCTTGTTTGCTTGGTGTGTGTTCTGTCATAATTGATTGTGCTTCACCATCTTTTTGCTACACTTTGCCATCTTATTCTTATTCTTAATGACAGAATATTTTGATTCTGCCATTGTTTTCTGTAGTCAACATTTTTAGTAAGCTGGTGTTTCATGTGCTGCTCTTGCAGGTGGTCGTTTGGGGTGCTGATGTGGGAGATCTTCACGCTGGGAGGGTCACCTTATCCAGGGATCCCAGTCGAAGAGCTCTTCAAACTCCTGAAGGAGGGGCATCGCATGGATAAGCCAGGAAACTGCACCAATGAGCTGTAAGGACCAAAATCCCTCCTGCTCAATGGGGGCCTGTACCTTATTTGTACTGAAACGTGTTCAGCTGTTGCTTCTGGCCACCGCTGGTTCAGCGAAAGAGTAATCTTTCTTGTCAGAAAAAGCTGGAATATGTCATCTGAGTTATTTGTAAGACAAGACTTACAAATATTTCCGGGTTCTCTAAGGTACCACTACCTCTTTCTCTTCTCCCCTGTGTTTCTTCTGTCTCCCACCCCCGTATGTTTAAGTGGCCATGCTGAGGGAATGATAGTGAGAGGCAGGGCTGCCAGATAACTGGATTTGGAAAGTGTTACAGTGTACCTAGAAGAATAGGGCAATGTGCTCAGCTGGTCCAGCTGCTGACAGCTGGGTTCTGATGTCAGGACTGGCTAATTGACTGACTGACAGAAAGCAGTCTCTCCTCTGAGATGCAGCTCTTCAAATGAACAGAGATTCTTGCCGTAGCCTATTACTCTGACATAAAAGAGGGCAGCAAGCCTGTCATGTTAAGTCTGCGTACAGTATAAGATGAGTTACAGTGCTCCCAAATGTTCTAAATCATTAATTTTCCATCTAACAGATGTTTGTGACTACTACAGATTGCATGCCAGGCAGAACTATTCTGTTTAATTAGCCTGGCTGTATGGTCAGTTTAAGAAGAACTTCCACATATAAACAATTTACTTTAAGTTGAGATTTTTTATCTGTGCTTTTGAGAGTAAATGGTCTTATAAAGAAGGACAGTCATCATAAAAAGTGCTACATGTTTTGACCTGGAAGCTTCACTACTTCAGGTGGCAGGCTTTTGTGAGCCAGATGATTTCATCTAGGCTACTGTGATGTCTTCTTTCTGCACAGGTATATGATGATGAAAGACTGTTGGCATGCCATTTCTTCACAAAGGCCAACATTCAAACAGCTGGTTGAAGACCTGGACCGGATCCTAACATTAACTACCAACGAAGTGAGTGCTTTTCCCCTCTGCATTCTGTAACCGGGTACTGTTCAGAGTACCCAGGAACTTTGGTTACAAATGCTTGTCGCTACCAGCCATTTCTTGCACTTTGTTTAGAATTAATAAAATACTGAAGTTCACATTTAGTAGTTTTTTGGGGCTTGTATATGGATTAATGCAACTTTCAGTTTTTTCAATTTCCAAAAAAGACAGTTAAAATTCCCCAACAGTTTTTAAAGACAGTAGCACAAGTATTTAATATGTCTGATTTGCAAACATGTGATGTCTCATTGATGGTGTGCACCTTTAAACTTCAGCCATCAGAAAACTACTGGTTTCATCTGTGTAGCAAAACATTTTGAAAATCCCACTGCTGTTGTACAAACCCTTACAGGCTATTGTCTCCCCCCTTATTTCTTGAAAGTAAATGCAAAAGCTGTGAGATTTGATTCTAGCGCAAGAAAAAGTGCTAGTCACAGAAGAACAAAATCAAATAAATTCTGAACATAATCATATCTGTGGAAAACTAGCTGAGTTTCATTTATGTTAGAATAATGCTGCACAGATTTTCAATTTGAAAAGTGGCCATGCTAATTCAAGTCAGTGTATATCTGCTAGTGCTTAGTTTAGTATCTTAAATTGGCAAATTTCCCTGCAGTCTTGCCATTATCCTTTATTTTCTGTATCATTTGAAGTATTGTGTTTTGATCTCTCATTGGCTTACATCGTTTTTAGTTCTGTTTGTACATTCAGCCAGGTTCTTGTGCTCTGTATTCTACAGAGTCCATGTCAGTTTAACAATCTAGCTGATTGAGCGGTTGGCAGGGATCTGAGTGGCTGTGAGGCCTGTGTTGGAAGAGACCACATGACCCTCCATTGTTTTTTATTGCTATTGTTCTGGAAGAGTTTCATCATCATTTGTCTCATCATCATTTGTCTTGATATGATCATATTGACTGTAAGCAATCTGTGTGAAAGGCATCCTGTTGCACAATCGGAAAATAAACTGCAGTGTTGTACTGCCCATTCTGTCAGTTACCGTAACAGGGCAACACATAAACAACAGAGTTCAGACACAGGCAAAACCTAACAAGAATGCCTTGTATTTAAATATGAGTTATTGATACGCCAAGAGCATAACTTTGAATTTGAACTTTTGAGGCATAATAAACTTTTCTAAACCACTCACAGATGTTGAGCTCTTAAGAAACATGATCTGTGACATGTTTCAAGCTCTGATTTCAGAAGCCATTTTTGTTTATCCTGAATAAATTTGGTAAGTATTATTAACCAAGGAAATAGCAAAGGCAACAAAGAAATAACCAGTACCACAAGGGAGGTTCATGTGAGGACTTAATTAAGCTTTTTCAAGTATAAAAGATCATTTTTGTTGTGACGTGACAACTTTTTAAATGAGTTTCCAGCTGCAGTTACACTGACTTGAAGAAATGTCATGGCAACACTCCTTCCCTCCAAATTTAATTTGGGTTTAAAATGCATAAACACATTGCCCAATCTCATAAATTACTTATTTTCCGCTGAAATAATCCTTCTTAGACTGCAGACTCCCTGTTTGTGCAACTTTCAGTTCAAAAACATTCCCCGGTCTTGCTTTATAACCTTTTAGTATGTAATTCTGTGTGTTCTGGCAGGCTAAGGCCGGTATGGCTAAGTGAAGCTTGAATTGGCTTCAGTTGGCGTCAGTCTGAATCTTGCTGAAATCAGAAGGCTTTTTGAGTTGGTTGGCTGGGATCACACTGTGTGTTGCAAACAAATTTTATGGAGTTTACAACAAACGCTTGGGGGTTCAATTATCCTTGCCTGTCCTAAATCATAATCATTCCTCACATAATTTCCTAGATTTATAAAAATTAAATTAACAAAAAAAAACAGGTAAACCCCTTTTCTCCTTTGTGTCTGTCTTTTGCATCCCTCCTCTACCCATCTCCACTTTTGCTGCTCCCCCTGGGTTCACTCCTCCCTCTACAAGGGGCCCCAGCCTCCTCATCCTGTTTTCAGGGGGTTGGCCCTCAGCGAAGTGGGTGAAGCCAAATTTACTATGACTAAACACCCCTATAAACCTGTTTTGAAAATTCTTAGTTCTTTGGTGTTGGTTTTCCTTGTGAATGATGCAATAAGTCTGTATATTGTTTGGGGTTTTTTGCACCTTGTCCAAAACCGGGCTTCTATTTCCCATGTGTCTTTCAGGAGTATCTGGACCTGTGCGCTCCAACAGAACAGTATTCCCCCAGCTTCCCAGACACGCGCAGCTCCTGCTCATCGGGAGACGACTCCGTCTTCTCCCACGACCCTCTCCCGGATGAGCCCTGCCTTCCCAAGTTCCAGCACATGAATGGCAGCGTGAAAACATGAGGAGCCCAGGTCTGACCTGCCCCACCCCAGAGACAGACCGCCCACCTTGCTGGCTCCCCCCGGACTGCAGGAGCCTGCAGAGGAGCCGAGGCGAATGAGGACGCTGGCCGCAGGCTCAAGACTTAAAGCTCTTAGGAACCTTTTCGGTCACAAAAGACGGCTTGGGGTTTCGTTCCGAGTTCTGGAATTCTTCACTTCCATTTCAGTGATTCCATTCCATTCCGCAACAGCCAGGCAGGTGGCTCGCAGCTTTTTTTCATTCCAGAAGGGATGGACCAAGATGGACTCAAAGGCACAAGACAGGGAATAAAACAGAAAAGAGGAGAGGAGACTTGTTTATTTTGTATCATTATTTTTCAAAAATAAGCCCACACACACTTATTATGGGTCAGCAAAACACAGTATATAGAGTGCTGGGTATATTTGTAAATATATTCAAATATGTATAAATATATATTATATATTTCAATTGAATTATTTTTTGTATGGATTTAAGAATAAGCGCCCCCCTCCCTTCTGAATCACACTGAGGTGAAGTGTGTCGCACCTCTTCATAGCTCCGTGGTGAAAATCATGTATTACTTTCATTGTTCACTCGACACAGTGGTTGGAGTATTTGCTTTCAGGGAAAGAGGTAGCATGTTAATTTATTGACTCATGTAAAAAAATTTAAAAAGTACAAAAAATATTAATTAATAACCCATTATGTTTATTGTAATTTAAAATGATCTTTCACTGCAGGTAACAGAAATATTGTATAGTGGGTATTTTGAAAGATCCTGGGTTCATACATATTTTTTTAAATAAATGTGAATATTAAGTTAATTTTAAATACTGTACATTTTATATGTAGTCAGCTAACCTTTTTTTTACATAGAAGACACAGTCCTTGGTCTATTGTCCCTTTCCAAACGTCTTATTTGAAATGAGAAGGGTACTGGATGTTAATATATAACGTAAAGTCTTTACAAATACCCACTACTACACTGTTACTTCATCTAGACTAAATGTAGATTACACAGCATTCAGTTATGAAGAAGATTAAAACAAAAAAGTGAAAAAGAGTATTAAAATCATTTAATGTTTTCTACTGGACCAATTAAAATTGTTGCTGCAAGTGTTGATTTCCTGACACTTTTGCAAATAAAAGATAAAACCTGATGGCGGGTGAGATGTTATTTTGTTTTGCAGAAGTGGTTTGAGTATAGCTGCATTTTTTCAAATACTTCTGATCACATTGTATATTCATTTGAATTGTGTTTTTATTTAATCAGCTTTCCTATGGTTCTGGTAGAGTACTGATCAATGTTAGGTGTGTGCAAAACAACAGTTTCATGGTCTTCCTAATCTCAGAGCTGCCTGGCTACATTCCTCACCATGGTGCACACCCCAGTGCTGGATTAAAATTTTTGTAAGTGCTTAATGAGTATCCAGCACTTCTGGTGTTCAAAGTCTACCATATGCATTGAAAGTCCTTGTTGTCCTTTATTTCAAGAAAATCCAGTTCAGCTTCTGGAGGTGTGCTCCACACACAATATCAAAAGGATCTCAGAGTAGCTCAAACTCTCAAATCATTTTTGGTATGTGACGAAATTAATTTGAACATTATGCTATTTGTTTAAGATGAAATTACCGATCAGGAAGATCAGTCAGGCCAATGAAGGGAATCTGGTACGAAATCGAGATTGTGTACTTGAGTCTCCTCTCAGGTCTTGCTAGTTATGCAACTCACTTTTCTCCCTTTGCTTTTTGAAGTTAGGAAGCTAAACACAGCAGATTGAAATCAGTGTGTTAATATTCTCTCAGTGGAGTAGTTTAATACAATACTAGCATATTTAGACCTACCTCTGATCCAAGCAGTGTATTATGCAGTGTAGCCTCTCTTTGTGTCGGGGCTCATAGTGTATAATCAGTCTGCAACTGTGATTTAACTCCCTTGGCAGATCTTGGTAATTAAAGGCATCACTTTAGGCTGTTCTGCCATTTAGCACCGTATGTTTGAGTCTCGTACATGTTGTGTGGCACAAGTACTCAATGGTATTACTGGGGTTGGAGCAGATATGCTCCCATAATTTTGGAGTGACTTAAATTTCTGTATCTTCCAAAGTTCTCTGCTACAATGGGGCTTTTTGACAGCCCATGGTACAGATGCAAGGATCTCCAATAATTTTGGACCTAAAAACTTCACTCAAGCCTTGTCAGGCAACAACCTCCTTTTTTCCATTGGCACACCCAGGCCGCAGGGGGCTCGGGCTGGCATGGAGAAGATGGTTTACAATTTTTTTTAAGCAAGCTGGGGAAACTCCAGCCTTGCAACATGTCTGGCTCATGCTCGGGGCTGTAGTAGGTGGCAGGTGGGGTTTTTGATTTTCGTAATTCTTTGCATTTCAGCAGCACTCAAGAAAGACAAACAAAGCATACTACTTACAAAATTAGTGCAAGTAACAAAACGGGCTTGCACAATAACACATACTATAATTCTAATTTATTCTAGAAATTGCTGTGCTAATTTATAAGTGGTCATCAGCATCCCATATTCTTGTAGCTTATTGTAGGAGAAAACCGCAGATACATTGAAGCTACAGCTGAAGAAATAGAGGAGCACTAAGTAACGCAACTGAACATTTACCTAGAACAAAATTAAAATGCCTTACATTTGTAAAGTGGTTGAGATTTAGGATTCTGTAGATTTAGGAATGGATCCATTTCATCCATCATTTAAGTGCAGCGCCTATCTGGGTGACATATGGCACCCATTCTACACAGCAGATCAAGTGGAGTTTCACCAATTGAAGTAAGGAGGAACCTCAGGGAGTTCAGACATTAATGGTGGACTGGAGAAAGTGGAGCTAGGACTCCTACTCTAACAGTGTCTTGGCAACATTACTAGCAAAGTAATCAGGACCTCTGTTTCATGCCTCATTCAAAGGATGGCATCTGCTACAACAAAAAGTGCACCATGTCACCATAATGGGGGACTGGTTTGGAAATTCTGGTCAAGATAGAAAAGTGTCATTTATTGGTCCTCTAACACCACAGCAAAAAAACAGTTTTCCTTAGAGGTCTCCCATCACAGTATTGACAAGGCCCAGCTATGCTTAGCTTCTGAAATCTAAGATCAGGTACAAGGTGGTAATGCTTCCATCAGCCTATTAACTCTTGATTATATAAGAATTCACAAACTTATTTTAGAAGTAGAAAACCTGGAGGTATATTAACATTCTAATTGATACTTTCTAAATGTTCTTTTCAAAAAAGCTTGTGTGTTGAATAAAATATTAATCTCTTCTTAATAATATTATTTATTCAGAAAGTGGTGATTTCAAGTTACTCTCTAAAACATTATGGAGAGGTTAGGGAGGGCAACTGTCACGGTGTGTGAGCTGCAATGGTACAAGCAGAGGTTAATTTCAATGTATGTAAGTAAAATAATATCTTGTCTAAGGAGTCTTTTCTTCTTCTTTTAGAAATTGGAAGTGGGTTAGTAAAAAAAGTGGATAAAGAGATGGAACTCTGGGAGGTGTAAGTGGTACCTCCTCAAATGAGAAGATTAAACAGCTTATTTGATTTCTGACTGCTGGCCTTTGATGTCTTAATTTCCAACAATGCACCTCTCTCTATCCACAGCTCTGCTCTACCATCTCTCCACAAAGCCCTTGAAGAAGCCTCCCCAGCTGAATCATTATGCTTTTTACTTTCCAGCATGGAATTAACTATTACTTGCTCCTTTAAACTTGTATCAGTCACTTTCAAATCTCCAACTTTGCTAGAACAACGAGAACAAGTAAAAAAGTGGTTGGAAGGGAGGCCAGAAGATGGAGTGCCTCTCAGGGACTGGGCTTGGGAATGGAGAGAAGAGGACTGAGGTCAGACAGAGCTCCGGCTCCTCCTTAGCGGCTGTCAATCTTCCCAGCACCAGGCACCAGTCGGCACGTTTGCTCCTGCCAGCTAATCTCCCATCAAGGTAAACAACTTTCTTTTCAAAACAAAAAAACATGGCCTGTGAGAAAAAGCACTGTAAAGTCAAACTGGGCAAACAGCAACCATGCACATGGGATAGGAGCGAAAATAAAACTGATCTCCACTGTTAATTAGTCAACAGCTTCCTGGTTTCTTGTTAGTGTCCCAAGGTGTCCAACAATCACTCAAACCCTTCAGTCACAAGATCTTTTGAGAAACTGTGTGGTTTGGATGTTAATTTAATCTTTTCTGACCTCCCCTCATATGTACGTTTTCTTATAATTTTCCAACAGTACTACCTGAAGGTGCAAAAACATATGAACACACTTAGCTTTAATTTCCTGTGGTTTAGGAATGTGTTAGTCCAAATTCTGTTTATTGACATGATTATTTTTTGGCGAGGAAACGTCTTTTATTGAATCTTAAATGAAAATATTCCAATTATACATTAAGGAATAAAATAACTGTTAAAAGAATAACTGCATATTACCTTTTGAAACATTCTGTTAGTATCAGTACTGCCTATGTAAACATAATTCTTACATGCTGGAACACACTGTACCCTGTGTGTTTGAAGTAGATTTTACAATATACAGAGCAGGGGTAGAAAAAAGCTAGTCTTTCCAAACAGCATCACTGTGAGGATCTAGTACTACCAGCTGCTTAATTGTACAATTAAATAATAATGGTTAATCAATAAGCTGCTTGTGCCCAAATCCTGTAGTGCAATGGTCTGGAGGGTGGCTTTGACTCCCTCCGTTCCCAGTGTGCACAGAGGCCCACAACACCAGAGTGCTGCTTGTTTCACACCAGCCAGCTGCCAGGGGTGGTGTGTTTTCACAAGGGTGGGTGCTCAGGAATGTCAACACAGGCTTTGTCTACAGCTGGGAGAACACAGATACTGAGATAGCAGGATTGATAAGGAACCGATAAGGAGGCAGGACTGTGTTATGCTTAACTCTTTGTGCTGAAATAAACCTGGAACTGCTGGCTGACTGACAAGTACAGATAAATTATGTGAGGTGTTGGTGTCAAAACAGGTCCTTGACCGCAGCAACACGGTGGAACATGTCAGTTCCAGCGCCCCTCCTGCTGTGGTTTGCCATGGCCAAACAATGCCGAAAAGCGTGAAGAATTTACCTACTCTGACCTCAAGAAAATTCCTGTTTAGCCTTCCAACTGACTGCTCTTACAATCAACCTTGTCATTACAATCCCTGTGAAGTGGTTACAGTTAATACAGGACCATGCTGCTGAATCTTCCTACTGCAGAAATGACAGATTAGACTTATCACCTTTTTTCTACAATTATTTTGAGGAAACCAGGAGTGTGATTTGTCATGGAGCCAAAAGTGTTGGAAATTCCCTGTTGGAACAATACAACAGTATTGTGTGTTAAGGTTTTTTATGAGTTAATTGTCTCCATTTTACTGTTGACTACAATCAAAGATATGTTATCTCCCATATCTCCCAGGATTTTATATCAATGGTCTGTTTTTAATGGCTTTTCTTTGTTGTAATTTAACAGGGAGAGAGCTGTTAGAGTGAAGCCACTTCAACAAAGCTGCACCCAGAGGGGTTCATGTGAGGATGAGACACATGATTGAGTGGAACCGTGTCTTGGCATTAGAACATTCAAATGCCCAGTTCATTAAAGTGTTAACTGTGACATTGGAGGGATAAAATTCCTTTCGGCTCCCCTACTACATGATAAAGAAGCTCAAGGTGTACCCAACGGGATAACTCTCAACCTGCGTTCCATGGAGGGTAGTCTTCATTCCATAACTCTCAATTTGCACAGCAAGCCACTGTTAACTACGGAAACCTTTCTTGTGTTAGAGTTAAATTTTGTTGTAAGTTAATATTTTATTGATTTGTTTGCAACAAAATGAATCAACTATGTGGAGTACACTGGACTGTCAATCATGAAAACTGCTTAACACAAGAGCCAGTGAGTTTCAGACAAATCTGAATGGCTATGTCACAAATAAATGCATTTTTAACCGTATTAAAACTTTTCTGCTGCAAGCTATTGCCACTAATTTTCTCTTTATTTGAAAGGATTTAAACAGATTTAAGTTAATACTGTCCTAACGTAGTCAACAAAAATATAATGATCATGTGACCCAGTTTCTTCCACGGTCACATCACCTAGCAACCTGAGTCACTGACCTCTCCTTCAGAAACAATCCTTTGTACACAGCAGCAATGAAGGCAGATTCAGGGAGAGCCAAAAAGAGTAGCCCCACCCCTACAATAGCCTGTTCAGTAAGATAATTTATTTTATTTAAAAGTCTGAGATTGGCACTTGTTGTATAACAAATAGTAAAAAAAATAATTGTACGTATAAACACCAGTGAATGAACCAGAGCTGCATTTTAGCAAATGGGAAACCTGCACAAAAATATCTTTATAAATACCGTGAGATTTGCATTGCATGTAGTTTAAAAATCAGTTGTAGAAAACCAGTCAACAGGTTCTCCTCCACATTGTCCTGAATCCACCTTAGAAGATAAATCAACCGCCCACACTGCTTCTTAGTCTCAACTCACTCAGTTCGCCAATGGCCTCATTCTCTGTATAACTGCCTCACTGCCTCATTCAATTCAATGCTTTATTAGCATGACCGATGGGTACAATCAGTGTTGCCAAAGCAAATAAAAATAATAAAATTAACATGGAACAAAACAAAAAAATAAAAGTAAAATAAAATCTACAGACATATTACAGACATTTACAACAGAGACATATCATAAAATATTTATATATACTGTAGACAGATGGATCATTATTGAGCACCATTCACTCTCTCACAATTTCACTCACTCTTCCTCCCCTCCACCTCTCACTCACTCCTTCTCCTGTGCAACAGAGGAGCTTAAATAAAGTTGGTCAAGTTGTGAGGCTCTTTTTGCTCAGGCTCACATTACCAGTGACCTTGTTAAAAATCCAAAGAGGTGCATTATATTTTTCAGCATAGAAAGTACAATGCCAATAAAAGAGCATCTTTTTGTTTAAGGAGTAGTTCCAGTGATATATTCACAATTGACAATTACATAAATGTGACATCCGGTTTACATCTTCAGTTCCAAGTCTTCTCTGAATTGTGTGAGGAAAAAGAATCCTCTGACTGGCTGACAAAAATGATAAAATGATAACATAGTAATTGGAGATGAGGAGCGGCTGTGTGTCAGCATGCTCAGGGTCAGTGTCAGTGAAAGAATGTAATACTTTCATGAATGGAGTCTGCAGCATAGGAGAAGAAGACTGTGCAGCATCCCTGTTGTAAACTTCAGAGACAGTTTTCCAAACAACAAAGGCCAAGTGGCTGTTCCGGTATGTTTCGACTGCTCTGGAGTAGGAAAGAGGTCTGTATTAACAGCTCCCTAGCAGTCTCCTCTGCAGAACTCTGGCTGGGTCTGCACTCTATCAGCTCTTGTCTGCTTATTCATTCATTAGCACAAATGCTGTGCATTGCCAGAGCAAACTGTGTGATAGAAACTGACTCTTCCAGGGAGCTAACATAAACAAAGTGCATTGTAACAAAATAACTTTCTGTCTTACGCAGCGATCTATCCGTTATCAGAAAACTGTTTGTTCCTGGAGAATGTCTGGCAACCCCATGCCTATACTGGAAACAAAGGTGGCAAGGTACACTCTGCACTCGATGTCAGTGCTTTGCAGATCATACACATAAGCAATAAAAATAATTTAGAGGCATCAAATGAAGTATCCAACAAGCATCTGGAGCACCAATGAACTAAGAGAGAACCAAAGCACTAAGAGGAAACCCAAAGAAATGCAGAGAAGAAGTGCAAAACCATCATGCCCCAGCCTAGCCCAGAAGCAGACTAGGACACAAGAACTTTGTGACAACAGAGCTAACTGTCATGCCACTGTGTCTCCCCTTCACTCAATGCTTTTAAATAATTTTGATATGTATACTGTGCGGTTCACTCTGATGCAGAATGCACTACTGTTCTCTGCATCTCTCCATGGCGGGCCTGGCCTTTCTTCTGTACTGAGGTTCCCATTTTATTCTGTATGCAATCTATCCATATACTCCAGGGCTCACTCATATGCATACAAGTGTACACCAATGTATTTTGTCATTTGGTTTGGTAGAAAATCCTTCTCAGTTAAATTAAATTTCATCATCAAATTGGACAAAATCACTTTGAAGGCACCAGCATGTAAAACGGCAAATGAACTGCTGGAATAACCTGTCTTTTTCTGTTCATTAGTAAAACTTCACAAAATGTTTCATACAGTCACATAGTGTTATATGCAATACCAACTCTTGCAATATTATATCAAGCAAATCCTAAACTTAGGATCAAGGCCAGGAACTGGAGGTAAGCATAATGCTGTGGTATTACAGAGAAATGTTCAACACTATATTACCAGTGCTGCAGATTTGCTTTTCTAGAAACAACTATAGAACAATTTTGATCCAATTACCTAATTAGGAGTTTCACAATGCACATCTAGAAAACAGCTTGCTAAATTCTGTTTAATCATATTTAATGTAGGTGAGAACATAGAAAATACTTTAATCTTTGAGCCATCTTAGTAGGATGCAATGGCTATGCCTGTATGTTTTGGACAGTTCTCTAAAGGAGCACTTTTGAGTATATGTAATGGGCATTCTGTCATACTGTATGTAATTGGTCTGACTGTGCCAGTGAGCTCCAGACTACTCCTCCTCTCTGAAGATTCTCTAGCTACTATTAATCTACTTTTTTGGTTATTCTGTCTGATACGATCCCATATTATGAAATTCACTTACTGCTTCTTTTGTATTGGTTGCAGGCAGCATGGTGGCTGCTGCTTTTCACCTCTTAAATTCAGAGTTTTATTCTGAGCACAGCTTGTATGTCCTTTTGAGGTCAGGAATTTCTCCTGGTGTTTTGGTTTCCTCTTACTGTACAGCTTAAATGGCATTTCTAAATTCCCCCCCTATATGTGTCTGTGCACCCTGTGGTGGTCCAGCAATCCTGTCAGGGTATAGTCCTGCACTGTTTGTAATGTTTGCAAAGGTTTGCTGCTCAGTGAGATACATCCTGTGTCCTCTTAAATTTACACCCTCTGATTCTAATTTCTTAATTAAAACTCTTCTTTTACATAACTTTTCCATAGCAGATTGAGACAACAGTATTACCCAAATGATTAAAGTAGTCTTATACAAGTAAGAAAAATAAGGGTGTGACTGTAAATTTATGAGATACACCACTGCAAGACACTTTCCTAATATATCAGCTTTAATCCTCTTGTCTGTTCTTTGACACTTGGCTAAGAGGAAAACTGAGATGAACAATGGCTTGAAAATTCAACTGTGCCCCAGGGTAGTTTTTTAAGAAAAATATTTCATTGGTAACTTAAAGTTTTTTTGTTACTTCTTTTTAGTTCATAATTAACATGACAATACAGAACTGACAGATGCTCTGTGTGGGATTAATCATGGCCTATAAAATACATCCTTTTAACAACAACCTCTGTGTTCTTGGCCTGAACAGATTTACAGTAGTTGTTTCTATTTCACGTTCGCTTAAGGGCATCCGTTTATTTTCATACCAGGATGTTTGGCTCGGGACAAAGGCACTACTGCAGAGACATCACAGGAGCTTAATCTTTTTTTCAGTAACCTGGATACAGTTTCTTCTCAAAGTAATTAAGTGTTCCAGGTTCTTTCAGGGGAGTTATAAAGCATGCCTTCTCATGAGAAAAAGGAATGTTGTCTCTACAGGAGGAATATAATTAAATAAAAGAATTTCTAGAACCTGTAACAACATGAACTGCAGTTTCTTGTTGAGGCAGGACTGCGGTAATTATTATTCTAGGACTGATCACATTGACATAAAGCCTCAGGTACTTAACTTTACATAACATGATGCTGAGCTAGCAGAGAAAACTTTCTCATTTCTTAAATCTTAATGGCTCTTTTTTCCCCAATTATACCAAAGGGTGTAACTAATATTTGCTTGAGAATGAAGAAAAGAATAAAAATGAAGACCTGTATTGCCAATTTAGCTCACAGTCGGGGATGACACAGTCGTCACCCGAGAACCGTAGTCAGTCCGTTTCGGAAAATCCCACCATCCTGGAAGGGAAAGATTGCAAAAGTGAGCAAACTCTCCCTGCAAATCTCTTAACAAACTAGTAAAATAGCATTGTGCAAAAATATTGGCAATGTTTTACTTGAATGAGAATAAAAAGCCCTGTCATATTCCCTCATTAACACTACGGAACGCAATATAACAAAATACATAATCCTCTACAACCATTTGAGCAAATGACATTACATGCAGACAATCATTCATAACATTTCATAATAAGATGGTTTCAGCCAAAAGCTAAGAGCCGAAGCGAGGTGAAAATGATGGAAGACACTTTGATGGCTGACAAGGACTTTCTGCAGATGTAACAGTGGTCTGACCTGAAAAACCCATCCTTGGATCTGTGTTGTAGGAGATGGATAATTGCATTGACCAGCTAAGAAGGCTTTGTTGAAGACTTGGTCAGCAGTAAATCTTCTATCATCAGAAAGGTGGGGGATAACAAACCATAACAAACCCCGGAACTGATTGTGACTCAAATCTTGAGCTTCTCGTGGCAACTCTGAAGATAAGAATGGATAAAAAAAAGAAAGTATTTGCATGAAAAGCTGAAAAGCTGAAAAGAAAGACAATCTCACGAAAGCCTTCTTTCCGGACCCTATCCAGAGGACACAATCCAGGGTAGAGTGAGGAAAACACGGGGAAAAGGGCATGCAGAGATCAGGAATGAAAACAAGGGGCGTGCCCACAGTGTGCTGGTGTTCGGGGAAGGTGTGGCAGAGGCTAACTGTCCAAAACTGAGTCCAATGGGGAATCCGAGAGAAGGCAAAATCCTGAACCGGGCGGTCCATCCAAGACAAACAGAATTAAAACTGGAATCGGGTCAGAACCGGCAGGAACAGGAATTTAAAACTTTGACGGGACCAGGCGCTTCCAGGTCCCGGACTCGCCTGGTACGGGAACCAATGCAGAGCCCGGAACAGAGTGAGTGCCCGGCTTTTATATGACGGGGGGCAGGAACCAGAGGCAGGTGCAGGGAATGAGTACTGAACAAGGAAGGGCTGGAGCATCCTTAAGAGGAGGGGTTTACGATCGTGACAGACAAGGCAAGATATAAAATGCTGAAAAGAGATATACAAAGGTATATGAGAAAAGACACCTGGATTGTATCTGACCCAAGCTAAAACAACAAAGACAACATGTGTGAACTTTTTCAGACAGTATGATTTGTTAAACAGAGGCCCCTGTCGCACCCCAGGTACATCAGCTTAAGATCTGATGAAATAATCAAAGCAACTGAAAAAAATAGCACAGTTTAGTGGGAATATTGTAAAGATATGTAGTAAGACAAAAAGAAGAGATGATGATAAGCACACAATTATTTGAGTAGGAACTCCCTCCACACCCCACAGACTAAAGTAACAAGAGCCATCAGAGTCACAGTCAATAGGAGGCAACAAGTTCCACTATAGTACCAGTAGAGCTGATCAAGGCAAGTGGAGAACCAGTTCTGGAAAGAATGCACAAAATTTGCATGGCATTATGGAAAACAAGAGAATGAATGAAGTGCTGAACAAAAAATCATTTTTGTCCCACTTCCCAAAAAATATGACCTGAAGCAGTGCACAAACTAGCGATCTAAGCCTGCAACTCACAACTGGCAACCCACTAATGCTATGCAGGTATGAGCCTAGTCAGTGCCTGGATGACCTCCTGGGAAAAACAAAGGTTGCTGCTGAAAGAGGTATTAGAGGGGACAGTAAGGGGCACTCACCCTGCAGTCTGTGTGGGTCCTAATGCCCCAGTATATTGACAGGGACACTATACTGTAAAAAGGTGCTGTCCTTTGGATGAGACATAAAACTGAGGTCCTGACTATCTGTTGTCATTAAAAATCCCGGGGTTTTTCTCGAAAAGAGTAGGGGTGTTACCCTGCCGTCCTGGCCAAATTTCCCCTGGCCTTTACCAGTCATGGCCTCCTAATAAACCCCATCTATGAATAAGCTTAATGTTCTCCATGATAGCTGGTGTGTGGTGAGTGTATTAATGCACTATGGCTGCCGTCACATCATCCAGGTGGTGTTGTACATTGGTGGTGGTGGAGGTGAGTCATCATTACTTGTAATGATTGTGATGCATCCAATCATGTTCATTCTGCAAATCCCAAAGACCAAGAATAAAATTGCAGTTGGATAAGCCAGATTTTGGGAAGTGGGAACCAGATAGCTAACCATGGGATCCTTCTTCAAAAGGTGATGTGTTTTTTTTAATTCAGAAGACTTTTGAGTCTATTTCTCACAACAAAAAAATAGACTAACTATGATCGACATGGGTGTCCACTGAATCAGTCTGCTCACAAAGTTATACCAGGAGCAAAGCCAAGTTCAAAGTCGCTGATACTTTTCACATTGGTTCCGCATGAAAAAGGAGATGATAAGGATGTATGTTATCTACTCAATTATTTAATATGCTGGCAGAGATTACAATAAAGTAAGATTTAGATGCATATGAAATCGGCATACAGGTTGGAAGTCAGTGGTTGAAGAATCTGCATTACGTTGATGACGTTATCTTTCTTGAAAGCTCTGAGGCTCAGCTGCAGGAATTGCCTACTAATTAATGTGTGACCAAGGTCATGTGAACAGAAGGAATCATCTTCAGCATCAGTGTCCAAATACCAGTTTGGATCAGGTAGGAAGCTTCCTGTAACTTGAAACCATTGTTCTGGGCAAGGCACTGTGCTAGGAGATCTACTGTAGTGTAGGCTTGGCAAGGCTAGAAATGTCAGTACGGCTCTGAGGAAGAGATGGAAATGTGTGAATACTGTACATTACCACACAAGCTTGATTTCTGAATGCATTTGTATGGCCACCTACAAATGTGAAAAGAGGGTGAGCAAAAAAGATGGATCAGATTATATGAAACAAAAGCCTGAGATAGATACTGCCTGTGGCATGGATAGCCAGGAAAACTAACGAATAAGATTTGAAAATAGCAGGAGTTACAATTATCCTGCTTAAGTCAGTAATGACAAAAGATAAGCTAATATTGGCATGTGTAATGCAAGGAGATTAATTTGGAAAAAGACAAAGGTATGTTTGGCACATACAGGAAAGGAAAACTCATGACCTCCTAGATGGGACTCATGACAGAACAATCTATGCTGGCAGAAAAGAATAAGATAAGATAAGACTTTATTGATCCCAAAGGGAAATTGAGGCATTACAGCAGCCCAGCCCAAGAAGAGCAAGACAGACATCAGAATAGGCTAAAATGAAAATAACTACGGCATTAGAGTAATTAAAAAGTATATAGAATACAAAAATAAAATAAAATAGAGTTAGCAAAAAATAGGTGTCTGTAAAAAATGCTAATAGTAACTGTAAAACAATAAAAGATGTGTAAAATGCACACACAAATATATATATACAGATTGAAAATACCACAGTATAAACAGTATATTAATGCAGTGTCTAAAAAGTATGTGAGTGCAACATGCTGTCCGTAGGTGTGCAGATGAAGGGCTAACAGGGCGTAGCCTAGGACACTGTTATACACCCTGACAGCCACCGGGAGAAAGGACCTGCGGAAACGTTCCCTTGAACACCGTAGCTGGAGCAGTCTGTTACTAAAAGTGCTCCACTGTCTAATAACAGTCCCATGTAGTGGATGAGAGGCATTGTTCATGATGGCTGTGAGCTTGGTCAGCATTCTCCTCTCTGTCACTATCTCCAGGGGGTCAAGGCTCAGTCCAAAACAGAGCCAGCCTTCTTTATGAGTTCATTGAGTCTATTTACATCTCTTGCCATGAAGCTGCTGCCCCAGCACACAAGTGTGTAGACGATGGCCACTGCCACCCTTGATTCATAAAAATGCGTAGCAGTGTTCCACATACACCAAAGGACCTGAGCCTCCTAAGAAAATAGAGTCGGCTCTGACCTTTCTTGTACAGGGCGTCAGTGTTAACAGTCCACTCCATCTTATCATCCAGGTATACCCCTAGGTACCTGTAGGAGTGCACCACCTCTATGTCCTTACCCTGGATGGAAACAGGGGTCAACGGAGACTTCTTCCTCCAAAAGTCCATGACCATTTCTTTAGTCTTGCTGATGTCTTGCTGATGTTGAGCTGGAGATTGTAAAGATGGTTAAGATGACACCACTCCACAAAGCTGGTAATCAGGCTTCTGTATTCCTCCTCCCTCCCCTCACTAATACACCCTACAATTGCAGAGCTATCCAAATACTTCTGCAGATGACGCCTCAGAGCTGTACTTGAAGTCAGAGGAGTGAAAGGTAAACAGGAATTGAGCAAGGACAGTCCCCTGTGGAGCCCCAGTACTGCTAACAACTTGTACATACTATGGCCTGCAGGTCAGATAATCTATAGTCCAGGACACCAAAGGAGTGTCCATCTGCGCCACCCTTAGCTTATCTCTCAGTAATGGGGGATGGATGGTGTTAAAGGTGCTGGAGAAATCAAAGAACATAACTCTCAAAGTGCTCCCCCCTCCACCCCTACGTGTGACCGGTAGGCAAACTGCAGGGGATCCAGTGCTGTACCCACCAGGGTTCTGAGGTGGTCCAGTACAAGCCTTTCCAGAGTTTTCATCAGGTGTGATGTCAGTGCCACTGGTCTGTAGTCATTCAAGACTTTAGGGTACCCCTTTTTGGGTACTGGCACCAGGCAAGATGTCTTCCAGAGCACTGGAACCCTTTCTCAGGATGAAGATGTACTGCAGCACTCCACCCAGTTGGTCTGTGTAGATCTTTAACACCCTAGAGCTTACACTGTCAGGACCCGCTGCCTTCCCTGCATGGAGTCTCCTCCCTTCTGACCTGGTCAGCTGTAATGGATAGGCCGAGGAGGGATGGGGAAGATGGAGTAGGAGGGATCTCATGATGGGGTGACTGAGGACATGAAGAGTGTGTCTGGGGTGAAGGCCTGTGAGGTGAATGGTCAGTGGGCTCTGTATCGAATCTGTTAAAGGAAAGATTCAGTTCATTGGCCCTCTGCAGGCCTCCCTCACTCTGTTGGCCACTGGACAGCTTGTATCTGGAGATCTTCCTCATGCCATTCCACACTTCTCTCACATTGTTCTCTATCAGCCTGTCCTCCATTTTCTTCCCATAAGCCACTTTGCTCTCCCTGACTCTCACCTTCATCTCTTTCTGCACTCGCCTCAACTCCTCCTTGTCACCTGCCCGAAAAGCCCTATTTTTCCTATTTAAATTGCTGGGGACCCAGGGTTTATTATTGGAAAAGCAGCATACTCCTGGTGGGCACTGCACTGTAAACACAGAAGTTTATGTAGTCTGTGATGCAGTGGGTATGACCATCAATATCATCTCCATAAGGCTCACAGAGTACCCCCCAGTCCGTTGTTCCAAAACAGTCCCTCAGTGCATCATTAGCCTCAGCTGACCATCTCCTCACTGTCCTGGTGGTCACTGATTGCCGTAGGACAATAGGTACTATCGGAGAGGAATTGTCTGTAACACATCCAATCATCGGAACAAAGCAGGCTGAAACCAACCAGCTCCAGGTCCTGGTATTTTTGTGAAATTTTATTTTGCTATGTTTCTTTATCATGTTGTGTGGAATTAATCAAGACGTAATGGCTGTGTTTTTTTAGCCTAAAGTAAAGCATTGCTAAAATATGTCCAGAATTATTTTGCTCAATGAAGTCTGTGACATTGTAAAACAAGGAAAATATAGATTAACTGGGGCCATTACTCGTTTGTGTGGCTAGACACTTCATTATGGTGCTTTTCATATAGACTGTCTAGTTCCCCAGTCCTTGCTTAAACTGACCGTAATAACAAGCGACTAAATGGAAACCCAGAAGGAGAGCCCAGTTTTTGTAAATAAGTTTTCTTTCTTAGCCTAAGTGTCTGAATGTAGTGTAAGAGCAGAGAAAAGGTGCTTTGTGTGGAGGCTGGAGTTATATCCATCAGAATTGTCATTCTAGGAATGAAGCCAGCCAGATGTATTAACTTACTAGCAATTGCACTGGTGCCATCTGGCCGGCTGCTGGGCTGCTTACAGAAGATGGAAAAATAAATTAAAACTAGCAGCAGAAGTCGGGCTTCCTGGTGTCAAACGAGGATTTCACTTTCCCCCATTAAATACATAGCAACTTAAACCTGCTGCAGATTGATAAAGTTTGACCTTGCCAGTCATCAACCCCATACTTCAGTGAGTTTTTAATGCTTGGCATGCAAATCTGTTTCTTTTCTTCAGTCACAAGCCATTACAGAATGCACTCGATATCCTTTGAACCTCAAAAACACACCACCGGTGAACAACTGTGCCCAAACATAGCAGGAATAAAGACATTGAAGAATGTGATGCAGCTATAGAAAGTTTATTTAAAATTACAAGGAAAGTTTTAGCAATATTTTTGGAACAGTATGTGACACACAAATTTTGTATGTGCCTCTATTCATGGCATATGGCACTATTATAGAATTACATCACTTAGACTTCATTGAGAATAAATTCCAGTCTTATTTTTTATTAGCAACAAATCCAAAAACACCTACAAAGACATCTATGGAAGAGCACAGCTGATGGTTATTCTAGTGATATTAGTTTAAGATTGACTAATTACATATTTAATTGATTAATTGTATGTTCTGTAGATTTTTCTCTCTTCAGGAGGATTATTATTTTAGCTGGGGATTTTCAGAATTGCTTAACAGCTGCAAAGGAAAGAAAACCTACTTTTTCTGTGCAAAAAAAAAGTGGAGAGAATTTATGGCAGATTAATGTGAGCTGAATTATTTTATGCAAACCATATTTGCTTCTCCTGTGTTACAGGATCTCCAACCCCCCCTATCAAATAAAGCCATACCTGCTGGAGGAACCCCAAAATAAGCAAATTATGGGGGGAAAAAAAACGTTTTTATGAAGGTCAGTCACGCAAAACATCAGCAATCCCAAATCAGATAAAGCACCTACTAGGGTAAGAATTCTTCTTCACTGTGGTTCTGGACTGCTGCAGTTGTCAGAAAGAAAGAAAAAGAAAAAGCATTACAAATCTGTGAATTGCAAACAAGGAACTTTGCATTTGAATGTAAATATACAACTGGGCCAAATTTAGACATGTTGAAGCCAGTTTCTTGAGGTACCAGTACTATAAGCTACAGACACGTAACATTATTCTGTAACACTGCAAATTAACAAGGATTCTTACACATTTTCCCTACCTTAAGCTGGTGCAGCTCTGGCACATCTGTCATATTCAGCATAGTCACTGGCTGGGAGTGGTAAAATGAGAAACTATCACTTTCCACTTGAGCCTCTAGAAGCAGGGTATGAATACTGAGCCAAAGAAGAAAATGAAAATGCACATGGATTAACATACAAAAATTGAACAAAAAAGAAAAGCTATGAAAAAATTGAAATAGTGTGTTCCATATGGTTTTTTTTATAGTAAACACGCAATATGAAAATACTACCGCTACTGTTTTCAGTAATCCAGCATGCAGTCTCTTCAGAGCATAACCACCTTCTCCCCAAAAGTCTGTTACTTTGACAGCACAGCACAGATGAAAACGAATGATTATACAGGGTGTCATGACTGCTTTTTTAGTTATACTGTTAACTGGTGTGCCATGAAAAGATCTCTTCACTCCTAGTATGATGTACAGATGGATCAAAATCTCATTTTAGATAACCAATGAAAATCATAAGAAGAATAGGGGAATAGGAGATACAAATACAGATACTGAAACATGTGCACACTGTTGTAATTCAAGATAGTTAAGTCCAAGAAAGTAATTGAAATTAAGTTACTTTTACATTGGACTTCAGCAAATGCATTGCTTTGCTGATACTAGTCAGTTTTTATTTCATTACAGTAATGCTTTCTGCTGTGGGAGTGAAATAAACTATTAACATACACTAATCATTCCTCAAAGTTCAACTATAACAGCCATTAATGTACTGAAATGCTCATAAGTTGAAAAGTGCACAGTGTCCTGAAATGTAGCGAACAGGCTGAGGGTTTGCAGGTGAACAGGAGAAAGACCCTGGGAATGGCTAACACTGCGCTATTTGTTTTCTGGCTGCCACCACAAGTTCCACAATGAATATCAAACATATTTTTTCCTGCTGTGTATCCTGTCATTTAAACATAACTAAAAAAAAAAGAAACTGAAGAAAAGAATCCTGGTCATTATTGTAACAGCTAAGTGGAAGAGCTGGGTGGCTCCATGGGCTGTTTGATTAAGTGGCTTGTGTAGAAAGTGAGGTGGCTGTGGGGTGGAGGAGACTGACCTCAGATTGGAGAACTGGATCAGCAGCACAGATCTGCAGAGAGAAGATTGGAGGGTTATAAAGTATTTACTGCAACTTCTCTCTTTCAATTCCCTCAACTGAAAAAAGACTCAGTAGTTAAAATGTTTTATTCTGCAGTAGTTGTCTTTCATTCTGCTTTTCAACATGGATTTAAATTGAGTGAGTTTTTAACAGAAGTTTGGATCCAAATCTCTCCCACTTCCACTATCCTACGTATATCGACACATCCTTGAGCTTCCCTTTGTAATCCTCCTGAAACCCTAGCGCGTTCCTCAGAAAAGTGAGGAGGGTAGTCACAAAATAGCCTCTAATACATGTTTTCTTTTCATTGCATTTATTATGATCTGACCAAACAACTCTAGTTGTTCCTAAACTATGAATAGTCTAAATAACACTTGAGTAGGATGCATCACTCTCAGCAACATAAAAAGCCAGGTTAGAAATTACTTGCACCACATAGGTGGACCTTGACAGTTTTTTTATCCTGTCACTAATGTTGCTACAACACATAAATTCCTCAGTGACAGATGCCCTGTACTTTCTCTCCCAAAAGAATTCCAAAGGCACTTTCTCCTAAAAATGGTAAACATTTCCTTAGCTTATTTAGTCCCCACAAAAGAAAAGATCCAGGCCTACGGGGTCCCCCAAAACATAAATGATTCCTGCAGTCTTTTATTAACTCACCGTTGTGAGACTACACAGAGCAATAACAATGACTGTAAAGAAGATATGTGTGACAGTTACATCCAGTTATCTTTAATTTGCGTTATAAAGGTTTAATGCCTCACTGATTTTTATTCCTGCTCTTCGATATTTATGCTTATCCCAATCAATTACTCTCTACACATCTATAAACAGTCTGCTGTCAGTTCTCAATAATAAGGTACAGAGCTGATGTGTTGAGTTGTCTGTAAGACCTCAGAGAGAAACTAACAAGAAATACTTCCGAAAATATTATCTGTTGGAAGGGAAGATGTGTATGTATGTGGTAAATAAAAGTAAATTCAAAACCTGAATCCAGTTGATACATAATGTTGTACAAACATTTCTAAAAGTTGCTAGAAGGTAGTGGTCTGGTTATGTTAGACAAAATGTTTTGGCAAAAGTTCTGTAATGTTGTCTTTACAGAGTCTCTGTAAAAAGACTTTTTCTCAAGAGGAATTTTTCTGCATAGCTTTTCAAAGGTTTTTTTGTCTTAGCCCATTGAAATTGTAAAGATAAAGGACACATCCTGTTAAACAACAATAAATTGATCTCAGTTATCTTTATGTCTATATCTATCAAAATTACATTTTTTAACAATTTAGCTACTATAATGAAATTATACTGTACATTTAGAAAAACAAGGATTTAATTGACCATATTTCTAATAAATCTGTGCTACCTAATAATTCTACGTTAAAAACATAATGAGTTACAAAATTAAATTAAAGTTCTTATCCTCAATTAATTTTTGCTGATAACACCATTACCAATATCATTCAAGCTGATGAGCCCCCATCTTCCTTCAAGTAAACAAATTAAACTAGATTATTGAACATAGGGTCATTCTTTTAAATCATTTAATAGAAAAAGTATAAAGTCTAATTCTTTATTTAGTCCAACTGGCAATGCAGTCTTTAAGTTTTCTATCCAACATGACTCTCTCTAGAGTAATTCATTTTTAGTTTAGGATTATTTCTTCACAAAGCATTTTGCAACTACAGAATGCTGATGAAAGCTGTGAATTTAAAACGTTTGTAATTATTCCAATGTACTGAGGAAAAGAATAAAAAAAAGAAACCTTGAGTCTTTTTTATGAAAAGTCTGAATGGGAGGAATTAATAACTTCTCACTGAAATTGACTTGTAAATAGTGTATGTAGCTCTGTTCCAGATTGGGGATACACCTCATATGCAGTGTATATGTTTCTGTGCTCGACCGAATATTTACTGACAATGGACGAATGAATGGTGCAGAAAATGGAAGCATTGCATGTGCATGTAGCTCACACAGGTTTCAGCAGGTATGGTGTCTGAAGTTGTCAGACCATTAAGTTTTGCCTATTTTGAGTAATATATGACACACAAAAAAGAAGGAGATCATACCCATCTAGACAGCACATATTTAATTAATTCAAGTTCCACACCTGAAGAAGGCTCCAGAGCCAAAAACGTTGTGTCTCTTTTCTTCTCTTTTCAGCATTGAATAAACCTTTACTTGTTCCTTTGCATATTTAATTAAACTTTCGTCTAAAGCTACTAGGGACATCCATACATCAACATGTATCATGGTTCAAAGGACTTACTGCATAAAGCAGTGGCTCAACATTGTGTACAATAGTCTTGTTCTTGACATATCTCAGAGATGTTTGCTGTCTGTGAGGCCAAACAAGGCAGAATTCTTGTCTTTGTAAGTTATATAGATTTCTCTCACTCGTCAATTGCTTCAGACTTAAAGGGTTAAAATTGTTCCAGTTAAACAAATGCAGCGCTCAATTAAATAATTATGATCTCATTTGGAATGAAAACCAGATGATCTAGGGATGTTCAAGGACCAAGGTTAAAGACCTCACATCAGATGTGTCATGTATGTCAGGCTGGAGTCTGTCCTCTCAGCGGCTCTCTGGAAAGCCACACAGCTACAGCCACTTCCTGTGTAAAGGGCGCGAGCTGATGCTCTACAGACAGCCTGGAAGGAAAGAGTAAGACAGGCGCCACTACCTGCAGCAACAGTGAAAAGAAACAGGAACAATCAAAACAACAAAAAAGCCAGACAATAGAGCTGTTCATGCAATACAGCCACTAACACTTGATGGAATCTGGTCCAATAAATTTGGAGTGACATGAGGTGTTTGGAAACGAGTATGTCAGTATCCCAGAGCAGCAGGATAAATATGATCTGACACAGTGGCCAAACAGGCAGTTAATCAAGAGGCCCCGGCTTTGACCAGCAACAGACTGACTGAGGCTCGGCCTAGGCAGTGAACCCATGGCAGTGCAGTGATTCCTGGGAGAGGGGTGCAGAGTCCCTGGTCCTGCAGTCTCTCAATAGAAAATGTATTAACAATTCGGTGCACTGAATACGGGCTTAGGGATCAGTTTAACAATATTTTTAACAAAATATGCCAAGGATAATGCACTAAACTTTGTGAACAAAAAGCATACAGTAGTTGTTGTTTACATGTTCTGTACTACATTCTACTTCCTGTATTCTGTACAGGTAAAGTGGATACGTAAAGTTGTGTGGGATAAATCCAGCATATACCGTATGCAAACCTTAGGAAAGCTATTGCAGTTACATAAACCATTTAATCATTTTTTTTCTCAATTGATTTAGTTTTTGTTCCATGTGCAGTTGTGGTGTCTGTTTTCTGTTACAGAAATGCTCTTTCAAACACAAACAGTATGTGAGCTGTATTATTGACCAAGCCATCTCAGAAGAATAGTGGTAATGTGAAATGTGATGAATTTTCCACTAATTGCAAACAAATGAGGGTGGAATGTTTGGTGCCCATATCTCTAATTACAGTTCTTGTTTACTGAATATTTTTGCATCCCAAAAGAGAGACCCCTTCCCTCTTCAAACAGGGGCAAAATGGTTTAGTAAGTGGAACATCCCACAATGGCATTGGCTCTGTGACTGACACCCATCTGTGCTCCAGACCCTGTTCTGATGTTGATGGGCGCTGCCAGTCTCTCTCTTGGCATTCATAGGAGGAGGGTGGGTTTCAAAGGCTCTTTTCCAGATCAGAATTTTTGCCCCCTTGTAAAATTACAAATGTAAAATTTAGCATGAGAAAAAACATATACAGAAAATATATATGAAAAAAATGATTTTTTTGTTGAGTTGTCCATTAAGATATGTGACGATGTTGGTTTGTCTTCTGTCCTATTTAAATTTGTACTATATATGTTGTATGTATGTCTCATCTGTGTTCTTTGCTGTACCGAAAGAAAATTCCACCATTTTTGTGTGACAATAAAGAATAATCTAAGATCACTGACCTTATTTTTAGACAACTTGAATGTGGTCTTTATATTATAATATAATCAAAAAATCTGTATGGGTATACAAAGGACAGCAGACAGGAGAATAAAGTAATACTTTAGTTGGTGCCCCTGTGTGTTCTTAGATCAAAGCTTAATAATTTTTAGCAGGCACCAAAAACCCTTTTGTGCTTTCTGGCTGTGAGATCTAGCCTGTAAACCTCTTTCCAATATAATAAGTATGGGCAAAATAAATTGAACCTGAATGTTATGGACCTTTATCATCAACAGTATTCTTTTGCATTTCAAGGCTTGTTAATTGCTACATGGACGAAGTCGTCCAAGGTGGCTAAATGTCAGTACTGTAACTCACACACCACACACACAGCCAAACACCGCACTGTGATGAATTGGCTGGATTCCCTACTCTTGCTGTCAAACACAAAGATCTGAGGAAAGACTGATGATCCACAGAAAAAAAAATGTTGTGACAGATGTATTATTTCAAGGAGGAAGCAAGCTACTTGAACTTCATGAAGCTGCACAAGAACTACTTGAAATCCAGCCGCATTTTATTGAATTCATAAATGCTGGAATTCTTTTTAAATAAAACATTTGTGGTTGTTTTTGCACACTTTGGTAAAGCAGTCAGCCTTAACACTATCATAACAGCTTTAGTCACTGAACCATAACTAGAAAAAACAAAAGCTTAAAACAAAACATATTTTGCCAATCAACTTTTCCACACCCATTTTGTTTCTTAAAAAAATAAAATAAACAATCATATTTAAATGGCTCAGTTTATTAAATCTATAACCTAACATGTCAATTGTTATTCTCATCTACAGGCCAAGAGGAGTATTATTAAATACAGACTTAGTAGTAGTACACTTGGCCTGGCACAGACAATGAAGATTTACACAAGGTGAAGTATTTAACCTTGGCAGCACATATACCTAAATTGGAATGAAACAGAAAAGATTAGCATGGCCCATGTGCAAGGGAGATATACAAATTCGAGAAGCATCCCATACTGTATGTTTTTCTTATACAAAGCTGTGTGGAGCATGGAACAAGCTTCCTAGTCATGTTGTCAGTAGCATAGCTTCTTTCAAGAAACAGCTGGATGAGATCCTTGGATCAATTCGATACTAATTACCAAATTATCTACAATGGTAACCTCTAATATGCAACTCCTTCTTATGTTTTTATCATGCAGCTTATAGGGCATATCAGATAGCCCACATTTTATCATTTAAAAAGTTTTAATAACTTTATTGTGCATAAACTTGGTTTAAGCTATGGCGTTAACTTTCTGTGTGGAACACTGAACTTCTGGTGTCCATGATCACACAAATACTCCTCTAAGTGTAGGTTTTACTCTTATTCCCAGGAATTGGAAGCAGATGGCCATGAACATGCTTCCCCACAGTCCTGGCGTCAGGATAGTCTCCTCCGGGTTTCTTCACAGGCTGCTGGAGCTGGACGGACTGCACGAGCCAAGTGAATGACATTTAAATCTGATTAGTGAGCTTTTTTTCTGCATTATCTTAAAGCAAGCCTCTAAGATGTATTGATGTGAGAGTATGCACGCTGTCTCAGCGCAATACACAATTTCAGCGCAGGGAACTTTGTTCTGCTGGTTTGTTGCACACTTCCTGCTGAAGAGGGTGAAGTACAAAGGATTTCTTGAGCTTGTCATTCACCGTCCAAGAGAGGAGTACAATCACCACTGAGAGAAGAGTGCTGGCGTGAGGCTTCTAATAACCCCAAGTGTAGGGCAAATAGCTGGAATATGAGTTTTAATTTAGTTAATTTCTTGACTGTAGAATTGAAAAGTATTTAAGTTTATTGACTATAATACAAGCATTGCCAAAACATCTACTTTGCCAATATCTAGACCAAATTTAAGCTGAAGCCTGTTAATTAAACTAGCAGTAAATTATATTGCAATATAAAAGGCTTTTCTTTTTTGGAAAATCCATAACATTAATCTCTTTATACTTCCACAGTGGAAAGAATTTTTTAACATGGTATAATCACATTGCCAAGAATTATACAGTGCTTTATATGGTATTTAAAGACACACAAATAGACTACATGGATGAAGGTGACCTTTTAATGTTGGAACATGTTTTAATTAAGCACGCAAAATTTTCCAGATAACTTTTTCGGCAAAGGTTTTGGTGGAATTAAGTGCAAAATCCATATTTTTCCATGTAGATTTTGATTTTCTCGTGTTCGGTGGAAGAGCATTGTTTGTCCTGGCCCCCAGAAGACTCTCTATTTTTCTTTATTGCTAACACGTATTTCACAACTTCTCCTAATACACTTTTGGAAGTTGACCAAACATCCTCTGCCATAAATTTTCTTTCACTGCTTTGGAGGTAAACCACGAGTGAAAGCTGAATTTGACCGTTAAAGCCATAGAGGAACCTACACACCCATTAACACACATATTCTAGATACTCCTTTCTCACTCCGTGAAATTGAACAGATTACAGAAATCTGATCCTTGCTTGCTTACAAAAGAAGTAAAATATTCATCTGGAATAAATGATAAAGATTCAGGTTTACAGGTTTTTTCTGGCCCAACCTGTCAGATTCCTGCCTATATCAGGATTTTGTTACGTTTGATGTCTTACAGATTTTTCCTTTATGTTAATTTAAATCTTACCTTCTTTATATAGTAATCTCATGTCACTGAGACCTACCTTCAAATCGTGTTTTCTTTGTTATCAATATTAAGTCCAATGTTAATGCACTTTATCAGCAAGGAAACAACCAAACAAGCAATTCATTACGAAGTGTGGAAGAAGCTGTTGTGTGTGTCTGGAGCAAACCAAACCACCGCTAGGATTTTCAAGAAATGTCTCGATGACATTCTGGGATCAATTGTCTACTAGCAACAAAACAATCAAGATGCACTTTTTCATAAGCTTATTTGCATACTTATTTTCTTAGGAGAAAATAGAAAACACTTAGCAGATTTAGAACATTGTTGAGAAGAATGGGAGGAGTTTTAAAACATCTAATCTATTACTTTTATGTTACTTTTACTTTTATATTCAGCGATTTTTCAGACATTTGGGATGACAATAACTGCAGGTTTGTCACTTTTACACCAAACAGAAATTGTTTTTGAAATTAGTGTTTAGTTAATTTCAAGAGAGAAATTCTAGTGTTCCTTTATAATTAAACAATCATATTTTAAATAAATACATTAAATCATGTTTATATTGTAACACATTGTAATATCACACTGTCATAATTCGATTAAACAAACAAAATAGATCAGAACAATGAATACTCAATAGTTCTAGGGGTTAGGTTAATGTCTTTTATAGCACCAGATTTCACAGGCTGAACATATTAACCAAGAAGCCATTATTTTTTCCTGCATAGTCCTGAAATCTTCATATGTGTTTTTCTAAGCAGGTTGTTTTAACCAGCTCTGTGATATTTGTAGAGTAATAAACTATTAGGAACCAGGCAAGCATGATGGGTGAAATGGTCACTTTGAGCTTGTAACCTCTTTAATGTTGTGATGATATCAGGCAATGAGTATGAAAATCAGATGTCCTGAAAATCTGAATGATGCCTCATTACTCATCTGAAATGTGCTTTAATCAGGCCAAATGGGATTTAATTTATCAGTATGATTTATCTGTTGTAAAAGTTCATATTTGTGTAAGCATGATTTGTGATGGGCATTATTCAATGCCCATCACAAATTAAATCACAAATTAAATCACAGCCTGATGAGTATGCCTCACTGTTTGGTGGCAGTATGAATTTGTGCTGTTCTTGGATCAAAGGGAAACCTTTATGCATTCTTGGGTGTTTTAGGGGTGACATTTTATTTGTAATTTTCTGTGTGCATACATTCAGAGCTATGCTAAATACTGCTGACCTGTAACTGTGTTGCTCTCTTGATAGTTTTATCCCCTAAAGAACAAGTTTCCCTTTGTTCCAGTTTAAATGTCCCTATCATGCATGATTAGAAGCAGGTGTCCCGAAGAGTGCGAACTGGAAAATGTATGAAAGTCCTTTAAAAAAATTAATTAATTAAATTAATTCATGGAGCTTTACAACCCATTCAAGACTGTTCTTAGTGACTGTTCTTAGCACCTTATTTCCTTATAATCTACAAAGAGTTTCTTTGCTTTGAAAACATATTGGAGCCCAGCACTAACATACTTTCAGCTCTGTATATTTTTGATGGTAAACTAATATTGTGGATGAACTGGTTCTTTTTAAATAAGCCTGTTGTATGTTGTGGTATTGAACGAGCCTTTTACATATTCTTGCAGGGATGGCATGCATTTATTGAAATACTAAGTGAAATAGAATACAAATAAATTATTTCCTTTGCTGGAAATGCAACTTCTGAATATTTAATCTTTTTACTTCGTGTAGAGGGAAAAGATTACTTTATCATGAATGACGCATCAATATGAATTTTAACTTTGCAGTCAAAAAGTAATTAAACGTGTTCAGACTCTCTTGAGGATTTCATGCCTTTTCCCCTCAGGAATCTGCAGCCCTCACACACTGTCGCTCCTTGTTTGTTAATTAGTCTCACAGTGAGCGCTGCGCTGGAATGTGCGTCAGACTGGTTGGACTGCCGTGGACTGCCGTGATCGTGCAACTGCTGCCTCTCACTGCTCATCACAGCATTTTGCTGCTCTCACCATGTCCTCCACCCCTGCCATCCACTACTGTACAATTATGGAGTAATTACCCTCCAGGATCCAGTTTCATTCCCCATCTCCTGCTCCACTGATGGTATCACCCCTGCTCCCTCACTGAGAGGGACTCTTCAAATTAAACACAGACACAGTGGTGCCGTAGGCAGAGCTGCAAATCGGAAGAATGCCTACTAATAGGCCTATGAACACGTAAATGAATACCTGTAAGTAGAAGATTACCTGAACACGTCACAAAGAAACTTTATTTTTTAAAACGTACTGCGAGTAACAAATATGCACAGGGAGCTATAAACAAATGCATTCCAAGAACGAGAACTTTGCTATTGTTGTTTTTTCTTCCTCTGCTGAATAGATCCCAACCCACAACCTCCTCCACTCTGTGCCCACTTCCCTGGTGCCTGTCTGCGCGCACTGTCATTTAATCATTTTAAAATGTCATATTAATGAAAGGAGAATGGGTGTGCTTGAGCTTCCCCTAACAAGCCCTGTTTCACAACCCTCTCTTTCTCCTTCTTGTTTTCTGAGAGTAACACAATACCCACTCCTCTGGATAGTCCAACAGCTCAGTAATTATCTGCAATCTCATTGGACGTGAGAAGATAAATTACAAACAATGCAATTGCTGCAGTATAACAGTGATTTGAGTTAACTGCTACGTTTCTGGTCAAAAAGAGATTTGTAGGATTGTAATGTAAAACATCTCTGTGGTCTACATTGTCCAGAAACTTTCCATATGTTAGCTGATTTTTAACTGTTTATTTCCTTTTCTGTTGTTTAATATTTCGTGTTTAACTGAAATTATATTAGTTTACTAATCAGTTTTCTCCCCTTAATTAATCTATTGCATGAAAAACACCAATAAGTCACACTGAAGATCTTATTTTGGAACTTAATGCAGCAAAAGCATCAATGACCTTTATTCTGTTTGCTTCCTTTATTATTCCTTTTTTTATTTTGTACTATATAAATATTCCCATAACCACATTTATCAATCAAATCATATCAAAACTCTTCAAATATTTAAGAAAACATTGACATGAGTTTTTAAAAGGATTTTGTATGGTTTTCCCGTGTTTGCGTGAGTGTCAGCAGTGTGCTCCAGTTTCCTCCCACAGTCCACACACATACTGGAAGGTTCATTCTCTTCTGGGAAAATTGGCTCTGGTGTGAGTGTGTGTCTGTGTTTGAGTCTGCCTTCCCAACAGTGGACTGGTGTCCTGTCCAAGATGTACCCTGCCTTGCAGCTGTTATTTTCCAGTATAGGCTCTATCTCCCCCACAACCCCAAATTGGAAGAAGTGGTTATAAAATGGATGGACTTTTTAAAGCTTTTCTTACCACATTTTCAGTACTTTTTTCAAATGGAGATTTGTGTCTGATTTTCATTAGAAACAGAAATTTTCTCTGCCAAACAACTGTACAAAGTCAAGTATTTTATTCTCTTATATTAATACACAGATCAAAGCAAATTAGAATACAACATAGAAACATCTTTTAGAAACTGAATTAGATTTCCTCCCCAAACACGTTAACTGAAATTTGACCTACAGTAAATTGCCACTGTCCAGCGTGAAGCGACAAAGTCTGTGGCCAGGTAAAAGAAATACAGGCCTGTTCAGAGCACATTTACTACAGTATTTACTAACGAACCCAGCAGCTTCACATGTAAGGATGATATGGTTTCACATCAACCGTTGCTATTGTTGTTATTTTAAAGTTTAATACGAGGGCATCCTTAAAAGTGACAAAGGATGTGTGTTTCTTGTTTTATACAGTTGTGGAGCTTAAAAAGAATTGGGTACAAATGACGCTGAGCTATAACAATAATTTCAGCATTGGATTCCAAAACAAGGCAATATCACTCCAGTGTCCAGCAGTGCTGCAGCTGCTCCTAAGTCTGCACTTGTTTCCTGATGCCCACCATTCTGCAGGCTTACTCTCCTGTTCTAGGGATTAGCATTAACAGTCACTTGGCTTGCTGAGTGCTCACTAATCTGACTTCATAATAAACTGGGTTTAGTATGAAATCAGGAAGCTGTATTGTAAAGGAAAAACAAAATAAGAGAATGTGGCATTTTAAATGCTATCAAGTCCACTGCAAAAAAAATAATTCACAGAAACAGCCAATCAATACATCCATCATTCTATTAACTAGACCCTAAGAGACTGCAGAAAAGTGGAATTTACTTCAGTGCCATCAAGACAATTGGGAATGATTTTATTCATTTTGTGAATAGATTTTAGTCTATGTAAACGATACAGTATATCCACTTGAATAGGTCTATGGGTGGTATGACCTACACTCGACATTACAATACTGGTTGTATAGAGATAAAGATCTATTAGTATTATGCGAATTCATAGTATGCTTTATTTACGGGAATTCACAATATTCATATTTTATATTGTCCAATTCTGCAGTGCTTTGTAACAAGTGTCACGATCGTAAACCCCTCCTCTTAAGGACGCTCCAGCCCTACCTTGTTTATACTCATCTCCAGCACCTGCATCTGGTTCCAGCCCCCTGTGTTATATAAACCAGACGTTCCTGCCTATCGGGGCTCAGCTATGGAACATGGACCCCCTGAAGCCCGCCTACCCGCGAGTCCAGGAGCGACTCGACGGCATAGGCTTCACTACGGCGTCCTGACCATCTGGGTCCGGGATCAGGGAGCGTCTGGTCCCGTTACCCACTTTTTATTCCCCCGACCCTTCGCCGGATCCCGCTCCAGTTTTTAACTCTTCTGTGTGTCTGTCAGGATGGATTACCCGGCTTTGGACTTTTGCTTCATTCATGAATTTGCATCGGACTCCCTTGGACTGTTTGCCTCGGCCACTCCTCCCCGGAACACTAGCACACCTTGGACACGCCCCCTGTTTTCCTTCCAGTCCCTAGCATGCCTCTTTCCCCGTGTATTCCTCACTTCCCTCCAGTGTTGCACAGGGCCCTGAAAGAACTGTTTGTGACACAAGACACAGGAGGAAACACAAACCAGAGGACAGAAGTTGAAACTAACAAAAACTGCATTTAAAACTGAGAACTGGAGGCACTATTTCACACAAAGGGTATTGAAGATCTGTAACAAATCATCAAACCATGTGGTCGAAGCTGAAATCCTAGCTTCTTTCAAAAAATGACTGGAATGAGATGCTAAGATCAATTTGCTACTAGCAACCAAACAAGTTAGACAGGCCGAGTGGTCTCATCTCATTTATCAGACCATGCTGCCAGTCTGCTCATGAGCAGATGTGATTATGATTCAAATTGTGTTCAGTAAGTTTAGAATAATACATCTTTTTCTTAGTTTGAAATAAAAATTAACTCCTGAAACTGCTGAATTATTTTGCGGCAGCTTCCTAGAAAGGCTGATAAAATTCTATTCAGATAAGCTGGATGTCCTGGCTCTCAAACGCCAAACCAGGCCACTCTAATCTGGGATCATCCTGACATTTCTGGCGATGATGTGTCCAAATCAATGCAACTTAGCAAGCGGATGGAGACTCATCTGGATGCAGACTCCACCCTGTCACAAACCCACTGACAGGATCAGAATGATCCACCAATGAGGAGCCTGCCATGAGGTTACGCCCTGATGACATCACAACCAATTGACAACCAATCATCACAAAGGACACGACTAAAACGTTTCTGCACAGGCAGCTTTCTGAGATCCTGGCAACCTGACAGCAAATTAATCAAGCGACTATGATCACCTCTTTCTGAACCACGATGGCAAACAAACCAAGCTTCAAGTAACTGCCAAGCTAAGTGACTGCATGCAAACCAAAATTCTGCTCAAGACTTCTTCTGCAACAAGGGAAGTTTTGTGACAAGCTCCCTGCTGTAATTTTGCTTGAGCAAAGAAATACTACATTCGGCTAGACATTTGCTGACACCAGCAAATATTAATAAATATTCTGTGTAACAGCAATAAAATATGGGCAAGCAGACTTCCTAAGTTTGTCCAAGTCTAAATCTCATGCCATGTTTCCATATCCAGAATACCTGACATCAGTTAGACATTAAATATGGAACCCTTTCTTCTTCTTGTACTAACAGGACATCTAACATGGATCATTCTAGGTATCGACCCTATTTCTATAGGTTCTGCTTCATTTGTTTTATTATACTGAGTAAATTAAATCACCTCTGAAACTAAATATACTGCATATGATATTGAAATGCTTCCTTGTACAAATTTTGTTATTATTTTGTGTCACGTTGCATTAAGCATCTGCTAAGTAAGGTATAGATTTTAATTATCTAAACTATATTAAAAACGACATAAACTAAAATTGTGTATTTGTTATGATGTATTGTGACTGTGATCTAATTGATACTCAGGTTTTGTGTTCTGATTGGTACATAGATCTTGCATTGTGATTGGTATTAAAGGTAAAGTGGCCATTTGTCAACATCCATTGCAATAAAGAATTACAATATAAGCCATCAAATAAATGTATATTGGATTATACTGACATTAATACCTGGTTATACAAGTTTGACATAACATAACTTATTAGCCCTATACAATTTCTTGCAATTGGAATTCATCTTTCTGCATACTCCAGCTTGCTCTCCATGAGACACAGATAGGGAGAGAAGCCTGGGGTCAGAGCACAGGGTCAGCCATTGTACAGCACCCCTGGAGTAGTTGGGGTTAAGGGCCTTGCTCGGGGGCCCAACAGAGTAAGATTCCTCTGCCAGCTGCAGGATTTGAACCAGCAACCTTCCAGCGACAGGCACAGATCCTTAGCTACAGAAGCACTGCTCTGCCCTTAATAGCCAGAAGTAATGCGGAGTGGTATCATGATATGTTTGAGGTTTTCAAGGTATTTTGAAATATGAAACAAGGAGATTATATGTAAAATAATTCTACACCAAAATGCTAAATTTAAATGATAAAAAATATTTTTTCTTCCATTGAGCTTCCATTTTCTGCCATTTAGTAGGTAAAAAGATACCAATAACCACATATATACTATACTATTTTTTGCCAAGGATTATCTTGACATCAATCTGTGATTGATTAATATTGCCTTAGGGAAGGCAGCCAGCACCTCATAAATAAGTAACTCTGTCTAATTTGATCAATCTGGCAAATAAGTACTAAGGCCAGGGCAGCACAGGGAACAATGCCACATCAGTTTCACACCTGAGTGGTTACAATTTGGTCCATTCTGATGAATGGGAGCAGAGCTGTGCTCTGAAAGAAGTCCAATATTTACAGGGTTAATGGCTCTGGATGTTGACCTTTCTCCTTTTCAGGAGAGTGAGGTAGGAGCAGGGATAGTTTTGCCCCACTGATTGGCCGAGGGTATTCTCCAGGGCTTTCAGATGTGTATATGAGAAAATGAGTGAACCTTAAAGTACTCCGTATTAATGTAGTAAATAATTTCTTTGCTTGTTAAATGAACATTCAGGGAACCTTGTTTATAACACAACATGAGTTATATGTTATGAGAGTTTACGACTGTAAATTTGCATGTTTTTTTGGCTTGTTCTTGGTTTTACTATGCTTAAAACAAAAGTTTACTTTTCTGTTCTGTAGTTTTCAAGATATACTAAGAAAGATTTTAAATAAAGTGGCAGTGTGTGTAGGAGCCCTCTGGGCCTGTGCAGTACAGACAAGATTCAGACAACTCTGCTGGACCTCTGTATGTACTCTTTTCAGTTTAAGGGCTTCTATTAATTATAACTCCTAAGACGGTAAGACCCTTTATAAACTAATGCAGAAAGTAACGCCATCCCAACAGCAGAAAAATCCAAGAGATGTATTAATATGATGATAATTTTACCATGGACAATGTAAATGTATGATCACCTCTTTGAGGCAGAAATACAATACAGTATATGGAATGATGTCAGCAACACTTTAAATGAAGCACACTGAGATGATATTGATGCTTAATGACCATGCTGATTAAACCTTTAGTACTGATAAAACATTCATTACTCTGCTATTGAGCAAACCAAGAAAGTAGTGGATCAATGAATAGTTCAGCAAATCCTTTAAAATTAGGCCTTATGTATGATTTATTATTAAAGGTATATTATTGGCAGCTAGAAAGAGCTAGCAATAAAACTCATCACATAGATATTTAAAATAGAAGAATTACAGAGGGTCCCCAGTTTGTGTTTCTCCTTTATATTGTACATTCAACATGTCTTATCTAAACTAAATTAAGAAATTCTCAACACTTAGTCATTGCATCATTCTTGACTTAATGTAGAAAACTATAAAATCAGATTTTGCACCATTTTACCATCTCTTTCCAGCCTTGTCAGCTTCTCAATATATGGTCATAAAAATTATTTATATGTTTAGGGAAATTATTGAAACAAATACTGTCTAAAACGCTTATGTACTATAAAATTGGGTTTCTGTAAAAAAAAATTGTAAAGAAATGTATAATGTGTGTTTTAAATGTAATACATTTGTTTTTTATATTAAGAATAAAATATTTCTCAATGTAATAAAAAGGGTGTTTAGAAATGCTTATAATGGTAACATGGTTGTCATTTTAATATTGCACTTGGATTTTTGTGCAATTTGATTTCACAGGTTTTAAAGTTAGAAGTGGCTCTAAATGCACCTACTGTATATGTCGTGCAGTAAAATACCTGTACTGTGCATGTATTTGGGTCACAACACATGAATCACAATGATACTCCCACCTTACTATATTCCATTGTTTCCCGTGGGAGAAAACTCCCTGCAGTGAGTCTCAGTGTTAATGTTGACAATATAATGTAAAATTATATTATATTTCCCATTACTCTCATGGGGACAAAATCCTAATATAAGTATTTTTGCTTTAAGTAGCCCTTTTCTGGTACCTAACTCTAGTGTATAGCAGAGAACCCCTGTATTTCTCTGTGAGATTATTAAGCAACAATTTTGCAATACATATGTGGAAAAAATATATGTTAATTATTTCAAAGAGAAAATAAATATTGTGAAAATGTTCATAAAGTATATTGTTGTGGTGACAATGTCTGTTATTTGTTTTGTTGCTAGTTCCTTTCTTGAAAACTGTTTTCAGCTGTTTTCTCAGTCTGATCATTGGCATCAACAATGAACATGTAATCTGTATTCTGACTTTAAGCCCCAATATTAATTTCCACAAAAATATTATGCTTATTTTCTATTAGCTTTTGTTATTCTGCATAGGACAGTTTTATATCCTGTCATCTCTCAAACTATCCTGGCTCTTCAGGAAGACATTCATATCTGAAACCTCCACAAAAGTACAAAGCAAAATTAAAACATTAAAACGTTAAGAACAAATCCTTCATGAGTTTGTATGTGATGCAATTTACATTAAACATAAAATCTGTTCCTTTTCACTTCTATACCAGGGCCTTTAAAAAGCAAGTATTTTAAAAGAGTGTGAGACTGGGAATCAACTCTCAGTTGCCCCTTTCATTTTCCTTGTTGCACACCTTTTAAACATGATTTTCTCGTACTTCGGCTTCTCTGCCCACTGGCCCTTTTGTGCAGAAGTGTACCAGGGTGCCTGGACAGTGATGGCAACATGAGTGTGTTATAATTGAATGTCACCTCTGAATTTGGACGCAGTCCTTCAGGATATAAAGTTCTAAATAACACGGCTTTATAAAGTGGATATATTCATGCACAGGATAACTATGAACTGTAGTTTATAACCAGGAAGGCTCTGTCTCGCCCAAAGAGAAGTTCTGCCAGCTTCAACAGATGGGCAATGCTTGCAGTGGTTTCCCATTTTTATTAAGTTCTATTACCTCATGATGTGAGATCACACACAAACTTAATATCAATACCAAATGTTACCACCTGCTTACCACCCAAAGACAGCAGTTAAATGTTCCTTTTTTAATGAGCAGTGAATTCAGTTATGAATCTCAAGTTCACGTCTTGTCGTTTTTCCATTTTTTCTTACACATTGTGTGCATTCGGATGGTCGCCTGTCACATCAACCACAGTTTTCTGTGAGCTGCTGCTCTGCTTATTAAAGACCAACTGGACTTTAATAAGCCTCGATGAATCTGAAAGAAAACCAGGATCCACGTTATAGATTTTGGTGAGCCAGACTGTCACAATCCGAATCTAACCCTACGCAAATCCCGCAAATGAGCCCGCATTGTTCCTGATCAGACTTCAGTCTTATCCAATTCCTGCAAATGCCATCACATTAACTAATCAACCAATCAGACCTTTCCTTCATCACCGCACCCGCTACCTCCTGGAATACTTAAGCCCTCACCACCTTCACCTCAACGCTCAGTATTCGTTTTCACCAAGTGGAGCACCTCGTCTCTGTTTTGAAATTTCCTAGCTTATTACTTGGCTCCTGAACCTTTGGCTTCCTGACCAGCGAACCTGTCTTTGACCACAACTTTTGAACCACGATTCCAATAAGTACGCTCAGATTTTCCTCCATACTCCCCTTGCTTTCATTGAGTCACTGCATTGCATCCTAAAATTCACATGGCTTAAGTGCTGTAACACAGACAGTTTGTATAGTTCTATGCTGCTTAGAACAAAATTTCTCAATGACTTCTTTTCCATCTAGGTGGTTCTAGGGTGAAAAGTCAGCAGAGGCATTCTGCATGGGGTGGTTTACTGTAATTCAGACAGCAAAGGTGCACATGAATTCCTGGATATAACGAACAGTTCTATCCGGACCCTATGCGGACGACACAATCCAGAATAGTGAAGAAGGAATACACTAGGGAAAAGTCATGCAGGAAGAGGGACGAAAACAGGGGGGCGTGTCCATACGGTGCTGGTGATCCGGGGAGGTGTGGCCGAGGCAAACAATCCAAAAGTAATCCAGAGGGTTATCCAAAAACACAAGAATAAGTCCATAGCCGGGTAATCCATCCAACAAGGAATTAAAAACATGAACTGGGTCGGAACCGGCGGACAGGGAACCGGAACAGAGATTAAAACCTTAACGGGACCAGGCGCTTCCAGGTCCCGGACTCGCATGATACGGAAATCAGGTGCAGAGCCCGGATGAATGTCAGCGCCTGGCTTTTAAGGTGGACTGGGAACAGGGGTCAGGTGCACATAATCAAATCTGAAGTGAAAGGGCCGGAGAACCCTTAAGGAGGAGGAGGAACTATAATCGTGACACTGGAGAGATAATGCAATTTTCAACGGGCCTCTTTATTTACCAAGTGAAAACAACAAATGGGTGAGCTGAAGGTCAATGGGCTGCAATCAAACTGTTGTAATACAATATCTGCAACAATACAGAAAGACCTGTCTGCAAGGATTAAGGGCACTAACCAAAGAAAACATTGGTCAAATTGGAATCAGGCAGATTCGGCTGCTCTAAAAATTATTTTCTTTTATTTTAGCTTTCATTCTCATGCATTTATTAAGAAAAGTCCTTCACTGGATTCATCACAACAGACTCAACACTTGAATATTATTCATGACATTAGTGTTTCTCATGTAAAATTTGTATTGAAGAACAAACATTGTCATGCATTTTTGTCAAATAAAGGATAATGTGTTTACCCAGCAGGAAGACTTTATTTTTTGTATCTTGCATATGGAATTTCTGAAAGGGTCCTATTGCAGGAATCTATGCGGTTTTGCCCCGGCATCCTCACAGGTTCCTAATATGTCCAAAAGACAATAAAAAAGGATTTAAGGCACTGAAATCCTGCAGGATTTCTTCAGATTTCCTGCATAAAATTATTCTATGAATCCTGTTAGATTTATTCTGAAGGGGCTCTCCATCTCCGCCTGAAGCAGTCCCTACTGATATAGTTGGCCATTCATTCTAAGAGAGTTTCAGCAATAACTCTGCTTTAGAAGACTAACAGCATCAACACATTATACAGAATCACACAGAGTCGTGGACTTCATATTCTTTTCCGACCGTTTTAACAGGCAAGAAGAAGTTAAAAAAACAAGCACATTCTACTGCTGGTGATGAAAGTTAGACCATTATTTCGAAACATCTATTCACCATATGGTCAGGGGAGAAAACATAAATGTTCAGGTGACACATTTACCAGCTTGAAAGCGATGTTATCTTCAGCTCTGGTGCCAACAAGGAAGATTTCATTTTGTTTTATTGAGTCGGATATGCAAATATTAGTCATTACTCAGCAGTACAAGCACAGTACTTTACAAGCAAGTTCAGAAAATCTCTTGTCCCCCAGGTAACATAAACTCATTGACTTCTTTAACTATTGCAAAAAGCGAGAATAAAGATAATGGTAAATTCCTCAAATTATAGCAAATACTACTTAAAGGCAAGAATCATGGAACAAACCTCAAGAATGACAGAATTACACTGACAACACATAAGGCTTTAAGGGGCAGAGACTGGCTCACACATTAATCCTTGTTAGAGCATCACTCTGAGTTCACAATCAGAGAAAGAAGGTCCTGCTCTGGCACTGCAAGTATGACAAAACCCTTGTTTATTTATCTAAAATTATCTAAATTTATCTCTGAGTTTGCATTATCTGATCTACCTAAAGCTCCCACTTTATGTCAATTGGTGAAACAATGCCTTACTTCTCAACCTGATCTGCTATGTAGTGGGGCTGCTCTTGGCTGGTGAAAAATGGCTGCCACGTGTCACCCAGGTGTGTGCTGTACTTGAGTAGGGGATGAAGTGGGTCTCTTCCTACAGTATATGTAAAACATGATTCTTTGGGATGAAAAGTGCCATAAAACTGCAATTAATTAATCGATATTATATATAGTTTTCTGCTATGATTCATTTATATCTTTGGATTAAAAACATGTGTATTCTAAAAGACTTCCAGCAATGTTATTTTGCATGTTATTTAGAGGCAGGGCCTTCAGTTAGATGTCAGATCCCAGAAGCAATATTCAGGAGTAATTTACTGCTGCTGTCAGGAATAAATGTCTTTCTTTAAGTAGTTTTCATTTCTTGGTTATAGTGAAGCTTCATGCATCAATAAGTAGAGAATAAGAGTTGTCTTACCCTTTTCCAACACCTTCTACAAACCAGTGATATTCTGGAAATGTTTGCTCTTTTGTTTCTGAACATGCATGATGAGATGTTCCAACATGTATTGAAAATATAATTAGCTGATTTAAGGATTAACATTAAATTATAGACGGTAACCTGTAAAAGTGACTGCCAAGTAATTTTCCATGCTAAAAAGGAATATGATTTATGGAACATATCCAGCGACATTTAGGATATTAATAACTGCTGTATGCTTTCTGAGTACTGATGAGGGCATGCAATTAAAGTCAGAAACTATAAATAAATGTTAATGCTGAAGGGCTGCAATGTTGCTCTCTCAGCAGTTGCCCCAACTTGAAGGGACCTGGATGGATATAATGAAGTCATCAACAAGACACCACATGCGGAGGCTTTGAAAGAATCTGAAATCACATTTGTCTTTTTCCCAAGCAAGGAATGTGGAGAGGAAATCTAGTGTGCGATTTGTTGAGGTAACACTGCTTGTTTTCTTGCACAGCTTCATTGGAGTTTCACCTTTTGCCTCCCTGTTCTGACAGTTAAATTGCTTTGGGATTTGGTTTGTGTAAATGGAGCTTGTTTTATCAAGTGAAGCGAGTTAGGCTAATGTTTCTTCAAGTGCTGAAAAGGGGACTGTGGGTTTTAATCACACAACTTAGTTTGCCAGCAAGCAGTTTTGCAGCAAACTGGAGTTCACCCGTTTTCCTCTACAGGATTGCTGAGATAAGATCTGACAAAATGTATTCTCTAAAGAAGTGGACTGCTGTAGGTAGCTGTACGTTTAAATGAACTACCACCCAAAGACAGCAGTTAAAAGTTAAACGTGAGATCCCAAACCAAAGAACAGGCAAAGACATTTGCCACAGACTTTCCATCCATCTGACTCCGGATTATAGCAAAACCAACACTTTATTATTTGATGATTTCATTTATTTATGATTTATGTTATTTAATTAAGGAGCTAGTTGCCTCAAACAGCTGTACAGGAATGACTTGGAAGGTCCACTGTTTGACAACATCTGCCCTACAGGCTACAATGCCCAGACCTGTAGAAACCATGCCTCTGGTTGACCCTGCCATCATGGCCCTTAACCTCCTATCCTGCACCTGAGTTGAACACTATGGCAAACTGTAGCTTGGATTAACAAAATGGTATGTGCTTTATTATAGTTCATTCAAAATATGAATCTGAACAAGCTTTCTTATAACCAAGAAGCCCACACACCAGGATACATTATCCTCACATACTTGTCAGACCTCCATTCTGTTTAAATTGTTCCATATTTATATGGTGATTTCAAAGTTTTAAATTACAGGGCAAAAAATGTTCTTGGTTTTCTTAAAGTGGTTGTAAAATTAAAAAGGAACCATGTAGGCATACAAAATATTTTTTTTCACTTAAAAAATTATTGTGAAATTTTAGCTAAGCAGGAGAATTAGAGTAGATTAAACTGTACACTGGAATTAAAAACAAGAAAAGACGTCCTGATGCAAAGGAGTGTGAAGCCTTTCCCTGAACAACGTAATTATTTCTACAGCCCTGGTGTTTGGGAAGCCTTTATTTGTGGGTTTTTTAATTGTCTTTCAATGTCATCACAAAAAGCTCTCTCATCCTTGTCTGACTGCTCTGGAGCCAGGCCTAGTTGAAATGAGGTGTCTGTTGGCCCACTTTTTCTTCTTGAAACATTTCTTAGACTTCATTTATCTGACGTGTTTCACTTCTTTCAGCCACCTGCAGTCAGAATTAATCAAGCCACTGGCTGTGCCAGGTCACTGGGGTGGCTCTGATGACAGAAAGCCATAAAGCTCACAAATACACTCCTCCTGAGTCCACTTTGAGACCACATTTTACAAAGTGAAGCCTGTCTATGTTTATAAAATGGAAAGAAGAGATGTACTAGTCATATATCGCAAGTGTTATGTTTCCTAAATCAAGCTGACCCTGGCCATTTTTCATTCCATGCGGATTTTTCTTTTAAATGGGAATCCCTTTGTTAGCTGGCTAGGGTTTCCTGTGACTAATAGACCATTTTATGTTCCTTTTATCAATAAGTTCCCTGGGTTTAATTTAGAATGGTTTATTTACACAAGAAATATCAGAGCACCTACATCTTAAGTCAATTTGTTTGTGATGCTATAATAATCTTTTCTACCTGGAGAGACGTTTGTGATTGGGCCTGCAACAAAGCACAGGATGATGTGCACTAAAAAAGTCCTTTCCTTGTGCTTACCACCACTGCACTGAAAAGTTAGCTTGCCACAGTCATGCAAGCTGCTTTTTGTTAAGTTACAAACATGAGAATATTTATGGTAATTTGGTGATAATGGACCTTCTTATGAGAGACAAACACTGTGGAAGGTTTTGTTTTTAATTTGGCAACACTTCTTGTGAAAACAGCAGATATCATTTTAATACCCCATAGTGTGAAGGTAATGGACTGAAACCTCTTTCAACACATTATATTTCTTTCCTGACCTTCAGCTGTTTAAAAAACTGCAACATTTCAATGAATATTTTTCAGCCCCTCATAAACACACATCTAGTACTTCTAACTAAATATGTGCTTTCAACTTTTTTTTGGCTGTTAGAAGGCTCTATTAATTGTTTGTTATTTACTTTGGAATTTTTCATTTACAAAAAGTGACTGAACCCAATTTAACTCAACTCACTGCCATAAAGTAAACAACAGCTTAGAAGGAGTTCATTTTTGTATTCCAGAAACCACACCTCATTTTATCTCCAAAGACCTCATAGGAAAGGTTACAAATTAGAAGAGACAATATAGAGCATCTTCTGGTTGTGAGTGTCTAATCAACCCCAAAAGTCTCATCCAAAAATTTATTGAATGATCACAGAATGTCAGCTTCAGCAACATGGCCAGCTGTTCTGTTCCAGAAGCTATGAGTCACTGTGTAAACACCTCCCATATTCAGTCCTGAATGCATCTGCTCTTAATTTCCATTTGAGACCCCACATCCTTATTTCTCTGTTGAGCTTGATATAATCCCTTGGGCAGAGTTTGCTAATGATTTCGAGGACTTTAAATAGATGAATCTACTCCTCATTTTTTGTGTTTGAGACTGAAGAAATTTGGGTCTTTTATTCTCCCTCTACCTGACAAAAAAAGTCCACTTTGGACTCTCACATACCATCATTTCCTTAGGGAATGCCTTTCTTCTAGCAGAGACAGATGAAAATGTTGCTGATCTCAGTACATTTCTGTAACAAAAAAACTACTGGTGAGATACAGTGGAAGGATAATGGGCAGTATTTCCCTTTTTTGTACAGAATTCTAAAGGCTGATGTCTAGCAGCAGGAGATACTTCGCTATCTGATTAATTTCAGAAATTAAATTAAATACTGACTGAAGGCTTGCATTGAAAAACCGGGGTATTGTCAGGGTAGCGTAGAATATATTAGAGTGGAAACATAGCGAGGTTTAACCATGGTGAAAATTGTAGAAAACAAAGTTAACACATAATGAAAAGATAAGCTCAAACTTTAAATAATTGGCATAAAAAATGAGTATCATAAACCTATTTAAATGTGCCATAGAGGGAGGCTCCTTAGTGGTTCAACCAGTAAAATGGATGTGCAGTGGAGCTCTATGGCCCAGATATCACTGGAGGTTGGGAAATGTCATTAGCTGACTGGGATGGTAGTTCCCCAAGTGCAGAGAAGTCACATGAGCACACTCAAGTTAGTACTGACACTCCCATAGGGAGCTGTGGAGTTTATAGCCCGTCAAAAGAGAAGGGCTTTGGACAAGCTACAAGCTCCTGTCTCCTGCCTTGCTGGTCCCCGCTCTCCTCATGTGCACACAGTAGTCATTGCTAGAGAGCCGAGCCTTTAAAAAATAAATGTTAAAAATTTCAAATTTGGAGAAAATAAAAGAATATAAAATAATTATTTGAATCTCTACTTTTACATATTCTTTATTATTGTTTGAGGCTAATAAACTTCTGTATACACCAGACAATTACCCTTAACAAACTCTAAATCCTTTATACTACAGCACCTCATAATAAGGCATTCTTGAGTGCAAAGTAATTAATGGAAAATATTTTTTAGCTGGAACATACAGTTTCAGCTGTGTAAACTAAGATGTGCTTGTCTACTAAAATGTACTGAACATACCATAACCACCTCTATATTTTATTTCAGATTCCGAGTCTCCATCTCATTGTTAATGCTTTGCTTCTTGCTGCGTGTGACTGTCTACAGGGACTCTTTAAGTACTAGTAAGCGTGCTAAAGTTTAGCCAAGAAGAAGAAATAAACCACAGATTTTCTGAACACAGATCAACTGACAAAGAACTAAACCTCCAGAACAGGATTGCTTTCCATCACACAAATTACATTTTATCCTGTCATATCCATTGAAAATAAAGAAATACAAAGTGAACCCTTTGGAAACTGTTCATTCAACTGAATCTGTAAAACTGCCAACACATGTCAAGCAATTTTGCTAGAAGAACAGTTAGAAACGGCAAGAAATCAGATATGTGTAAATGAGGTGTAGCTGCAGTTGGAATCTTGTTATAGGGTTGCATATAGGACACACTCAGGCCCTCTCCATTTTTCTCTGAGCCTCCAGGGGTGTTCTCTCTCTCCCCAGCCCTCCAGCACTGCAGCCTAGCCAGGAACCGGGAAGGTGATACACCTGAGAACTGGCCTGGGAATTCACTCAGTGTCAATGACAGGCCCAGGGCCTGCAGCATGTGTGCACTGAATGGAAGCACTTATGCCATTTATGCTTCAGCAATCCCCCAGGATGCAGATACCACATTTGCTGCGTGCATGTTTTATGAGTGCTGTTTTAAATTGCTATAACAGCTAATATACAAACCGGTTAGTTTAATATATGTACATTGCCTTTTTAGTATGTTGTGTAAAATAAAAAAAAAATATATTTTAAATAATCTTTCGGCACTTCTTTTTTCCTGCTTGATTAATTTTACTGTACTGCTTGATCAATTGGGTAGGTCCTTGTGCTCCCTCAGCTGCTTTGCAAAATACACAAAGAATTAAGTGTGTTACCTGGCCTATTGAAAAGCTTTGCTGTTACACCGTTCAAATTAAATAAAATTTCTGGAGGACCTTGAGACAGACAGCTGGAATAGTGAGACTGCTCAGAGAAGGTGAGCTAAGTGAATGAGCTGCCGGCAGGCAGGCACAGTTTCCAACATGCAAAATTACCAGGGTGTTGTTAAAAGCTACCTCTTTTAGCAACAGTGGTTTTAATCTTAAATCATACAATATTTAATTAAATCCCCTTTTAACATTTTGTATTTGGTTGCTTTCTGTCATTCAAGAAGAGAGAGATTTTGTTTTATCTTCATTACCACTGGGAAAGAAAGAAAGATACCCAAGGCTGAACATTTCATTAAAATTACTGTCATCTACTTCTCAGGGTTTCATCTAGCAAAAGCTTCAGATTGCAAAAGACTTACTGTATTTGTGTAGGGGGTATTTGGACACCAGGTCTGAATAATACAATTAACTTATCACTTGAATTACAGTAAGCATATATGTTTTTAGAAATATAAAGTATATTAGTTTTGAATATTTATTTTGTCTGTAATTTTGATTTATCGATCATTCTTGGTTGACTGTGATACATCTCAGTGATTTTAACTGTTTCATAAGAACCAATCTCCTCATCAGTGGCTTGATTGTGCACGGGTAATGAGGTGATTTAACCAAGCCAAGTTAGAACCAGAAACAAAAACACAGAGAGGGACAAGCACAATTTTAGAAGAGAGCAGCAACAACGGGGCTCAAAGCACATGTCACAGTTTTACAGCTGATATTGCTTTTGTCCTATAATAATAGTACTTCGCTGGTAACATGTGAGCACATTTTGTAGACAATACCCTTTTAAACAAATCAGTTTGTATACTGTATGTCAAATGCATTTGCACACTTCTTCCTCATAGTTCTTCCTCATGTTCTCCATACTAAACTTTGGAAATAAGAAATAAACTCTATAAAATATAAAAATATTTTTATATTATATTTGCAAACAGTCATTGTCAAATCTCGCATATTTACATTGGCAAACGTCTGAGTGAATATTCCTAACTCTTAGTTCCATAGGAATTTATTTAATATAGTAACAAGAGATACATTTGTTAGATGACAGTCATGCAACTGTTTAGGACTTTTTGATTAACATTACGGAAATTGATATACTGTAACATCACCTTACAAGACAGTTAAGAAAGTTCTGATGAAATCTACAGTATGTAGTTATGTCTTGAGTGCACAGAAGCTTACCAGTGGTCTATCATACATTGACATAACATTTTCCATTATCTAAAAAGATCATTTTATCCTTAAAACAAATATTAAAAGAAGTTAAGGTGCATTTGGAAAGTGTTGTAAAGCACCTTCCAGGCATTAACAATTCAGAACAGAAATGGGCATAACAAAGCAATAATTTCCCCACACAAGAGTAGAAAGGCAAAAGTTTCTAAATTGAGCAACAATATGAATGTAAATGGAAACTCACAGACAAGAACATGAAGTCAAACAGCAGGAGGAATAAATTTTGGGCCAGTGAGGCACTTTCTAAACCACAGCATGTGGAACTTGAAGACCCACAATTTCTGATTAAAACATCAGCAGCAGTAACATGTCTTCAAAGCCCAACTGCACGTGTCCTAAAAAAGGAAGTGAGTGTCAGGGCTTTCGAAGATGCTTCAGGCAGCTTTGCTGATGCCAGCCTACGCTGGCTGTGCAGGAGATGAGGAGATGTTGAGAAAGGGCGGAAGGTGTCGAGCTGCAGTGTACTTCCTGAGCCCTTGGGCTCGCAGTCTCACAGGGCGCCTCCTCCACAGCGCCCCACAACTTGAGACGCACCAGGGACGCATCCTGCTCCCTTCGCCGCAGGGAAACACACCTGCCCTGAACAGTCAGCACATTGTTCTGCACCGCCATACCTACACAGTCTGGCTGTCACTCAAGATGCAAGGAAAACACAACAACTTTGATTACAGGTAATTATTAATTAGACCTTTCAGCAACATTTTTTCATCTTTTTTCAATTTCTTCTATGCATTAGGTCTCTGTTATTGTCCCACAAAGAAATGGCAGGTCTGATTTGAAATGAATATAGTTTGTGTTAACATATTAGAATATTATGAGAAGTTAAGAGTATTAAGAGTATTAGAATACCTGAGAAACTCCTCTAACTCCTTCTTACCCCAGTTACAACACTTGAAGGTTATTAAACATAAATCTGTGTAGTTAAGATGTAACTTTAAATGCATATTGACTTTAAGGACACTTTAATAGATCTAGCACTGGCTTTCTTGTTCATTTATAGTGGTCATTAGTACACATATGGCCATAAGAACTGGATTAAGTATTCAAAATGAGGACTGAGGCAATAAAATAAAAAAAAACTGCTTTCTCACAAAAAGATGATTGTGTATTTGTGCTGTTTTCAGAGGAAGAATAGATATAGAAAGTACAGTAGAAATGTCAGTGAATGAGAATGTCTAAGTGGATTCAAAAATACAGTAGGTGTTTATGAGTTTCAGCTTTGCTGTGGGGAACACATTTAGTTAAAAGCATCTATTTGCTGTGTATTTTGTAGGACCTAGCCAGGCTTTGAAGTGAAATATTGCATACCAAAAGTAAACTTTACTATTTAACCTCAAATCTAAACAGTAGCACCCAAGGGAGATTGACTGAAGCATTAGTACCCCGAAGAAAGCTCCACAGCTGAAACGTTGTGTTTCTTTTCTTCACTTTGCAGCATGCAATAAACCTTTACTTTTTTTTTTGAAGCATTATTATCTGAGTAGTTTGCTCTTCCTGGATATATTTATGGATACATTATCGATTGGCTGTCCTGAGAAGACTACTGTAGTCATTCACCTAGGAAGTCAACGAAGCCTAAGAATTTCATCATGTTCAATAAACAGAGAGAGTTACAAGGTCACTTAACATGAAAATGTTTTTCCCTAGTACATAACATGCTGTTTTGTTAGAAAAATAATTGTGGTGATTGACACCAACATTTTAAAAAGGTTTGCACCAAGACACAGATTGCATCTATTAAATAAAAAAAAATGCTAAACAATAAACAACATGTATTCTAATCTCAGAATTACTTGAAGGGTATGAAATGTTAATATCTGAATATTTCTGCATGGGTTTTTTCCTTCGGATCACAGTTTTAAGGACTAAACTTCACATTAGTCTGGAGCTCACAATACTGTATGAATGTTCATCACAGTGACAGAATCTGCATTTTGAGCTCTTCATACACACTATTTCACATGGAGCTATTCCAGACAACAAGAACAGGGTCCAAAGTTGGATTGGATACATTCCCTTGAGTCCCCCCGCACACAGAGGAATGGCAGGTAAAGCTCCTGGCACTGGTACATCAGTGTGGAAATGTGTTAAGGCCTACAGACTTGTAACTCTAAGGATGTGGGTTCAAATGTTGCTTGGGATGCTGGACTCTTGAGCAAGGCACATTCCAGAGATTGTTTCAGCAAAATAACCAGCTATTATAAATAGTTACACATGTAAGGTACTTTAGATAAAAGTGTCAGCCAAATAAATAAATAATAATCCATTGAATTTATATAACACCTTTTTATACTGTACATAAAGGAGGGTACCAATTTCATCTACCACAAAAGTAAACACCAAATAAATTCGAATCATCACTAATAACTTCTAAATCAATAGATTAAAATTTGCATGTGTGCGGATCATCATAATTTTTTAGGAAACTATGAAGAGGTAGCTGTTTGTTTAATTTATATTGTATGACAACCTTGAATTCACACATGCATGGCTCTCATTAGAGAGAATTGTTTTTCTTGAAGGGCAGGAAATGACTGAATAATTCCTTAGTATGTCACCCGCTTCATACCCTACTAATGTATACATAGGAGCAGCTAAGGCTCTTAGATTTCTTAATGTATTTTCATCTCTGTCACGTCAGTGCAACTAAGGGACTATTAATTACTACTATTACTCCAGTGGCCCAAGATAATCAGACAGTAAAATTTATCAATAAAGAACACTAACCGATCCCCTCTGTCCTTAACGCAACCAAATGAACCCCAGTGGGAGTTTACTCTCACTTGGCTTGTTCCTATTGATTGTCAAATTGATTTGCTTGCTCGCAGACACCTACTTAATAACCCACACGACCTGCACTTCTAGCAACCTAATTAAAGCCTAAACAGTTGAGCCAGAAACCACACCTAACCACAGCATAGACCAAACTCACTGACCCCATCGTGTTACTGTCAATGTAGACGTTTGCTTTACAAGTGGCTTTGCATCTAGTGATCACACAGTAACTTACATAATGATCTGGGATATATAAAAAATGGGATAGAAAGGACAATATTTATCATTCCAGTCTGTCATAGAATTCCCTGTGAACTGACATGTTTAAATGTATTGTTCTTTACAAGGACAAATAAGAAATGGTTCCCTGAAAAGTGGCTGTTGCCTTGGACGGAAAAAAAAACATATTTTGCTTTTGATTGCAGTAAATTTGGTGTGTTTGGACAGCACATAATTCAGCTTGAACAATATCATGTAGCTTTGTTAGTGAATGAATGGGTAATCTAGCCCACAGGAGCGAGGAACATTAGCTCTGGACAATGCACTGGGAATACAATTCCGACAATACGGCCAGTGGGATAGGAACAAACATTTCTTTCCAGAATATCATCTGAGGCAAAACTGTGGTGACATTAAGCAAGTAGCAGCTAACCTGGCACTTACTGTTTAGCAGCATGGGGCAGCCAAGCCAATGTTCCCCATGTTTTCAATTGTTTATGATATAAAACTCATTACGCTATAAAGAAAGTTAACGTGCAGATCCTAGGGGTTCACAGCTCTCCATTCATGGAGCTGAATGGACCAGTTCTGAGGCAGGGGTTACTCTGGGTTTATGACATCATTCTAGTAAATTAAATTCCAAAGAACTGCTGAGTGGAAGTGCCAATTAAATACACACAAACAAAGGCTCCAGTGTGCAAGGGCTGGCCAGCAGGTCACTGTGAACCTGAGACAAGTTTTTCTTTTACCTCTTGAAATAGCAAATTTAATATGATTCCATAAAATAATAAGATAAATAAGGAAACTGTGAGTTCAGAAATTTTGTGTGCAATAAACCTCCCTGAGTAGACAATGCCCCATTGTTCACTAAACTGCTGCATTATGAATGTACTGATTCATGGAATGTTTGAAACCATTCCTCATTTTCAAATAATAATTATGCTAATATAAAAAAATACAACATAAATTAGTTGATTTTTAGAGGGATCTTGGCACAGCAATAATCCATGAGTTCACACAGCAATATCCTGACACACAGGAATGGTATGATATGACACCACAAAGAATGCCTTTGAGAGTGCTGGCAGGTTGTGTTTGGATACAAAATGAAGCTGGCATCCCAAGTTTGGTATATAACTTCATAGCTGTCTTTCTGTAGTGAGTGACTAAGTGTGAGTGTGTGAGTGAATGAGACAGTGCAGGGCCAAAGAACAAAGAGATGAAAGACAACATTCATAAATGATATATATACATGGCTTAAAAAGGCACCTTTCCTTTCTCGGTTATATTTTGAAATAGGGGAATATGAATTTACAGTGCTAGAATATAGAACTGTCTAAACAGATGTCTTCCACCTCATGCTCATAAAGTTCATAAGCACAGCATAGCTAAATTCTCTGAAAGTGATCTCTGAACTGGGCACATATCTTTGTCATATGTATTGAAAAATAATTAAAAGAATCTGAAAAAAAAACTATTTTTTAAATCCCTCCAATCTACAGATTTTTGTCTTCTGTGCTTAAACTGAAATTTCCCAAATCCCAGTTCCCCTTCCCTATTCTCACATTCTCTTTCTTTTATTCTCTTTATCCTGATATTCCTGTTTGCTCCATCATTTTCCCTCACATCTGAAAAAGAACCGTAACCAAAACAAGTTTTCTCTTTTTTCTTTCAGATATATGAAAACTATTTGTGCACCAGGTTTTCTTTTAAATAAGTACCGTATGGTTCATTCTAGGATTGGGCTTGATAACTAAATCAAAGCTTGCATTCACACCAGTAAACAACATGTCTTTCTCAGCCTGCAGTGCTCTAAGACTGTGGGAATGAGTTGGTTCTCCTGAATGCTGTGGTTCTCACAAGCCTGCTTCCTGATTTACACTGGCCTGGGCTTCTCTGTCTGATACAGAGAGTGATGAGGCTCTGATCCTGACTCTTTATCCTTCACTCCCGCCACCATAAATCACTGCAACGTTCCAGTCCCTAAATTTTAATTATTAAAACCAGACCCAAGGAGCAACAACAAAACCCTACCCCTATCAATTTCCACATCAATTATATGAGATACGGGAATACAAGAGAAATGGTAATTAGTAGTGCTTTTGCTTGTCTCTTTAAGATTCAGCTGTGAATCCTGTATTTTGTTCTTCCAGAATAAATTCCATTTCTGTAGAATAGAAGACTTGCTTTCTGTGTCAGCATTTATTTTATATTCTGGTTCACTGTATCTCGGACTCTATACTGTACTATTCTTCCTTGCCGCATCATAATGGTTAAGTATCTGTATTGCGTGAAGTGCAACTTGTTTTGTCCATACAGCAGACAACTACTGTACACAGTCCCTTCAGAAAAAGCACCAGAGAAAATAATAGTTGTGTCATAGTAATGTGTAGTAGATTACATCACAGTTAAAGCATGATGATCATCTAGTTCTTGTGAAATACATTGAGAGGACTGTGAAAGGTAAGTTATGGACAACAAAATCTACTACTACAAAATTACTATGTTGATTTACTATATTTTTTAAAATTGTTTTTAAAAGAGGACTAAATTGCTTTTTACTATAGATAAGGACCTCATGCACATAAATGCAGTTCTGAAGAACTTCATTTCTTTTCATTTTAAAGACACAATAAAGACATAGACTAACTGGACACACACTGTTCCTATTCCTATACTGTATCTACAGACTTCAGATCTGACTAGTGATGGTTGAAGTTTCCTGGTAGGAAAACAATAGAATATTATAGGCAGTTCTGGATTTATTTTGTGTAGTTAATGTATTCTCATTTTTTAATGTGGAAGCAAAGGAAAAAATAAAAATATAAAATCTTTAATTTCATGCTTACAGTCTGATGCTTTCATTGTGGCAAGTTTTGTGTGTTTGGTTTATAAAGGGGCCCCTGCTCCAACAGTATAGCCAATTTTATTTGCCACAGATTTTTTTTTCCACTTGCTCATAAAAGGCAGTTACTGCAAGTTCTAATGATGAACAGTGGACTTAAAAGGGATCTTCATTCCGCAGTTAGAAGTATTTTTCATGGAAAAATAAACAGGCTGGTTTCAAAACTGTGCTCCAATTTTTCAAATTTTAAATGAACTCCGGCTGCTTTTTTAAAATAAATAACTTTCTCTTTTCTCAGCCTTTGTTCTCTCCTGCTGCATACACACCTCAAATAACTTAAAATTACTCCAAAAAATGAAATTAAGGAACAAATTCTATTCTGGAGCAGAAAGCTCTGGAATTCCTCCTGGTAGCATATATGAAGAACCTGACTGTTGAGGTTTCAGAGGTCTAGTTGATTATCAGGCTCTGTGGACTTAGTCCCTTAATTAGAGTCCCAGGGATTCCCTGGTGCCTTTTAATCCAGGTTGACCGGCTGGCATTAGAGGTTCCTCTGGAGTGCCAGGGTCAGAAGACTAGGGGCTAGAGGGCTAGAGGAAGCTTATGTCGTGATGTTTGAGTCTAATCCCAGTGTCGATAAATCACCTGACCACTGCTGTGCCACAACACATTGTTTCCCATCGATGGCTGACAAACATGGGCTGACATTTTTATCACCATGTTTCACAGCCAAATACACGCTTAGTGATGAAGCCCATGCAGTTTAATGGTACCTGAACTGTTGCAAAAAGGAATTATGTGCTTTTGTTAGATTTAAAGCTTCTCTTCAGATTTTTGTTTATGCTGCCTTAAAAATTTTGACATTTATGTCCAGCCTGCGGAATACCAAAGAAATTAAATAATATTGTTTTATTTGTTTTACCACATGTTTTACCACAGGTTCTTCCCTAACTACAGTTTTGGGAAGGTGCTATTTTGTAGCATTATTTGTATTTTTTGAAGACATGTTATACTTGACTGGCTGCCAGATAATGAAAGTAATAAGGTTGTGAGTCTCAGGACCACAGAAAGAAAGTGGGTACAATCCAGCTTTAGTGCACAGAACAATCGCTGTATCCTTCACTGTCTTTATGTGACGTCATGTCACTTTGCACATGCTAGGAAAAACACATCTGAGTAAATCTTTTTTAAGTGGTCAGATTCTTAGATAATATACTGTATCTATACAAAGTTGTTTCCATCATCCAAAGAGAAGGAAAATTTCTATCTCATAAGTGGGACTGCCAGACACTGACAAACTCTGTGTGACATTATTTCAAGGGGATAGGTTCCACAGATCATTTCTTAACATAAGTAATAACAAAGAAAATAGTGTTGGTATATTTAACGTAAAAGGCCCGTTTATAAGTTTAATGCTTGCTAAAAATAACACAAATGAGAAGCTCTGCCTTTTTCATTTGTGAACTGTAAAAATGAACCGTAAAAATATGCCTTACTTTATCATGGATTTATCATGGAAAAAATGGATTAATGTAATCAATCAGAGAAGGGCTCAACATTTGTCCTGGAAACTTCAAGATAATTGGGCTGGGAACAAACTTTAAAATGAGTTTTTTTAATATATTTTCAGCTCAAAATATAAATGTACGAGATTGAATATTAAGCAATATCAACCTAGAATTCACAACTGGAAACCCACTGAAGCTAAGCAGGTGTGAGTGTGGTCAGTACCTGGATGGGAGGCCTCCTGGCAGCAGGGCATATGGTAGACCTGTAGTGTTACAAAGTAATGGCTGTGTGAATTTGCCAGTCTGATGTTTTTCTGATTAGCTCAGCGTTAATGATGCTGATAAGCTGAGAAATCTAAGAGGTGTTAATGGGGCCAGTTGTGGGCGTTCACCCAGCAGTCTGTGTGGCTCCTACTGTATGTCCCAGTATAGTGACAAGGACACTACACTGTAAAAATGGTGCCATCCTGCGGATGATACATAAAACTAAGGTCCTGACTTTCTTTGGTCCTTAAAAATCCCAGGGTGATTCTTCTTTAAAAGAGTAGCAGTGTTACCCCAATGTCCTGGCCGAATTTCCCATTGGTCTTTACCAGTCACGGCCTCCTAATAATCCCCATCTATGAACTGGCTTCATCACTCTGTTCTCCTCCACACTGATAGCTGGTGTGTGGTGAACGTTCTGGAGGACTATGGCTGCCGCCACATCATCCAGGTGGATGCTGCACATTGGTGGTGGTGGAGGGGAGTCCCCATTACCTGTAAAGCGCTTTGAGTGGAGTGTCCAGAAAAGCGCTATATACTTACACTTATATAGCGCTTTTCTGGACACTCCACTCAAAGCACTTTACAGGTAATGGGGACTCCCCTCCACCACCACCAATGTGCAGCATCCACCTGGATGATGCGACGGCAGCCATAGTGTGCCAGATGACGAACTAGCTCCGCTACATGTGTTAGGAAAAGACAACGTTGATGGCCCCTTCAAGACACATATATTGATCAGACTCTAATTAGGGAGTGGAATACAAAGCTTTTCCACTTTCCCTCTATGCACCTGAAACACTTCCTTTCCCTCTTAACTCTGATTAATTATTGATTTGATAAATATAGCGCTTTTCATCTCAAAGGACCCTAAAAGTGCAGTTTTTTAAGTTTATCAATTGAAAACCAGTCTGTGAAAAATAATGAATTATTTTTAAATGAACAGAGACTATTTTCTTGAGGAGTCAAAATGGACAGGCTCCGGACAGGTGCAGCAGAATGCAGTCATTAGCATTGCTCCAAACAGTGACTGTAACTCTTCCTAAGAAATGTATACTGAAATGCCTGGTACATCAAAATGAAAATGGACCAGTACGTTTAACATTGACAGCTATGGCAGTTCTGACTATGATGGAATTAGTTTGGCTTGTCACAGAAGCACCCCTTACCATTTACTGAGTCTGTGTAATTCATCTGAAATTAGCTATGTCAATCATCACATATTTATTAGCTAGGGGGATTAGACAATATGTGAACTACCATATAATTCAACAAGCCATATAATATTCTTATTTGTGCAGGAGGAAGACATTCTAAAGGAGCAGAAAGAATTCCTTTCTGCAGGTAATCCATCCATCTGCAGTCCATCACTGCTGCACACCTCAAGCTATAGACTTGTTGCTCCCATTACTCTGCTTACAGGTATCCGCAAAGCCAGCAATTGCTAATTCAACCAGACCTGGAAAGTTTAAGGTCCAACTTCTGGTTGCAGCTTGATGCTCCAGGTTTAAAAACTGTCAGTCTCAGCATTGTCTGCCTGGAGTTGTTTTTAACCCAGTGAGCAATGCTAGGCCCAGGATGGTGGTGGGTGCTCAGGGCAGGTCTGCCCTTTGGGCAGTTCACTGCACAATCAAGCTGCAAAGCCAACAGGTGAGCTCCTTTCTGACTGAGATAGATGAGAAAGTGTTTTGGAGGACTACAAGCCCCTGGATTTGAAAGCCTTAGCATTGAGTTCCCAGAATTTGAAAATGTTAAAAAAACAAACAAATTTGGTCTTGTTCCATTGTTGAGTTTCCCCTGTATTTCAACAAACAGAAAGACTTTCTATTTGACTTAGTTGCTTAATTTATCACGAGTTAACAATAAACACCTCGCAGGAGATTTTGCAGAAAAGAATCACAGCTCTTTAAGTTGTTTCAACTAGAAGTCAGAGGCATTTAAAGGGAAAACAAAAACACAGAAAAATATCCAGAAAGTGAGCAACATGGTCACGAGTTACAGTAGAAATTTACGTTTCACCCTGATCATTAAGAAAATCTGATCTCTCTGATTTACATGTGTTTTCGTTCACATTTCTTAAAAATACAATATATAAAGCTAATATAATGTTGGATTTTGTAATAAAAGCAAAAATCCATTTATTGTTTTTCTACTGCAATTCTAATACAATGTCAAGTAAATGTTGTTCTCAGTAGAACAAGCTGTTTCACAGACATTTCCATCATTCCTGACCCGTGATGAAGCACACTGTTTTGACAGCTTGAGAAACTTTTTACTGAGATTTAATTTTTTCATAAGAATCTTCTTACAGAGATCAGATGTCAAAGATTGTTCAGATTCCTTTCAGGTTTTCCAATGGCACTTTCATTCGATGAATGAAGAGAAATATTATTCAGGGGAAAGGTAATCTCCCAGGCTTATTTTCAACACAGCTGAACAATCACATACTGCGCTTCAGACAATTACCTTTGCTACACTTCTCCTTAGTAGCCATAGTTCCTTATATTTACAGCATGTCACTTCAAACTGCCTTTTTTTCAAGAAACAAGAGTTCACTGGAAAGACAGAAAAGGATCAAATGAGGAAAATCTTCAAGAGGAGAAAATAAGGATGTAAATCTTTCAGCATTTTTAATATTAATATAGGAAGAGTTACTCCACATTTCCTCTCATTAGACCCTGAAACACACAGTGAAAGGATTAAGGTTTTTAGTTATTTTCCAGATGACAAGGGAAAGCAGCATCTCTTTACATAGATTCAATACACCACATAATTAATACATCACCTCAACCCTGTCACAGTTTCAGTTAGGATAGTGTACATGAACATTATCATCCTAAGATAGGTGGTGAAGTGTCTGTCGTGGTATAATGATGAAGCTGATGATATTTTTTCCACTTCTAGGTGTTTGAATAGGTGCCTTCGGGAGTTCTTAAGCAAAAGAGAGGAATAGTGGGGGTGGGACATACAATTACAGAATAAACATTCAAATATGTTTTATTAGATATATGATAAAAGAAGGGCGGCACAGTGACACAGTGGTTAGCATTGCTGCCTCACAACTTTAATTGGCTATTGGGAAAATTGCCTCTAGGGCAATTCAAGTCTGTGTTTGTGTCTGTCTGCCCTGCGATGAAGGTGCATCCCATCCAGGGTGTACCCTGTCTTGTACCCAGCCCCCCTCTACCCCTCAATAAGAAGAAGTGGTTAGAAAATGGGTGGATGGGTGGAGGGTAAAAGCATAAATCTGTTAAATCTGGAAAAAAAAAATCTAACCGTATTCCATTTCAATGTACATAAGCCTTTTAGACTTGAAACATCAAAGAGTGACGTGGATAGACGCAAATGAAAAGGTATGTCATTTAGATGGACAATCAGTCATCACTGTCATTACATGACCTCTGATTTAAAAAACAAATCTTCAATTTGATGAGACCAGTAATACCCACACTTTCAGCTCTATCCCCTCTCAAAAAAGTCACTCTTTATGTGATATATGATTGCCCTTTTCCAGCTGACTGAGCATGGAGCACAGCACTCATTCATTAGAACCAACAGGTGAGCCTGGACATAGAGACTTGTGTTGGTCCCCAGCACATGTAAATAAAATAGAGCACTTGCTCTGTGGAGCATAACCAGAGGTACGTGGGATAGTTTTTCATGTCATTGTTGTTGAGGGGCCTGCTCCTTCTTCCCTTGGCTCTCTAAGAGCTGTTTAAGTAATGTAAAGCAATACTAGAATATTTAGAGAGCCCCAGGTCATATAATGAATCCCCTGTCCCTAGAACTTCCTGGAACGTTTAACATTTTTTACATGTTGACAACTTGCGGTGAATGATTTAGTCAGTCCACATTCACAGCACTTAATTAGTTATACGGCTTTCAAAATGGAAAAGGAACAGAATACCCCCACTTGGAGAATTTCATTCACTGGGAAGACTGTAAACATAGCATTAATGAATAGTGCTGGCTGTCAGAGTCTAAGGAATTCTTATGGACTCTTTAAAAATGTGCATGTTCATTTATGTTCTGGTTTTTTCTTCTTTAATTACAAATGGAGTAGTTCATAACTCACTAATTTCTAGAACCTATTCCTTGGTTTACCAAAGCAGCTCCTGGTGAAAAGGGGCTCCAGCAGGAATTTCTTCACCTCGGCATGCACTTTTGCCATTTACTGGGTTTAAGCAGGCATTCAAGAACAAATAAATGGAAAATCCACCTGATTTAACTGGAATTTCCTACTCATTTTCACTCAAAATGTTAGTTATGAGGGTGTATTTATACAAAAAACAAAAAGGGGTGATGGCCTCAGGACAGCGAAGATATAAATGTCAGATAATCCTTTCACAAACTCAGTTTTTAATCTTCAATATTCTTGTTGCAGTGTGAACAGCTTAGAGGCACCCAAGATGAAAACCACTTCTCTTTGTGATCACTAGATGGCACTCAAGCTAATTTGTTAAATACAATTGGCCAGTTTTATTCATAGGGCACTTTTAACATTAAGTTTTCATTTCATTTCATTTTCTTGCCTGACTATTGTTACCTTTAAAATATGAAGCAACATGTTCTGTAAAACAATACATTCACTCCCAAAGAACAGCAGTTTCTAATTTGGCCTGTTAATATTTGTAAGAGCAGAAACAGCAGGTGGCCTATGCTCCTGTTATCTATGCTATATTGACAGTGTTGAATACGCTGAAAAGGCTACGTGGTGTGAAATGATTGCGTACGTTAAAACAGCAAATAAGAACTTGAACAGAAAACAAAATGCTAAGAAGCCCTTAAACACAATCCCTGAATCTTGGCTCCTATCCGTGGAGGCTTGGCCTCTATTAAAACTGCATTTTTCCATACTGTTTTTCTGGTAAAGCAAAACCCACAACTCTTAAAATACAAAAATAAAGCCACTCTTCAAAGTGCATGGAAACAGATCCTCGGTAAAACTGCAGGCTTTTCTTCAACATCCGAAGGGCTAGGTGCTGATATTTCACCAATCGGCATTAGGTGTCCCACTTTCAATATGCACACACCCCTCCCCACACACACAAACTCCCCACCAAAAGAGAAAATTTGGCACTATCCTGAGTAGAACTGGTGTCATAGTCAGGACGAACTGACTATTTTCATTTTCCATTACCTGAGTGAGTGATTACAGAGCAAAGCCAATGCCATTGATATATAGGAAAGCTTTATGCTTGTGAAGTTCACACTCAGCTTATTTGTGTCAAACCATAAAGGTTCTCTCTTTTTCTCATAATGGACTGCAGAAATCTAAAAATGGTATTTATATGCACAGCCAACGTTTCTTGGAAATGAAAATAATGGAAATCTATTTACACTTCAGTGTCCAACTCAAAACAATAAAGCTGGAAAAACAGCTGTCTCTCCCTAAGAAGAAAGTCAAACCTGCACCTTCTATAGCCATTACCAATTGTATTACCAATACAGAGACACAGCTTTTGTTATACGCTCATGACCTTAACTAATTAAACAATTCATAAAGGACTGCTATAGTCCTATATCTTTACCATTTCAAAATCATGATCCCAACGCCAGCGGTTTTCAATCAGGGGTCTGCTCTTTTGAACAAGGCTTGGGATCTTTGATGACCAAGTAGTCAAGACCTTTGTTCTGACCCAAAATCTCCTACAGCACAGTGTCCTCTGTCACTCAAGATGGTCAGTGATTTGGAAATTACTGGCCAGAGGGAAGAGCACTGGTGAACCAACAACACTTCCTATTATAATCTAGGCCCTTGTTCCGTGTACTTGCTAGGCCAAACTTGCTTACTTTCTGAAATCAGGCTGTAAAAGATCTGTTCACATTCATTTAGAAAATAGATCTGTTTTTAATATTTTAACATTAAAGCATACATCATTCAAGATTTTAAATTAATTTTAGCATTATCTGGTATCATTAGAGCCTTTAATTTAAATCTGTAGTTGATTGGAGTCATCTCTTGAAGTGATCCAGTAACCAGAAAAGATTGGATACCTCTGCAAAAGCTATGCTGGACCTACAGTATAATTTCCAGAGCTTTATGCTCTTCATAAATCTGTTTGCAATTTTCTGAAGGAAAGTGTCAAATAAAGGTGCAAATGTAGCAATAGACAATGTTGCTGTTGAGAAGGTTCAAACGCAATTCAATACATTTCAGTTAAGTTCACGTGCTTATCAAATTTCAGCAAAGTGAGGCACTGTAGCAAAAGATTCATAAATGTGGTCTTGATAGTATTTACCATTCTCTTGCCAAGATGTTCCATAGAAAACTGACCGTTCATATAATTTTAGAGTAATTAATAAATGTATGATTGTCAGAGAATGTATGTATATATTGTATTCTTATCACTTTAAATATTTCAAGGCAGCGTTAAGATCATATCAAATGTGCCCTGTCTGCCTGCAGCTGATTTTAATTTGAGAAGAGCTCCAATGACTTCACAAAGAATGCAATATACAGTCAATATCAGAAAACCAAACAGAATGATCTCTGAGAACACAAACGAAAAGCCTGCTCAGAGAAGGGCTAAACAGCTCACCAGAAGACTCTGGAAAGAGCACATGCTTTGCTTCCCATAAGCTCTGTTTTTCAAGTTTTGAGAGTTATGTAAATTGCCTCCATTTTTGTGTATAATATTGCCAGAATATAATCAAAACAAGCTTCTATGGGAGGTTTATTATTTATCCTTTAATATCCATAGAGAGTCAAGAACTGGAGATGATATTAATGCAGTGCATCAGAGAAGAGGGTGGAGAGGATCAGCACTGCCAAACCCATGGTCTGGACTGCATGGAGCTGGGCTAGTGCTCTCC